>NC_049907.1:14412972-15012972 GCF_001411555.2 Juglans regia | reverse complement strand
TTTATTTTGTTTTTTTATTTTGCGCTGGTCACAGAATTGTTGCTGTTCCTTGCAGGTGAATGCCAGTGCTCAGTTTTGTGGGGTGGCTGAAATGTTTGGACCTGTTGATTTTGACAAGAGTGTGGATTATTGGCAGCAAGATAAATGGAGTGGGCAATTTCCTGTGAAGTGGCATATAATCAAAGATGTCCCAAACAGTCAGTTCCGTCACATTGTACTTGAAAATAATGACAACAAGCCTGTAACTAACAGTCGAGACACACAGGAGGTAGGAATTTTACAGAACACTTTTTATGCTTGCCAATTTAGGAACCCATTCTTCAGTTTTTTGACTGGTTTTTAAAAATGCATCAATGAGATCTAGCTCAAATGGCACCCCCACTACGCTCATAATAACAGGGTGGAGGATGTGGTTGTGGGCTCAAGACCCATTAAGTAATGTGTAACTTTCCAATCGGAAACAACCCAAAGAAACAAAACGCATTGCCAAATTTTTTCTTCAGTCAGACAAAAATCTTTACCCATTAGCTGTTGTCTTTTGAACCAGAGTTTGGCTGTTTCTTTGTGGAAAGTTACTTGGTTTTCACTTGTGGAAAAAAAAAAAAAATTGTGGTTCTCATCTGCAATCCCTGTGAATTCGCTAAAACACTGAAACGTAGATCTTTCTCCAAAAAATAATTTAAGAAAAACCAATATGCAATCTCTCTGTGATTGTCCCATCCTCTGGAATCCCATTCCTTGTCCTTGATTGCAGATGATTCGAAGATTTCTTTCTTCTTCTTTTTTTCTGTCTTTCCTACTTATCATAAGATCTCAATCTTGTCTTCTTTATTCTGGATGAGGTCCATTATAGTGTTCTACATACAGTTCTGCAATTTGGATTTAAACTTTCTTATTTTTAAGCTCTGGTTCTGCACCTATGTTTGAAATGTAATATATTGCAGGTGAAGTTGGAGCAGGGTATTGAGATGTTGAACATTTTCAAGAATTATGAAACGGATATGTCCATTCTAGATGATTTTGATTTTTATGAAGAGAGGCAGAAAGCCATGAAAGAAAGGAAAGCTCGACAACAAGTGGGTCTGATGGCTGTTGGAGTAGTTGGAGACAGTGAACACAGAAATGCCGTTACACTATCGGGTGATTTCATCAAGCAGATGTCAAAGAGTTTTGCTCAAGTCGTTTGCATGGACGAGGGTAGCAAAGAGGTAACAACTCTTGCGGAAAGAGCTAGTTCTGCCTCAGATGGCTCAATGGGTGGCAGAGTCAAACTTGAAGATTCTATTACAGCAGCTGTCTCTCCAACTCATACCAGTTAGGAGGACATGTCAATGCTGGGAGCTTTTTGCAAGGCTTGCTGTACCGTATGTGATTACAAACTTGGTTACTACTCTTTTTGAGGACCAGTATTATATATTGTTAGAACATAAGGTTTGCCGGTATTTAAATGAAAAGGTTTCAGATTTTACGAAGCCAATAGGGTTCCTGTGTGATTGTTGTTGTTGGGTTTTGGTGAGAGTAGTAGTGTGAAGATGCTGATGTTTTTTGGGTTGTAAATCTCATTGTTTCAGGTATTGAATGTTGTAAAGCACACTGCGCTAAAAGACTGAATAATTCGGGTTTTAGGGTATACAAATGACCCTAGTTGTCTGTCGGTCACCACAGGAAACCTCCTAGACTTCCAACTTGTAAGCCTAACGTGCACTGCTAAATAAAATGACTTGAAATAAGGATCCTAGATGTCCTTGTTTACCTTGATGCCTTTTACCTTTGTTCATTATTTATTTTTATTTTTAGTTTTATTTTTATTTTTTGGGCAAAATGTAAGGACACTAGATGTCACCCACTAAAACCTCCTACACTTCAACTTGTAGCCTGCATCTTGGATTCTTTCTTATTTCTTCTTGTAAGTTATTGCCCGGACTCCTTATTTCATCTGGAAGATAATCCTTTCTATTTTTACTTTTAAGTGGTGACTATTCTTTTAGAGTAAAACATGAGGTATTTTGGTGAATTGGATTCGAAATCGGGAAATTACAGATTCAATGATAAAAGTAGCATAATTATGAGATCACTAGTGGAAGATCACACACAAACACACATATATTGATCTTGCTTTTTGGAAAGAGAAATATTTTAGCCACAAATAAATTACACAAAAATAATTCTACAAACTGACATGTCTTCATGTGATTCGTTAGATTTTAAAGTTATTCTTTATTATAAAGTAGATTTATCAGATCACATGAAATCATGTCAGTTTGTAAAATTATTTTTGTATAATCTATTTGTGGCTATAGCAGTCATCGGTTAGAAAACTACACTTTTCATCCTCTTACTCATAAGTGATTTATAATTTGTACCCTAAAATTAAACCATCATTGCAGTCACATTATACCCTCTACTACCTAATAGGTTGGCTTTCATCCTCTCTTGGGCCAAGATTCCCTTTTCCGACTTAATTAGAGGGTATTTTGTAAAGCGATTACTATTATGGACATAAATATAGTAATTGTGCCGTTGTCATTGGCATGATCCATATGAACCATATCAAGACTTGATTTCCGAATAGAAATGACACCACCTAATATCATTTTATGTTTTGACCAAAAATACCTTTTCCTAATAATACTATAAAATTTTTACCATCTTACAGCATATACATTCTCTGCACTTCACGTTTGACTCTGGATTCTACACCCAATATATTAAATCCAATATTGAGCAAGTTTTTAGAAACTACTCCAGCCAAAGTTGTTAAGGTAGCTCAACAACAATTTTTATTTTTTATTTTTATAACTGTGGATGTTGGGGCCAGCTTACGCGCACCTCAACTAATCCCATGGGTCATGAAGTTAACGACAAGATAAACCTCTAGTGGCCCTAAGGGGACTCGAACTAGTGACCATTGGGGAGCAAATCCAAGGCCGGACCAGTTGAGCTACCCCTCAGGGTTAACAGTCAAGCTAATATTTCTCAAAATTTTTTGAGTGCTACTAGTATTTGGAGCTCTTCCTAACATATGGCGCAAATGTTACATGAAGATAGGAGAAAGAAGGGAGGACAGAAAGAACCAAAATAATTTTGATAGATCTAATATAAAATTACAAGATGCTCCGGAAGCCGAAAATGTCACCAACTTTTAACTGTTCAGTTTCCTTAAAAGGCCATGAGAAGGATCAGTGTTCTGAATTACCAGTTACACAACAATCGAAATGCCCTCCTTTTTGGGAGGAAACACCACATTCTTGTTTCCCGGGAATGCATTGCTAGAGATGTCTACCAGGGCCTTGAAACTGTGTGGTTCGTGCATAGAAAGTTCTGACAATACTTTTCTGTTTAGTTGGATGTTCTCCTTCAACAGACCATGCATGAAATTACCGTAGCTAACCTGATAAAACAGAAATAACCAAAACATCACTTTCTAACCTGGAAATATGCACAATAAAGCAACCCAACCCACTAAAAACATTGTCTATGCCTCATTTCTTACTGAGAAAAAAAATTATTTAAGTGTTTATCCATAGGTTCACAGCAGGACAGTACTCCACCAGGGTAGAAGCCCAGGATATGCATCCCCCCTTACAGTGGAGAACCGACTCCTTAATATTTATGATTTGAAGAAGTCCACAAGGTTCCATGATATTTCTCAAGGTCAAGATAGTAAATCATCCCTTGATGTGTATCACATGAAGAAGCCAGCAAGAGAAAAGAGAATCGTATTTATACAAAACCTATCAAAACCAATATGCCATGTCTGTAGACATTGCGGTAGACATTGCCATGCATGTACACTAAGATTCTTGAGCTTTTAACTTAATGGACAGAGAAAGGTAACAGCCTGCTCCTTTTAGAACCATCTAACTGACACTAAACACCAAACACCCACTAGAAGCTATTACTTCTTAACTTTTGATTGATAAACCACTACGTAATAAATGAAAACTTAATAGAAAGTACACCTAATGTAAATCCTTCAGACCAAGATAATGTGGCAATTACAACAGGAATTAATAGACAGTGTCTTCTTAGGGCCCAAGAAGAAAGGTGCAAGATCTTGGGTTCTTAAACTTCCCAAGGTCATACAATTTAGAATTTGATCTAAGCTGACATCTATTCCAGCCAGGTTGCCTATTTTGCTATTACTGCCATTGGGGCTTCACATCTGCCACAATGTATATGTATGCTTAAGCATTTCAGTAGGTACATATCTAGTAATAGGTGTATAAGGAAGAAAAATATATATGATCAAAATAAATAATACCACGTGTAGGTGTCAACGCCTGTATACCCCATGTGTACTTGGGCTATGCCTATTCTTATTAATATAATTCTGTTACTTATCGAAAAAAAGAAAAAGAAAAGAATGTGAGTTGTAAAACTATCATGGAAAATATGGTCCCGGCCTTTCTCTAACAATTAGTCCAACCTATTTTATCATCTGTACCTCGGATGGCAACCCCCCCCCAAAAGTAGTGCTATAAATGACTGTCCAGGACTACCCTTCTTTTATAATTTCAGTTTTTTTTAACAGGGTAGGGAGGCGCAGACCAATTACAAAGAGAAAGCACCTGGGTAGAGAGTATAAATGACTACCCAGTTGGGGAAAAAACTTGAATCATTAAACACATTATGCACCAAAAGTTCAAATACTTTTGTTATATTGAATAGAACCAGTCAAACATATCCAGAGCTCAATTCTAATGGTACCTGATAAAACAAAATGGAAATTTGCATACACAAAAATGCAGTAGTTATGAAGACAGCCACTTTTTTTCGTGCATATTTCACCAAAAAAATACAAAAACAAAAATGAACAAGAAATGAGAAGAAATAAACACATACTCCGTGTTGGCGGGTGCCGGCATTGATGCGTTGGATCCAAAGGGAGCGCATGTCACGCTTCTTGTTGCGACGGTCTCTGTAGGAGTACTGCAAGGCCTTCTCTACTCTCTCTCTGGCTATCCTTATGCAATTCTTGGCCCTGCCCCGGAACCCCTTTGCTAGCTTGAATATTTTGTCCTTGTTCATCTTTCCTTCTATTTTTGCCCACAAACAACCATGCCCACAAACAAACATACCCACACAACTCAATATCATGCGCAATTGTAGGTGGCACATGTCAAATGAAATATGCTAAATATGTACTGCAATATGCTAAACATGTACTTCAACACAGAATGATCTATTCAATGGGATGCCAAGTACCAAAGTGATTCTTTCCCAGGATTGGCACTTAAAAGACATCAAATTCATTCAACAGGATACTAGACAATTGCTCAAAATACATTGTCTACATTGGATTATCTCAATACAATTCATCTAAAATATTAGCTACAGTAAATTCATCCAACTTTTCATATATGAAGTGAACTGCAGCACCTTCATATTAATATTTTATTATTTTCTGTTGCACGGTCGTTCGGGTTTTCCTTCCCGCTAGTGTATCTCAAACCTCTTTTCCTTTTCCTTTCCACGACCATCTCCTTCTTCACACGATTCCTCTTCTCTCCTGCACATTCATTTCCCTGCACATTCATTTCGCACAACAATCTCATTATTTTCCTTTTCCTTTTCCTCTCCCTTCACATCTCCTTCTCCCTATCTCCCGCACAGCTCTTTTCGTTTTTCTTCCCGTAAAATTGCCCACAGCTCTCTTTCCAGCAGCTGCTCAGAGCTTCTCTCCAGATCATATACCAACAATATGGTAAGATCTGAAACCCTAGCCTTGATTTTTCTCATTTATTTTGCTTGGTTTGTTTGGGTTTCAATAGCAAATTTCATATACTCCATTTTTGGATTTCCTTGGGTTTGATTTTGTTCATTTTAAGTGCATGCTTCTTGAAAGTGGATCTCTGATCTGTGGGTGCCATTGATGTTATTTTCGTTTTTTTGATTTTATTGATTTTGTTCGGGTTTGTTTGGGCACCATTGATGTTATTTTCGTTGTTTGGGTGCCATTTATTTCGTTCATACATTTTGGACAGTCGAAAGGAAATGATTAATTAAAAAAAATAGGTTGATGCTAAAAGGAAATGGTGTGTGGGAACAATTCCAAAAGTAGAGAGAGAGTTGTGAAAGGGGCAAGGGGACCCAGAAAATAAATATGCCAACGAAAAAAAAAAAAAAAAATTAGTGGGGGAAGGGCAGAGTTAGATATGAGGGTGAGTAGGTATTTTGTTGAGGGGACTATTATGAGGCAGCTGTAATGGAGTTGGCATCTGAATGTGAAAGGGAAATTGGGCTCTGGGATGGGTAAGTAAAACTTTTTGCTCTGTAAATGTTTGGCATCTGTTATCATTTCCTCAGGGAAAAAAGATTATGTTTCATGGAAGATTTAAACTTAAAATTAATTGAGTTATAAACCCCACCAAAAAAATAACTCTGGCCATATCATGTTTGTGTTTGAGCTTCAGTAGCTTTGCCATTACTATGCCGATTTTGTTTGGTTACTTTCATGTCAGCATGAAAACAGCAGCTAATAGTCTGCCCTGTGCATGTAATAGTGTGTGGGAGTGGGGATTCTAAACAAGACTAGATTCAGTTCATTCAGGTTATAAGTACTAGAGCTAACTTTTTCCAAAAACAAATCTAATTCTTATTGACACATTACTGATGATATAAAATAATTTCTATGTTTTAATCCAATGCCAATGCTAATGCTTTATTAGCAAGTCACAATTTAAGACTGTTAGAGACTTGAATACAGATCCCTTTGTATATTGTTTTCTGTATATCACAGCCAAGCATTTATGAGAAATAAATAACCAATTATAGGAACTAACAAATCTTTACTGTAAACTTCATTAATAAGAGTGAAAGTGAAAAAAGAGAGGTGCAGCGAAGGGAGAAAGGGGTAAAGAATTAGATGCTTAAGAAAATTTGTCTGCAAAAGTTATGGTGCTTTCCTAAATTTGAGGAAGTACTATAGCTTATATGCTGTTTAGGACATGGGAAAGTTGATATGAGTGGATTTTTTTTACATATTTTATCTAAACCTTAAAGAAATTATATAAGGATTAATATGGGAGAAAAGTGTTTAACCTGAAACACTTATCCATCCAAAAATAGTTAAACAAATGTTTCACTTAAGAAAAAACTGTTTCCCCTGCAACACTTAAGAAAAAAATTGCAGTACTTATTTTATATTTCACTTGAGAATATATAAGGCTCTCTTTTTTTTTTTCCTGTATTTGATTTATAGTTAGGGCTATTATTCTTAGAAAAATGAACCTCATATTCAATGCTCTTGTTCTTCGATTTTTTTGGTATGTTATAAATAACTACCAGTAGTAATAGCCCCTTCCCCCCTAACATTCCAATTATTTTATGTATACTGTTAAATCACTCCTCATGAAGTTTAGGAGCAATTCTTAGCAATTTTAATGTGTTTTTTTGGACGTTTTTATTCCATACCTGATCGTTGGGTTGTTATTTTTTTGTTAACATCTACAAAAACTGTCAACTAGAGATGCTAATTTTATAGATTGTTGGATTCAATTGATGAACATGAATATCATTGTTGCAGGCTATTGGAGATTATGAAAATAAAAATAAAAAGTATTTAAAAAATAAAAAATAATTAAAGAAATATAGATAATAAAAAATAATAAAAATTTTATTATTATAGAGAGTGTGATGACTAATTCAATATAGACTTCAAAGTTTTGAGTGATTAGCTAAAAGCAAAAAAGTTACATATTAGTCAAATTTTGAAGATTGGGATGGCTAATCCAATGCCAATGCTCTAAGCATTTGGCAACAAAGTCTCAACTAATGTTAGGAGTGCACAAGTTCTTGACAAGTCAAGTAATTTCAAAGGGAAATCTCCGAGTCTAATGGCCCCAAAAAGTGTGAATGCGGAGTTTCCAACCCAAGATGTCCAGTTTATACAGCTCACCCCAGCGTCAGCCCTTGGAGTTGGTATCATACTATCAGAGTCACCCCCATACTATCAGAGTCACCCTATTTCGGTAGGCTATAAGAATTACTAGATTGTTTGGCTTTTACCATGTCACAAACCATTTCCTCTGTACATGTCATCACAAAACTAACCTCCACTCACCACACATGTCAAGTAACCCATACACCGATTCACAAGCACAAACACCATCCAACTTTCCTACAAATTACAAAGTGGAGAGTGAGAGAGCATCATACCGAGCTTAGTGCGATGGTCGGCACTGTTAGGTGGGGCCACGAGGGATGTTAGAGGTGTTCTGTGACAGTGGAAAAACAAAGGTAAATCCGAGTTTGAGGGAGAGAAAATACACGGAGAGAGAGAGAGCAGCCGGAGAGAGGGAGAGAGAGATAGAGCTTACTGAAATGGAGACCGAGCGGAGGTGAAGGAATACCTTGCGCTGAGGCGGCGGCGTCTCGGTGGGGCAACCTAATCACGGAGAGCGAGAGAGCGGGACCGAGTGAGAGTTATAGAGAGAGAGCATGCGAGGGAGGGAGGGAGGGAGGGAGCGAGAGAGACAGACAGACGGAGAGAAAGAAAGAGAGAGGCGGAGGAGAGGGAGACTTACCGGTTAGGAGAGGCTGCGACGGCGGAAAACTCACAGGGAAGAGAGAGAGAGAGAGAGAGAGAGAGAGAGAGTGTCTGGCGGGGTGGTGCGAGAGGAAGTAAGGTGGGGAAGGAAACCCTTTTCGGTCAAAACGGTGCGTTGCATCTTGTTGTTTAAAAAATAAAAAAGAAAGAAAAAAACCGGGGGGCTGGGTTAGGTGTTGTTGGGCCTAGGTGTTGTAAAGTGTGGATTACTGGCAGGCAGCAAGATAAAATGGAGTGGTCAATTTCCTGTCAAGTGTCGGCAATATTTTTTTAAAAGTTATCGAGTGTGCAATTTTTTTTTTTTTGGTTTTTTTAAAACTATTTTTTAAACTCCTTAATATTTTTTAAAAAATAAAAAAAATCATAAACTTATTAAAAAATATTTTTTTAATTATTAAATAAAAAAATTACAATCAGTGACTTTTCTATATTATATCATTTCCTATGAGCAAAAGAACTCTGCTACTCAGCCCCTTGTATCCTACCGCTCCAGTGTACCGCTTGAGTTGCCAACACACCTAGCGTGGCAACGTTTATAAGTATTAAAAAAAGGACAATATTACAGTTACCGTTCAAACATATCGTTTTCTCTTCCCATTATACGTGGCATGTCACGTGTTTTATAATTTAAAAAAAAAAAAAAATTATGTCAAGTCGTGTCTCCTGCCCAACATCCCCCCTCCCTCCCCTGCTCCTCATTTCCCATTTCCTCTTTAGAAGTCGAAAATCCCCAACCCCCAATGAAAAGCCTACCTTCATTTCTCCGACTCGCCATTCAGACGTCCACCAGCATCCAGTCCGCGCGGCAAGAGATACATTTCCAACGCTGTCTTCCGACTCTCCTCCGTCCAACCTCCAATCCGAGAGGTACATTTCCCTAATTTTTTTCGTTGTTTGGGATTTGTGATTGACTGAGTGGGCATTCGACCATGGCCACAACCTTTAGTACTCTTAGCTAATTAGTGTTAGTGTTATGTGATATTGGGGCAAACTATAGTTTATTTTGAATGAAAAACCTATGATGCATGTGATAACAGAGCACGGTGGAGTTCGTTTATTCATACTTAATCTTTCAAGTAGCGAAAGTCTAAGAAATTTGTTCTTGTTTTAACATGTAAAAAGACACTGATCCCACAAAAAAATATGTTCTATCTCTCTCTGGTAAAATAAAGGGAATTTTTTCGTTGATCCCACACTGGAACTGGAATTAGAACTTTTTTTTTTCCTTTTTGCCGTAAAACTTGAAATTCTAGATCCAAAAATATCTGAAAATAGATTTATCCAATAACTAAAAGGAGTTATGAAGAAGATAGGGCAAAGTTTTAGAAAGAAGAACAAAGTAAGACTGGAAGAGAGAAAAAATGAATGAAATGATTCCTATATATTTGTGAGGTACCAAGTTATTAAAATTCATTGTGATCATTTGGTTAACATTCTTTATTTCCTTGTGAAATGGGTCTCTTTGGCCGCCGGATGGATGGAGGCTTGAAGACGAACTGGTTTCTCTTTGGTGGGATGGGTTTCTCTGGCTTGAAGACGAATTGGTTTCCGGATGGGTTTCTCTTGGTGGGATGGGTTTCTCTTAGTAATGGGTTTAATTTACTTGAAGACAAAGAAGGTTGAAGACGAAATAGAGATGGAGGCGGTTTTATTTTTTAATTTCTGGATGGGTTTCTCTTGGTGGGATGGGTTTCTCTCGATGATAGGTTTAATGTACTTGAAGACGAAGAATGTTGAAGATGAAATGGAGATGGAGGCGGCTTTATTTTATAATTTCTAAATGCTTACAATGTGACATTCCACGTCAAGCGGAAAGTGAGAGCGGGACATTCGAGCGGGGAACATAACATTTCCTAAAAAAAAAGAAAAAACGAAAAGAGAAAAAGAAAAAAAAGAAACAGACCAAGACGTCCATAGCTCGCAGACCCCATTTTGAAACCAATTTGAACCCTCACTCAAAGTTATGTGATTTGTGATTTCACGTCCATCAGCTCGTGGACCCCATTTTGCACCCTCACCACCCAAAGCTGTGTGATTTGTGATTTCTGGAGCGACGTACGTGTCCTTGAAACAAGACCAAAACGTCCATCAACTCGCAGTCCTCATCCAAAGCTGTGTGATTTCGTCCTCACCCACAGCTGTGTGATTCCGTCTAAAGGTACAGGCTGTGATATTTTAGCATCGTTTATGTTCCTTGTAATAATTTTCCTGAGGTGCCTATCGTTTGTTATCCATTACTTACGTTATCTTGGCAATTTTCTTTGTGTAAAAAAAGAATGGGGTCTTAAAAACTTGTGTTCCTTCAAACAATTTTCTTTATACTGTACCGCATAGCATTTTGCAATAATTTGTGATCCTTGAAATTTCAAATGGAGGAGGTAGGGCAGTTGTAAATTTGTATTATAACACAAGCATTTGTTGCAAAAAAAAATGCATGCGTAATTGGTGGCTAGTTTCACACTTATGCTTATTATTTGTTTTTAGACATTTTCTTTAGATATGTTCCTAGGTCTCATTGTTTGGTGTTTTCTTTTGTTTTTAGACTTTTTCTGTTTTATGGTTTTCTTGAGACATGTTCTTGGGTTTGATGGTTTGTGTGAGGGAGGTAAAACATTAGAGCCCAAAGGCTAAGCCTAGCCCACCTGGATTAGAAGCTAGGGGACAAGAAGAGTTAAAGTCATGGGGGTATGGGACTGTCAGGAAGTAATGTGGGTGCAAGGGAGTCAGGAGGTCATGTGCGTGCAGAGGCTGTTGGGGGGGTGCGGTCAGACATGCCAAACGAGTTTGGCTTTATCATTGCAAGGATGCACGCGGGAAAAACAACAAAATAGATAGGAGGGTCTGGACGACTTCCGAAGGGGGTTCTTCATTTTCTTCTTTAGCTCTCCTTCTTCCTCTTCAACCTCCTCCAACCTGAGAACAGAGAGCTCCAGCGATCGATTTTCCTCTAGTAAATGTATCCAAAGCCACCATTGTACAGTGAGGAATGAGAGATCATGAGAGACTGTAAACAAGAATATTATAGTGGATTTCTCCTCTCCAAACGCCGTTGGACGTAGGTATTATGCATAACCATGTAAATCCATGTGTTCATCTCTTTTATTTCTCTGTACTTATGTTTTTCATTTACTGCCATGAACGTACGCATCGCCACCGTATAGCTGCATTGGAACACTACCGTGGGCTCCAAACAACACCGAAAGAGGCCTAAGTCGCTCCAGTGGGCTGCAATGACTCTTTCTCCCCTTCCAGCCTGTTGTGCGATTTTTACATCATCAATAGTGGCGCCTTCTGTGGGACCTGATTTCCTCTCTTCGTCGAAGGTGGGACAAGGACGATTTATCAGCGCACTGAATAAATCATCGGACGAATGGATAACACTCTCCCAGATGAGTATTCTCAATTTTCTTAACTTTTAAATTTATGAAAAATAGGCAGATAGTGAATAGCACACTGTCCGAGTCGCCCATCTTCTGACTTTGGGAGTTTAATTTATGCACAACACCCGAAACACTGTACTCAATGTGTGGGCACTCGGAGTCAAGAACAGTACACAGTGGCACTGTGCTCTTAAGTGCCATGCACGTCCATTGTGCATGCATGCACAATAGACCAACTCAGCACGTCCCGCCCTTGCATGGCACGCACAGTGCCATGCACAGGAGAGCAATGCCAAGGTGCCACGACCCTGCCATGGCATGGCCAAGGTGTGGTGCCAGCGGCCACCACAATGACCGTCGACGCTGTCTGTCTTCACTGGGCAGGTCGCCGACCGCCCACTCCCCCCTGACGTGGTCCCGCACGGACCATATCCCACTGTGCCCAGGGCCAAAGCATGGCCAAGCCATGTCACAGAAAGAATGGGCACCAGCGGAGACCCCCGTGGTCTGCCTGCGTCGTCTAGCCACGCCGATGGTGTCCCTGATATCCGCTACTGGTAGTCAGTGGCCAATGGTTGTGCATCCAAGTGCACGTGCCGTGCGCACAACGAGGAGCTTGCGGCCTTCAGCCGCAAGCATGGCAGCGTTGTCGACGGTCACCACGTGAACCGCAGGCACTTTCTGGCTTAGCCACTATAGACGGGGGCCATTGGCTACCCATCCTGTGCACCCCACTGTGTATACGAGATACCAGCCCACCTCAGCCACGGCGCGAGGGAGGAAGGGCAGCGACAGCCACCTCGAGGTCTGCCAGAGTCATCTGCCAACACTGGTGTGGTCCCTGACCATTGCAGCTAGCCCACGACTGCTTGGGCCACTGCTCGGACACCTCTCACAGCTCGGACTCGGTGAGCTCACCCCCTCTCGATCACCCTTCTTGGTGGCTAGGTCCGCTCCACAATGCTCGGGCTACACCACACAGGGCCCTCCTCTGCTCGCGACCCTCTACGACCACCTTAGCTCGAGAGATCCCATTGCAGCCACTCAGCTCGGCATCTCCACATGAGATCACCAGCTTGGCACCTTCTTAACCCGGAACACTCCACTCGGGAACCAGCGTGCCACATGAACCTGCTCAAATAGATAACTTGCTCAACCCAGGAACCACTGCTCGGACGCCACCTACACGGAGGTCGTCTGCTTGGCACTTCCTCAGCCCGAAACACTTAGCTCGGGACCAATCCTCATGCATTACTTGGGAAACAACTTCATGCACAGCTCGTGAAACAACTTCATGGACAGCTCGGGACCAATCCTTATGCATGAATCGAGAAACAACTTCACTTCATGCACAGCTTAGGACCAATCCTCATGCACGACTCAGGAAACAACTTCATGCACGACAGCCTGCTGGCTCGGGACAGCTCCCCATGCTGCACAGAGTCACCATCATGACCCCTTCAGCTTGCTAACTCACTTGCTCGGATGACACCTCATTGGCTTAGGAAGTCTCTCTCTCAGCTCGGTACCTCACTTGCTTAGATGACACCTCATCAGCTCGGGTGTCACGCTTGAGCCATAACCACTACCAATGGGTTACCTCTGGGAACGAGCCTTTGGAGTTAATGGGCCTCCGAGCTCCACAACCGCCTTGCGCAGGTTACCTTCGGGAACGAGCCGACGGGCTCGGCAACAGCCTAAAGTGGACCCGATGGGCCCTCTGACCTCTGTGTGTGGGTTACTTCACACAAACTCCAACACTAACAACAAAACAAAGGCATCAAGTGAACATAAATAACAACAAACATCCAAGCTCCGCGCTCACCCCATACGCGGTCGAGCCAGCCTCTCGCCTCATACGAGCTTTTGTGCTTGCACCTTACGCGGTCGAGCTAGCCTTCCGCCTCATCCGAGCTTTGCACTTGCACCTTATGCGGTTGAGCCAACCTCTCGCCACATCTGAGCTCCGTGCTCATACGCGATCGAATACACCCCCTGCCTGAATTCACTTCTGGGGACACTTCTTACTTAACACAAGCGGATTATTTTGTTTTCTTGTTGACGACTCTATGTTGCATATTTTACCTTAAAAGATTCTTAAAGGCCTTGTTGGACATGCCCTTAAGAATCGTGGGGTACTGTGAGGGAGGTAAAACATTAGGGTCCTATAATAACCCGATCCTAAGATTAGGCCGTAAGATAAGTTTTATTTATTTTTCATATAACTATAAATATTTTATTATTATTATAATAATTTTATCATATTTTACTTATTAATTTTAATAGGATTATTATCATTTTGTTATTGGTATTTTATTATGACACTATTTTGCAATAGCCACTAGAGTTTTGTTTTGAATTTAAATCTTATTTCTTCTTATTTCCACCCGTAAGCCTCATTCCTATCTCTTGATTGTATAATCCTAATCCCATCTTCATTCTTATCTCCTATTGATCATCCTAATGGGTAACCAGCTCTGAAATCCTATCATTAATCCTCTATTTTCCCTCTATAAAATCCCACGAAGCCCTATGAAATAAACACAAGAAACCTTCAAGCCCGTACGTCTCTTAGTGTTTTAGTTGTAAGTGTCTTAATGGGAGACCAACTCTCACATCAAGGCCCAACTATAAATCTTCTCTTCCTCCTCACAATATTCCCATCAACAAACCCACTATACCTCACGGCTAGAACCTCGAGCGAAATCAAAATTTTCCCCCACACTTCAAACCAGAGTTACACAGTAACAATAGAGAAAACCACTTACCAACAGCCACCGTAGCATTTCCCTTCGTTCCAAGTTGTCCACCATCGCCAACCACCACATAAGACGTCGGAGCACTATCCCGGTACTAGAAATCGCCGACCAGCTCAACCCTTTTGCCACTAGCACATAGCCTCTTATCATTGTAGCTTCTCCTCTTTGCAATAGCACACTGCCCCTAGCTCAACCATCGTGGCAACCTCCTTGCCCAGATCACACCAACACCACTTCAAGGGACGTCGGAGTACCATCCACGGTGCCAAAAACTGCCGACTAGCTCAACCCTGTGGCACCCATTCCCTCCCGATAAGCCACGGCTGTCTGCTACCCTTCTCTCTCTCTCTCTCTCTCTCTCTCTCTCTCTCTCTCTCTCTCTCTCTCTCGCCACACTTGCCACCCTCGCCTTAGCCCCAACTTCGTCGCAGGCTTTCTCTCTCGGTAAGGATCTATCGCATTTGAAATGAATACCTTTGCTGCCTTCAAATTTGAAATGAATTCCTAAGCCTTCAGTCGGTTACAATTACAGAAGGGTAGACTTTAATTTAATTACATATATGTCCCTTAGTTGTATGCCAAACAACATATGTGTTGAACTTATATTTTATATTGAGCTTTGATTTTTTTTACGTTGGGCCTAATATTTTGAGTTGAGTTTAATTTCATTAAATAAATATGTTGGTCCAAAAACTTTATTTTTAAAGAAATTATTTAAGGATTTTTAAATTAAATTACTAAGCATTAAATTATGAGTAAACTATAGTAATAGTGTACTAGAATTTTAATATTAATTAGATTAAGTCTATTTTATTAATTAAAAGATTTATTTGACTATCTTCTAGATTATGAATTTAATTCATTAGGATATTAGTACATGTTGTTCCTAGACAGATTTAATGATATTTAATACTGCGTATAGGTGACGAACTATGAAGTAAAATTAAAAAAGAAGCGCACCAAGGTAAGTAATGTGATCACAAATTAGGATCATCACAGTTCACCTTATATATAAGTATTATTTATTCCAGTTCATTGACAACCATTATTTATGCACTACTCATGTCATATGCAAACATGTTATCCAGCATAGCATATGATTATGTCATTTCGCATCATGTTCAAATTCAGAAATTATAATTATGTATATATTATGTCATGCATCTCGTGTACAAGTCACGTAAGCCATCTTAAGTTCAAGTGCAAGATAAGATCAAATTAGTTAACCAAATGGCCATTTTGATACATGGTACTAATGTAGTTCAGTTTCAGGGTGGATGTGCAAGTTACGGACTCAAGCGTGGTCCACTAGAGTATGCCAGAATACTATCAGCGGCTCATGACGTGCACGTCCATCCTAAAGTTGCATTGGTACCATGCATCTGAATGGTCATTTGATTAATTATTCTGAGTTTATCTTACACTTGATCTTATGAAATTTTACGTGTTTTATGCAATCTTATGAAAGTAGTCAAATATACGTGTTTTATAATATATATACATAACTATAATATGCGGACAGAACCATGATGAATGGCGTGCTTGCAAATATCATGACATGCATGGTACACAAACATTGGCTTCAAAAGAACTGGTTTTAATAATAATTTACATAACTAGCTAACGTATAGTAATCCTAATTTATGATCAAGCTATTTATCTTGTTATGTTGCTTCCTAAAATTTTCGACACAAAATCGATCACGGTGCTAACTAGAAGGTTTATGATTTTTTCCAAATAACATGTGGAATGAAGATATTTATAGAGAGAATTGGGAGACGATGATAACTACTTTGAGTTGGACTCAGTTAATACATGTAGTAACACTAATCTGCTGAACACTCAATTGTAATCATCTAAAAAGAGAGCTTGAATTTAAAAACATGATCTAGTAGTTCATTCAATGTAAGATTGACAATGACTAAGATTGCATTGGTGACTTCAATCAATGATGATTTAAAATTGAAATATACTTATAATGGCCGATATTTAAATTCTAAAAGAAGTCTAACTCATTCAATAAATAATATATTGGATTTAACCTACTTATTGAGCCTAATTAAAATTCATAATCAACTTCAATAATTTATTGCTCATGGGCTTATCCAATATGTTGCATTGAATATAATTTAAGTCCAATAAAAATTATCAATATTCTGACCTTAGAATTATGAGCCAGGTCGTTACAACATTGCTTCTGCTTGTGGAACATCATGAAAAAACTTTCCAAAAAGTTTGTATCACATTCCCAATATGAGGAGATCAAAAGTACTCTACAAAAGTGTGTATGAATCTTTAAGTGAGCAGAAGTTTGAAGAACGTTGGTGTAATTTGATTGATACTTATCATCTTCATGAGAATGCATGGTTGGGATCTCTATATAGTGATAGGTGTTTTGGGTGCCAGCGTATGTTAAAAACACATTTTGGGCTGGAAGGTAAAGAATGAAGTTCTTGCCGACTTTGCATCATTTAACACCCAGATTCCTTGCATTAGTCACTATTTTATTGAGAAGCAGTTTCAAAAAGCATACACAATAGTTGACTACTTTGTTTTTGGGATGTAATGGCTCAAAATATACTTATATAGTTGTCGATGAGATTAAAGTAAGTGATGAATTTATAAAGCGTGCAAACTTCATTGTCTCGCTAGATGAAGATCGCCTGGAGGTTGCGTGTAGTTGCAAGTTGTATGAGTTTAGAGGTATATTATGTAGACGCGCTCTTCATATGCTGGCTGGCTGGCAAGAGTATTATACTACCATTAAAATACATCTTGGATCGGTGGATGAAGGATATAAAAAGAAAATACACCTTTGTCAAAAGTAGTTATGAGGCGAAGAACAATCCCGAGGGACAAAGGTATGATATGATCCTAAATCGCTTCTACAAATTGTGTTTGAATGCTGCAAAGACCGAGAAAAGTTTTGCCAAATTGATAAATCAAATAGAGCAACTAAAGCAATAGTATCCTGGAGATAATTCAAGGTGTGGTAGCAACATGATTGATCTAGCTACATCCATGGAGGGCACAACAAGTAAGATTCTTAGTCCTTTGGTAGTTCAAAATAAAGGAAGACCACCATCAAAGACAAAAGTGCACCCCGTTGAAAAGATTCTTACAAAATTGACAAGTGGGGATAAATAGAAATGGAAGTGTTCCATTTTTTTTCGAATTATTTTGGGTCAAGTCGGTTAATATCTGACAACTTACTAGAAATCACCCACTGCCCCCCAAACTCCTCTGAAATGGTGTCTTTTATTCTTTATTGGAATTTTACCCTTCACCCTCTCCTTCTCGCACACACCATCTTAGCTCACCACTCTTAGTGTCCCTCGCACAGTCGCACACACCATCTGACCTCTCCCAGTACCCCTCATAAACACTCTCCTCTAACCTCACCCTCGCCGTTATAGCTCACTTGCCTTAAGGATTTCTCTATCTCACAGGCTTCGGCAAAGAGCTCCTTCTCTCTCACCTCTCCCTCCCAGACCGCAGCTCGCTTGCTTTAAGGATTTGTTTGTCTTGCTCTCATGGGCTCATAGCTCACTCGCTCTCTGCGTGTCCCTCTCTCCCGCTCTCTTAGTCTCTCTCTCTAACCTAAAGGTATGAATGATCTAAATTGTTAGGGTTCCTGGGTTTGGGTCGATTTTAGTTGTTGAACTTTCGGGTATTGTAGTTTTCAATTTTCAATGCTAAATGCTTGACTAAAAAATGCAAATTTGTGTGCTTGTTTGTTTGTGTCGAAGTCGAAGATGCTTTAAAAAAATGGGACGGTGCTAGCTCTTTCTCAAGTAATCACTTCTCTTGCATGCACTCTAAATATATGTAATGTTGCTTCTCATCTCTACTGTTGCTTCTGAGTCGACATTCAGCATTGAGGGTCGTGAGTTAGATTCATTTTGAAGCTCATTGGCCCAAAAAATAGTTGAAGCTCCTTGGCCCCTAAAAACAGTTGAAGCTCTTGTTTGCATTCAAAATTGGTTGAATGCTCTCTCCATTAATTATAACTCCCAAGACTTGATGGAAGATGCCAAAAGCTATAAGCTGGAAAATGGTAAGACTCATTTTGAGATATCATATATTTTCATGTGGTATTTTTAATAATTATATTTTTAACATAATTTTTCTTCTTCATCTAGAGATAACTTTGAATAATGTTTTGAATAAAGACAATTGAAGAATACGAGATATTTCCACTTCCTTCGAGCTCTACCTTTTTCCTTTTTTCTTACATCCCTTTAATTAAGAGGGAAAAAATAGCCTGAATTGTACCATGTGATGCAAATGCTTTATTAGACATATGAGTTATTTTTTATTTTCTCAAATTATCACTCATTTTGTAATAAGGATGACCATATATGCAACGCCCTCAGTCCCTGCTTGGGATTGGATGGTGACCCAAGTGTCAAGACATATAACTCAAGGCTATTACCTTCATACATGATAGTTATGATGCAATGTACCTAATGAGCTAGCAGTATGCAATAAATTGCAGCGGAAAAAACTTTCTTAACTACATAAGACTAACAATAATGTAATAACATGGTACCGAAGTATAAGCATCCCAAAGTTTTTAAACTTAATTAAAGTACTTCCAAAATAAACATTGTTTCAAAAGTCCCCCAAAACAAGAGACCATCAACTGAAACTTTTTCCCAAAACAAATGGACCATTGCAAAAGGTTAAGTCTTAGAAATCCAAAACGTGTTTCCTGGCACAGGAAAAGTGGTCCCCCTTTTTTTTTCTTCAAACTAGTCAGGCTTCTTTCTCTTTTCCAAAAATCAGTCATTGACCCAATTCCTTAATCTCTTCAGCTCGTCAATGAGCTGCAATGTCTCAGTAATGAGTCGGTCAGCGTTTTATACCCTAACCAACAAAGAGGGCTCTGTTGAGCTCTCATTGTTCTTTGGTACCTCCTTGATGGTCGGGGTAATGTCCTCTTGCATTTCACCATGGGGTGATCTTCTATACCTGTCACGATTTCTACCATTCCGTGTGAGAATAGTAGTAGAAACTACCACAATGAGATTTTGAGAAATCTCAACAAGTAAACAAACAACATACAAGACATAACATAAGAATATAAGGGCAAACCATAATGAATGCATGGACATGTATTTTGACATAAGACTTTACTTAATACAACATTGACTTTTTCAAAATAACATGTAATAGAGACATTTTAACCCATTTTAAGGAAATGTCTTTTCCATCTTTTCATCTTTGGTTCTTAAACATATAACATATCATTTGAGCTCGATTTCTTGGTCATTCACATATCACGTCTTGGAGCTCATTGCCTTATTCATTTCTTATAACATATGGTTGGATACCTCATGGCTCCTCTATGCACATTGTGTTCTCTGTTAATTACCGCATAATCCAATAGCCCACTTGACCGTGGTGATTACATCATATTCTTTAACATACTTATTACGACAGTTCACATATTTTGCCTTCACCGTATGGTACTCACTAGCTTTAGGTACAACCCCGCTCTGGTATCATTTCCATAATGATCCATTCGAGGTCCATCGACTGTACTTCATCGATTCAAGGGCTACCACTCAATTTTAAATACTCTAGAGTGGATAAAGGAGTTCCACTAGAGCATTCTCCCGTCCTAGCATTTGGAGTCGTGACAAAACATTTACCGACTCGTTTCCTAAAAACAGTGCACAAACCCAATGCATGTGACATGGACTTATGATGCTTTGTTCCTTTCATTTTCATGGATCATCATGTATACTGTGATTCATACAATCATACAAATAATATACATCATGCGCTATGACTTGAAAATATTAGAACATGAGAATACTTGATTTACGCATATGAACAATGGCATTCAATGATTAACAAAGGGTAAAATAGATTCACAACCTCATTCACTATGCTTGGCCGAAACATATAGTACTTGAAACCATGATTTTAGAAAATTAACATGGACTTATAACGTCTAACATGTTCGGTATAACATCATCAAGCAACATGGCAATATAATCACATAGATCTGAATACAAGGCATGGTATTACAAGAGATTTTATTCAACCAACGATCAATATGGCAACACAAATTTGGTA
This sequence comes from Juglans regia, assembly GCF_001411555.2. Taxonomy (NCBI): domain Eukaryota; kingdom Viridiplantae; phylum Streptophyta; class Magnoliopsida; order Fagales; family Juglandaceae; genus Juglans; species Juglans regia. The sequence continues at coordinate 14,992,195 of NC_049907.1, read as the reverse complement.
AAACCGAGTATATAACATGATAAGAGAATTCATCCAGTCCAATACCAAGCCAATGCAAGTTCACATGTCATATACACGTATTATCCAAGAGTAGGTTGAAGGTCTACTTACAAAAATCCAATGTTTACAAATAGCAAGCTGAAAATGCATATCTAGATTCAGTAGATATGGTAATCTGAAACCCTAGTCTCTTGTGTGAGTGTGTGTCGTGTACATAGCTCATGAAACTCATTCCCACGACAAGAATGACTCCTTAACATTCAGACTTTACTCTCAAATCCAAAACTTCATAAAGAAATATACCCTAGCTTATCTAAGTGTAGTGGTTGTGGCTCTCCTTTCTTTTCAAAGTTTCATATTCACTTGCTTAAGGCAAGTGGTGGTTCGGGTCTCTCTCTCCCTCTTGAAGAAAAACCCTAGCCCACCCGAATGTGTGTGTGTGTCCGCATGTATGTGCAAGCTCATGAAGTCCGAAACCCTATTCTTGTTTCTTTCTTTGGCCGTGTGTGTGTGTGTGTAAGAGACAAGTGAATGGTCCTTACCTCAGGTGCTCTTCCCCCTTGGATAGCGTTGGTACTCCTTGGTGTGCTTGAAATGGTGGTTGGAGGAAGAAGGTATGTGCGTGTGTGGTGTTTGGGTGGAGAGAAAATAGTGGAAAGTACACCAAAGGACTACCCATTTTCGACTCCCCCCTTCTTATAGGCGTCCTTTCCCTCCTTGAAAAACCAAAGATCTTGGTGCATGGATGCCACTTGGCATCTTGGCCGTGTATCTCTTCACCTTCCTCATTATGGGATTGTGTTGGAAAACCAAAGGTCTTTTGGACAAGTGGCATGTGGCTTCCCCAATCCAAAATCCTAATTCCATCTATGCCCTCCTCCATGTGTCTAGGTTCATTGAACTTGGTGGCAAAAAGGTCAAACACAAAGCCTAAATCAATCTTGGACAACTACACGTGTGCAAGCTTGACATTTGGCAAGTGGGGCATGTGTGTGTGTGGTTGTCGAAAATCCTCTCATCTCCCCAAGAAAAACTTTTCTCCTTCCTAGATCTAGGGTAACATGTGGTTGGTTTCTAGGTGGGTGGTGGCGTGTACAACTCCTTGCCCTAGCCAACTTTCTCTCTTCTTCTTACCTCAAGATTCTTCTAGAATCCTCAATGGGCGTGTGTTATTTTCCAAGCAAACTTTTCCTTTTCCCCATGGTTCTCTCTCTAGGGTTTTGACAAGTGAGTGACAAGTGGCATCATGTGAGGAAATGTGTGTGTTGGCCGAAACCTAGAGACTAGGTTTTTGCCCCATCCCAATGCAACTCTTGCCCTTCTCAATCATTTCACTCTTCTAGTAAGTCATGCATAAGTGACACTTGGCAATTCCCCTTTGAAACCGAAACTCCATCCTCTTAGTGGGTTGTGCCCTTGCCTTTTGAACTCCCCTAGGCGTCATTTCCCCTTGGGATCCTCTTGGAACTCACACAATCTTGACAACACGAATAGTAGGAGGGGCACGAACTCCATGGAGACAAACACGATCTGTACCTCCCTAGACCCATAGTATAAATAGCAAGCCCTAGGTATGAGAAGCTCTCTTTGATTCAGAGACTCTTTTAATTATTTACAAACTTTCAAAAGAATTTACTGACTTTGGCATCGGAGACTCCCCTGACCCAAGGCCGGCCTCTCCTAGTTGTCTTCCTCTTTGTCTTTCACAGGCCCATTCTTGAAGACCTGAGTTGTTGGAGTCTGGCCCAAAGGCATGTGAAACATGACGTTAACTGTGGCACCGTCTATGGGATCCTTTTTTTAGGTCTTACGTGTACTTCGCGTACTTGAGGTAGCCCGCTCCAGACAATTCAGGAGCTCGCCAGTATTCCCAGTGGCATGGAAGGTAACCAGCAAAAGAACCAGGTTCTTGGGATTGAAGAAGGAGCAGTGGAAGAAAGATGGGCACTCGCCTTGAAGAAGTGCCTGCAAATGGCGGGGTAAGCAAGGTGTGCCCTGTAGGGGATGCTTGCGCCTTACTACCACCTCCTGACTGCACAGAGGTCAAAAGCGAGGTCCGAGATGAGTAGGGGCTCAAGAAAGTGAAACCAAGAGAGCCGTTGGAGCTCATCCTACTCGACCCAGATAAACCAAAAGTTGTGATAATGATTGGCAGTGAAAAGACGTCTGAAGCCCATAGCACCATGCAACAACTTCTCGTCGACCATCAGGATGTATCTGCCTGGAGCTACAAAGACATGCCCAGAATAGCCCCCGAAGTCATACGACACAACCTTAGCGTAGACCCAAAACCTAAAGGAGTGAGACAAAAGCGATGAAGTGTCTGTGCCGAAAAGAATGTTGCCATAGCCAAGGAAGTGGACCGCTTGCTGAACGCTGGATTCATTTGGGAAGCCTGCTACCCAAAGTGGCTATCCAACGTGGTGCTCATAAAGAAGCCAAGCGAAAAATTGAGAATATGCGTCGACTTCATCGACCTCAACAAAGCCTACCCAAAAGATAGCTTCCCACTTCCTCGCCTCGACCTGATTGTCAATTCCATGGCAGGTCACCAAATGCTCTGCTTTATAGATACCTACTCTGGGTATAATCAAATCCATTTGAACCTCGAAGACGAAGAGAAGACTTCGTTCATCACTGACCAAGGCTTATATTGTTACACGGCGATGCCTTTTGGGTTTAAGAACGCGGGCGCCACCTACCAGCAGTTGGTCAATCGTAAGTTCGAAAATCAGATAGGAAGGAACATGGAGGTCTGGGTAAACAATTTGCTAGTTAAGAGTGGGACCACAGAACAACAATTGAACGATTTAAGGGAAGTTTTCACGATACTATAACAGTATCAAATGAAGCTGAACCCAGCAAAATGAGCTTTTGGTGTCAGATCAGGAAAGTTCTTAGGATCCATGGTATACGAATGCGGGATTGAAGCCAACCCTGAGAAGGTGGAGGTCATCATCAGCATGACCCCACCCCGAAACATAAACGAGGTACAAAGGTTGGCTGGGCGAGTGGCCGCTCTCAACAGGTTTGTGTCAAGATCCACCAGCAAATGCCTACCTTTCTTCAAAGCCCTTCGGAAAGCACATGCACAAGCATGTACCTCACGAGCCCACCGCTCCTCAGCCAACTTCGTTGTAGGGAAATGCTGACCCTGTACCTAGTGGTATCCCTCCAAGCTGCCTCCTCGACATTGGTGCACGAGGAGAATGGGGTCCAGAGGCCAGTCTAATACACCAGCTAGGCGTATCGGGAGGCCGAAGCAAGATACCCCCTCATAGAACAATTGGCCTTTGCGCTTGTAGTAACCATGCACAAGCTGTGCCCATACTTTCAAGCTGACCCAGTAAGGGTGCTCACAGAAACTCCACCAAAAAAGTGTTACAACGACCGGAGGCCTTAGGCCGACTCATGAACTGGGTAGTGGAATTAAGCGAGTTCGACATCGACTATGCGTCGCGGAACACCATCAAAGGACAAGTACTAACGGACTTTGTCGCTGAATTTATCGATTTCCTAGGAGAGAACGATGATGCACCTCCCGTGAAGCCTTGTCAAGTATTCATTGATGGCTCATCTTGTCTGCCTGGAGGTGGAGTGGGAGTGCATATCGTTATGTCTGAAGGAGAGGAGTACAATTACGCCATCAAACTAGCTTTCAAAACGATGAACAACGAAGCAGAATATGAAGGTCTACTTTAGGACTAATTTATAGGTCTCTAGGTGCCACCAAAATTGAGATATGGGCCGATTTTCAGGTAGTGGTCAATCAAGTGCAAGGGGAGTTTGCTATAAAAAGTGAAAAGTTAAAAAATACTTAGTACTAATAGAGGTCGAGCACCCCTATTTTAAGTATTTCCAGATTCAGCAAGTGCCAAGGGCATAAAATTGGAAAGCGAATAAGCTAGCATGAGCGGCGTCCGGACAGGAGGACTCCCCTTGCCAGCGCAGACAATGATCCGAATCGTAGAAATACCTGTTGTAGTGATCGAGGTAACGAAAATACTACCCAGAGCCCCAAACTGGGCGGAGGACATAATCAAGTATCTAGAAACCAACGAGGTGCCAGAGGACAGATAGGAGGCCACGAAGATTAGAAATAGAGCAGCGTGCTACACTCTAATCGAGGTAGTTTTGTATCGGATTGGCCACTCGGCACCTCTTTTGAGGTGTACATCATCGGAAGAACCTCAATACATGTTGGCGGAAATACACGAAAGGATTTGTTGGAATCACTCAAGAGGAAAGGCGTTGGCCAGGAAGGTAATGAGGGTGGAGTATTACTGGCCTCAGGCACTGCTGGACGCCAATGAATAACGTCGAAAGTGCCAAGAATAAGCCAGGATGTCCCATTGCCCACCTGAAGAATTGACTTCGATCACATCGCCTTGACCTTTGGCCCAGTGGGGAATTAACTTGGTCGGCCCACTCCCTCCGAGCAAAGGAGGAGTCAAATTTGTGGTAGTGGCAGTGGACTACTTCACCAAGTGGGTCGAGGCTGAGGCCTTAGCAACCATCACGATGAACAACATCACACGGTTCCTGTGGAGGATGGTAGTTTGCAGGTTTGGCATCTCACGTACTATCATATCGGATAACAGGAGGCAATTCGATTCCGATCACTACTACAATTGGTGCCGGGAATTGGGGATCGAGTTTCGATACTCATCCTCAGGACACCCCCAGTCTAACGGACAAGTTGAGGCGACCTACAAAACATTGATGGGAATGCTCAAGAAGCGGCTCGATGATAGAAAGGGGGTGTGGGCAGAAGAACTCCCCGTTGTTCTGTGGGCGAACTAAGGAAACTACTTTTACCCTCACTTACGGCCATGAGGCGATGCCACCAGTACAGATCGAAATCCCCACCTATAGAGTTCAGCAGTTCGAGCAAGAATCCAACTAGGCTGCTAGAGGAACAGCTGGATTTGCTGGAAAAGGTCAGACTAGAAGCCAGAATAAGAACCGCAGCCAACAAAAGAAGGGCCGAGAGATGCTTCAACAAGTGCTTGCGTCAGAGAATGTTCAAGGTAGGAGATCTCGTACTCAAAGAGACAGTAACAACAACATGGGATGAAGGAAAGCTGGGTCCCCGATGGGAGGACCCCTACGTGATCACTGCCACAAATCGTCGGGCTCCTACCATCTTCAAGACTCTCAAGGAAATGAGTTGCCGCATCCCTGTAATGCTGAAGATCTACGAAATTTTATTGCTAAGCTGATTTATTGTCATAAATTTATGTGTCTCCATGCGCACGTTATAGGCCCTAATAAAGAAGTTTTGTTTTTCAATGGCAAATTTTAGGAACATAACGTAACCCATAAGTGAACTCTCCTGCAACAAAATCAATAATCTCCACCAGCAAAGTCAACTCCATCAATGTGATCTACATCGACAATATTAACAAAATCTCCAACAACAACTTACCTCCCTGTGAGGCGAAAGGGGCGAGTGTAATGCCTAAGGCTACTCCACCCCTCTCATGGAAGTGCGGGTCGGCCCCTAGCCACCCGAAGACATAGACTTACCTTACTCGTTAAGCATCAATAGGCGGGAGCGGGTTCAGTTGTAGATTGCCCGAATGACTTATCTCCCTATGGGATACTATAAGGAAAGGTAGGCCTAAAGGTTGCCTTGTCCCTCCCGCAGCGGAGAGCGAGATCAACCCCACGGTTACCCGAATAACTTACCCCGACCTCCGCTGAGACGAAGTGTGGGATTAGCGCCAGCCTGACCCAAACTTACCATTCCTTGTGATGTCAACGGGCAAGAGCGGGTCCAATCCCAAACTGCCCGAACAACTTACCTCCCCATGAAGGATGACAGGTGAGTCGGTGGCTCAACCTACTCGTCCTGAAGAGCAAGACCAGCCCCATGAAGGGCCAAATAACTTACCCTAACCCCCATGACGGCGAAGGAGCAGACCGGCCACATCATTGTTCGAATTAGCTCTCTCGCAGGGAAACATAGGGAAAGATATGCCTAAAGATTATCTTATCCCTCCCACGACGGAGTGCGGGTCAGTCCTCAGCTACCAGAAGAAAAATTTACCTTCTTCGTAAACGTGAACGAGCGGGAGAGAGTCTAGTAACAAACTGTGCAAACGACTTACCTCCTAGCGGGATACCATAGGGAAATGGGGTTGCCTTATCCCTTCCACAGTAGAGAGCGGGATCAGCCACATGGCTACCCGAATGACTTACACTAAACCGACGCTATGACGAAGTGTAGGATCAATGCCAGCCTAACCCAAACTTACATTTTACTACAGTGTCAACAGATAGGAGCGGGTCTAGATACTGACTGCCCGAACAAGCTACCTCCTACAGGAAACAAAGGGACGGGACAAGCCAAAGGTCGTCCTGTCCCCCTGCGAAGGAGAGCTGGTTTAGCCCCTAGGCTACCCGAATATCCTGACCCCCACCATGGCGAAGGAGCAGACCAACCACATCACTGTCCAAATTACCTCCTTGGGGGAGAAAGAGACTATTTGGCATGAGGCATTCCAACCTTTTCCCGGCGGAGTGTGAGCCGAGTCTAAAAGACCACCTGAATAATGGAGCAAAATGCACAGACATCATCGACACAGGCGTCGACAATATGGGCAGTGATGACATGGCAGAAAATGATAAGCATAGCACGACATAGGCCGGGGGCCCAGGTTTGCAAAATTAACTCCTGCCCTTAAGAGCAAGATAATGATAACATCCTTATTTTTCGACTAGGACGAAGATACAAAAAGATATGGAAGAAGGTCGGGTATAGCTCCAAACTGCCCGGACAACTTACCTCCCCGCGGACCATGGAGGCAAGCTGAGCCCGAAACCGTCTTGTCTTCCCGCGGCTGAGAGCGGGATTGGCTCCACAGCTATCCGAGAGGTAAATTTATGCAAGAGATATGAAAGAAGGTCGGGTACAGTTCCAGACTGCCCGGATAGCTTACCTTCCTAAGGACCAAGGAGACGAGACGAGTCCAAGGCCGCCTTGTTTCCCCAGCAGGAGAGTAAATTTATGCTAAGAAAGGAAGACGTGAGTAGTTCCAAACTGCCCGGACAGCTTACGCTCCCGTGGACGAAGGAAGTAGGCCAGGCCCGAGGCCGTCTTGTCTCCCTGTGGCAAATCAAAATAATGGCTAGGTAAATTGGAAGAATAAAAGAACCAGGCAGGGTAAAACGCGACTAGAAAGCAAACAAAAATATGCGGAGGGCATCAGCCTCGTTAAACAGAGTCGTTAACAAATGCGGAGAACAACTACAAGATAAAGGCCAACAAAAGCAACACGTACAGAAGAGTTGTCGGCCACTAGGGTCATCAGGCATAGGCCGGGCACTGGCGGAGTGGACCGCAAAGCCTTGTGTGGAGAGTCCTAGGGACGAAACCCCCTAAGTCTTCCACAAAAAATAAAAAGAGAATGAAACAGTGGAAAAAAGAATGTGCGAAGAGACATAGCCAGATACTGTCAACAAAAGGTAATATTATTGGCATCGAAAGCCGCAACATGGCCGCAAAGTTGGAAAGAACCAAGTATATCGTACAACGATAAGTGCAACAGTGCACGACTAAAGCTAGCAAGTACGACAGGAAATTGGGGAGGCATCGTCAAGCGAAATCACATGGAGGTCCCAAGAGGAAGGCTACCCAACAAGGGCAAACATGCATAACGCGAATGGATAAACGGACCACTGGCGGGGTGGTAGGGAATCTTGTAATTTCCTACGAAAACTCCCACTAGGCCGCGAAATAAAAAATAATGGTCACAGAGTAGGAGTTTAAATTTAAACCAGGAAACCGGTCTGGATCTGACCAAACCGAACTGGTTGGTTCGGTTTTGAACCGGTCCGGTCTGGAACCGGTTCCTATTTTATGAAAACTGGTCGGATCCGGTCCGGTTTCGGTTCTGTAGTTTCCGGGACCGGACCGGTTGGAAAAAATATATATATATAAATTAATTTTATATATTATACAAAATATTTATATATATAATATATAATTATATATTAAATATTTATATATAAAATATATAATTATATTATTTATGAAATAATTTCATATTATAATTTATAAATTATAACATAAAATGTTAATCTTAAATATGAACATTTATAATTTATTTGATCATATGTTATTAATATAATTATATATAAGATAATGTTGTTATAATTTATAAAATTAAAGTTTAATCTTAAAGATGAAAATTTAATTGATCATATGCTTTAAACATAATATATATATATATATTTATTAATAACATTTTATCATAAGAAGTAACATTTTATTATATGTTTTTTACATTAAAAAAAAATCGAAGAATCAAACAGGACCGGACTGGACCGGAAACAGGTAAAACCGGAGGTATCGGTTTAGGAGGGTAATCGGGGCATACAGCCATAGAATTATAAGGAGCAAGTTACAACATAAAGCTACAAAATTATAAGGAGCAAGTTACAACATAAAACCGCATAATTACAAGGAACAAGTTGCAACATGAAGCCATAGAGCAATCGAGGGCTGGATAAAAGGTAAGGAGACTCATCACAGTCGAGTTCGATCAATTCATATTTCATGGAAGTGGCAGATAGAGATCTTCGTCACTACAACGTGTAGATAACACCCAAGGTTACACCTAAAAAAAATCAACATGGATGTAATGAGGAAATTAATTGAGTCGTATGGTGATGGTAACTGCCCAGGAGCCGCCAGAAACCACCTGCCGACTGTGGAGAGGTAGGTTGTGGAGATGTACGAGAAACTGTTGGAGGAGGTGAAGACGACGAATAGAAATGGCCACACAAGCTCAATAAGCAAAAAGAGCGAGAACGAGGAGAGCTCAATAAGCAAAATGGAGAGAACGAGGAGAGCTCAATAAGCAAAAGGGCAAGAACGAGCAGAGCTCAATAAGAAAAAGGGCAAGAACGAAAAGCGGGAGATCTGCGGACAACAATAGCAAAGAAGAGCAAGAAGATCTGCCCAGAAAAAGCCATGAAGGGGAGCTTTAGGGCCACAATAGCAAATAAGAGTAAGAAGATCTGCCCAGAAATAACCATGCAACTTGCGGCCAAGGAAATTCCACCCTCAGCAGGTAGGATCATGCCTAGCTGACCGAGGGCACTCGGAACCACACCCTTCCCGAGAAGAGCACCCCAACGCAGAGACTTCTGATGCGGAGGAAGATCCCCCACGCACAGGACCCTGAGGTTGCACTGAGAGTTCTGAAGAATGTGAGTCTTCATCCGCTCTAAGCCATCATTATAGCCAAAGTACAACGCATCATCACGAACACCACGGACATATGACAACTCCTCCAACAGACTACGGATGGTGGCCTCAGGAGCTTTTAGAACCCGCCCAACCTCTTCCTGGGTGGCCTCCAAGTCCTTCCTTCATTGCCTTTCCTCTTCTAGGGCTTTCTTTTTCTTCGATAGAGACTCATGACGTCCTCGAATAGCTTTGTCAACCATTTGTTTGTCGGGTTGTCGGAATCCTGCCGCTAGCACAACTTTCAATTTTTGACATGTAGCCGCTCAAGCTCCAGCTGGCAATTGTCAAAAGACCACTACAACACCTCCCTCACCTCGGAAGAGAGCAAAGCCTCGATGCGAAGAGCACCAACTTCACCCTGGGACCTAGACAAGTCGGAGAGGGCCTCCTTAGCCTCTTGCTTTTGCTTTAGCTCGAGCATTGACAGAGGACCCAACCAATCCAGAAGGGTGTGAAGATCTCTTAGTAGCCATGAGAGATCAGGGGAAAGGTAAAGGAATTTCAGAGAAAAATTGGAAGAAAGCAAAGGAACGAAGGGCTCAAGCAACGAGAAAAGAACGCAGAAAACAAAGTAAAAGAGGGAATAATTGAAGTGACCATCACAAGGGAGGAAAGGGCCTTATAACGCGAAAGTGGAGGTTGACCTCCTGAGGCGGCATAACTCCACATGTCCCCCAAAGCATTAGAATCCCTCGATTGTCGCAGCTTCAATAGAGTGTGTCTACCGATGGGACGGGAGAAATGAATGTTTGCCTGACATGAGGTCATGATGAAAGAATCGAAACGTCATTCAATGTGAAACGTAACCATCACAACACAACCATAAAAGTGGGAGACCAACCATTGAACAACTCAGAGCAAAAGAGGCTGAGTAGTCGTGCAGTGTGAGGACTAGAGGAATGAAGAAAGAATTCCCCTCGGACTTGTTTTAGGAGAATTGACGGGATAACTGTAAGGGGATTTTTCCCGTTTCACTAAGCCCATTGGGCCTCGGCCCAATAGCCGGCCTTAGAGTCGCCGAGACCATACTTAAAGTAAGGTGCCAACCAGGGAAAGGGGCAGGTGATTGACAGGACAAAATCAGCCCGACATCGCTCAGCCGCTTTCTGAACCCAGGAACTTGTATGGAACGCAGCGGGAAATGTGGAGAACCCTCGATCTCTTGACAAGGGAACATCTACGGCTGGCAAAAGATACAAATAGGGCCTGAAAACCATACCTCATTAATGACACCACTACCGAGCTACATGTCACATTGATGGTGCTGTCGCAGAACCACGCTGCATTAAAAGACTCTGACAGCAGGAATAACTGGAGCGGCACGAACTTCGTGAAGACAAACACAATCTGCATCTCCTCAGACCCATGGTATAAATAGCACGCCCCAGGTACGAGAAGCTCTCTCTGATCTGAAAACTCTTTCAATTATTTACAAACTTTCAAGAGAATTTACTGACTTTAGCATCGGAGACTCCTTGGCCCCGAGGCTGCCCTCTCTTAGTTGCCTTCCTCCTTGTCTTTTGTAGGCCCATTTTTTTATGGTCCTTCTCCCGCGGAAAATCTAAAGTTCATCTTTAGTATTTACTATAATAATTATTTTCAAACATTGCACTTGTATGTGAGTAGTGAAAATATATTGAGGAGGCTCGGGATTCACTAAAATATGGGATTACAAAATCATGGCTAGTAAAACCACACTTGTTTTTTATTCACAAACTTCCACACGTCCCAACATTAGACCGAGAAAACAACAATGATTTCCAAAGCTTGACTCAGGATATTACAAGTCACCAAAATGTCCAAGTTTAGGCCAAGCTGTTCCAAGCGGTGAAGTGATAACTGTTCTCTATTATATGGTGCAGAGTCCTAACAATGGTGACTTGTAAATGGTAGTAGTAGTAGTAAATCGTGCATAGTCATGCCCGTTAGGATAATAAGATAAGATGAGATGAGTCGAGATAATTTGTGAATAATAATAAAATTATTAGTTGAAATTAAATAAGATGAAATAAGTTTAGGTGAGATTTATTGTATTTTGTATTTTGATGGGATTCCAAACCGGCCCGTACAAAATACAAAAAATAATGCCATAAAAAAATACATCTAATCATTATTTCATTATAATTTTTTTAAATTTTTAAATAAAATATAAAAAATAATGTAAAATTTTCAAATCTCAAAATAAAAATAATATTCTAATAATATTTTAATTTTATAATATTTTTATTCAATTTTTTATCTTTTATTTTTCAAAATCTCATAAAATATATTAATACAAATATTTTACTACTATTACAGATCATCTCATTTTATTTCACTATCCAAACGAGACCTAAGACAAGCCTATCTCTATCAATGCAACCCACCTTAACAAATTTAAATATTAAACATAAAAAAATGAATATATAAATATATATATATATATATATTATTGGTATAGATAAATCCCATGCACAGGAGAAAACAGTACAACCACTAAGACTAATACCACCAAATTAATTAGATGGTTCGATTTCAAAGTTTGTGGACAAGGACAACCCATGCTACGCATGCAATTATCACCAAGGCGAATAACAAAACAATATATATGTAGAGGCAATTAAGTGGCCTGGAAAACGAAAAGGTAGCAGCATATCAAGATCGAGATCAGATCAGGGATGGGTGTGGTAGAGGCATCAAAGGGTGTAGTTGGGGATATAAGGAGGAGGTTTGGAGGAATAAAGGAGAGGGTGCTAGAGAAAATGGCGGCCGCTGCAGTTCCAGCTGATGCTTTGGACAACGCACGCCACTTGTTGGAGACGACAGTTAGGGATGTCACAGTGGCGGCTCAGGGCCTCACCAAGGATGCCTTGCACCGCGTAAAGACACAGCTTGTCGATGTTCTGCCCTCCCTGTCCCCGGCCATCACCACTAAGGTCTCTCTCTAAAAATAATCATGATCTTAGTTCAGTAATGTTTATATGTTTTTCAACTTAACTATTTGTGTTGCGTTATAACTATTTCCAAACATATATAGGAAATGAAAAACAAATGTATAATATATATCTCATTCTTATATAATAATTAGCAATGAACAGATGGTGGATGAGGCAGACAAAGAAGCAAATAGAGATGAGAACGCAGAGTCTGAAAGGGGAGAAGTAGAAAGCAATGATCATGATCAACCACCAAGACATGATGATGATGATGATGATGATGATGATGATGATAGTACTCATGGCAAGGCCCCATTCATTTCACCTGCGTCCTCTTTGTTTCTTAACATACCATTATCGAGACTATGAATGATCAGGATTATTAAGTTAACAGGCATTGTCCAAGTTGACTGAGCCAAGCTGAGGAGCAACTTTTCTCTACTTTTTTCCCTGCAACCAATATTAATGGAAAGGAAAATGCTCATTTTCTCATACATTTTTTTCTTCTTTCTTTCTTATATAGTCAGAGTCCTTTTTTTTTTTATAAGTAAATTATGTAGTCAGAGTCTTATATGGATATGGATGTGATTTTGCATGTTATATATACATGTATATGTGTGTCCAAAAGAAAAGAAGATAGGCTATATATCGAGGAGGACCAGCATGCCTGGTTCCTTCCTCTATGTTATTTATTTGTCTCATTTGTTTTTACAGATGAGATAAGATGAGATGAGTCGAGATTAAAGATAAAAATTGAATAAAATATTGTTAGAATATATATTTTTATATTATTTTTGTTTTGAGATTTGAAAAAGTTGAATTGTTTATTTTATTTTGTATGAAAATTTAAGAAAATTGTAATAATTAGATGAATTGAGTTGAGAGCAGTTGTGAAAACAAACGAGGCCTTTAATTTTGTGTCCATTTAACAGCAAGAGTACTCCAAAGAAGGACAAGTAGAAGCAGGTAGGTCTTTCCCACTATCAATATTGTCGATTTATCTCCACTATAATATGGGGGAGATAAAAAAAAACTTCAAGAAGAGATAGGGATCTGTCTTGAAATGGAGGATTTGAAGTGGAGGCAAAGAGCAAAGATGGACTGGTATCAATTGGGTGATTATAATACAAAGTCTTTTCACAGCTGTGCCAACCAAAGGAGGAAAAAGAACTGGATAAGACAGATTTTTGATGAATAGGATAAGATGCAAACAGAGCCTGAAATGATAGACAAGGTTTTTAGTGAATACTTCCAGAAGCTGTTCAAATCCACAACCCCAAGTGATGGGGATATTGAAGCTTGTTTGTAGGCAGTGGCTCCCTGTGTACAGAAGAAATGAATGACAATTTGTCCAAGCCTTTCTCTAGAGATGAAGTTGACGAAGCTCTCAAACACATGGCCTCTTTGAAGTCACCTGGACCAGATGACTTTGGGACTTGCTTTTTTCAAAAGCATTGGCAAATTGTTGGTGATAAGGTTAGCAAAAGAGTACTGGCATGGCATAATGGTAACTCTCTTACAGCTTCTATGAATCATACATACATTGCTCTAATTCCTAAAATTAAGGAACCCAAGAAGGCCAGTGATTTTAGGCCAATTAGCCTTTGTAATGTTGGCTATAAGTTGATGTAAAAAGTGATGGCAAATAAACTAAAAAAAAATTTGAATGAAATAGTTTCACCCAATCAAAGTGCCTTCATTCCAAGAAGGCTAATAACTGACAATATAATGGTGGCATATGAGGTTTTGCATACCATGAAAGCAAGCAAAAAAGGCAGATTGGGTAATATGGCTATCAAGCTTGATATGTCTAAAGCATACGACAGAATTGAATGGAGTTTTTTAGAAGGAATGATGGAAAGGATGGGTTTCTACAGGAAATGGATTGATCTTGTTATGAAGTGTGTCTCCGTTGTTAGTTATGTTGCTCTTATCAATGGTAAACCAGGTTCTAAGATCCAACCATCAAGAGGACTAAGGCAGGGTGACCCTTTGTCACCCTACCTATTTATTTTGTGTGCTGAGGGTCTCAGTTCTTTATTAAACCAGTCTGATATAAAGGGAATTACTAAAGGGATAACTGTGTCAAGGGTTAGAATACGTGTAAATCATCTGCTTTTTGCAGATGACTGCATACTTTTTGGAAGTGCAAAAACAGAATAGTGGTTGAGGTTACAAGAGCTTTTGTTTATCTATGAAAAGGCCTCTGGTCAGCACCTAAACAAGAAAAAGACATCAGTGTTTTTTAGCTCCAACTCGAGGGGTGAGGATAAAGAGAAGATAATGGAGTTAGGGGGAGCAGTTATGAAGGGTAGCTATGAGAAGTATCTATGTTTACCCCCTATAGTTGGAAAATCTAAATACAACACCTTTAGAACCATAAAAGAAAGGGTGTGGAAGAAGATTAAAGAAAAATATATCAAAACAGTCCCTTTGACAAAAGAAAAATTGGGACATAGACCTTCTTACATATGGAGGAGTGTTTAGGGAGCTTTAAACGCGTTAAAGGAAGGATTAAGATGGAGAGTAGGGAATGGAAAAAAAATTAAAATTTGGGGGCAGAAGTGGTTACCAACTCCTTCCTCTTACTGTGTCCAATCTCCTTGCACAATTTTAGATAAAGAAGCCGAAGTTTTTGAGTTGATTACTAGTTGGAAATGGAATGAGCTTTTGATCAAGAGTATTTTCTGTAAAGAAGAAGCAAAGTAGATATGGAGCTTACCTATAAGTAAAATGGAGGCTAAAGATAAACTAATATGGGAGTATACTAAAAAAGGTGTCTTCACTGTCAATAGTACTTACCATCTAGAAATGAAGAGGAGGGAGACAGCAAAATGAGAGTGCTCAAATGGAAGGGAATGGGAGAACAGATGGAAGGTAATATGGAATTTGAATATTCCAAGGAAAGCCAAATTTTTCTTGTGGAAAGCTGCTAAAGAGCTATTAGCTACAAAAAACAGTCTTTACAAGAAGGGTATTATAAAAGAACAACTGTGCCCAATTTGTAAGAAGGAAGCAGAAATAGCAATACATGCCTTATGGTCCTGTCCTGCAACTGCAGATGTCTAGTATGATTTCATTTTGGTGATACAGAAATGGAGGACCAATGAACCTGATATGCCAATCTTGTTTGATAGGTTGGAGGAAAGAGTCAGTATATAAGAATTATGAGAGATCAGTATGGTAATGAGAAGCATTTGGTTGAGAATAAATGAATTTGTCTTTCAAGACAAATTGGTTGGACCATAAGAGGAACTGAGAATTTATCACCAAGTTCAGCAGAATTGAAGCAGAACATAGAAGCAAGAGTAATAAGAGGAGAGTCAATGTGGAGCAGACCAAGGGAGAGATTTGTAAAAGCAAACTAGGATGCAGTTGTTGATAAAAAATAAAAAAAATAAAAAGAAAAAAGGTAGGCCTTGGAGTAGTAATTAGAGATGTGGAATGTGAAATTATGCCTTCTGTTGGTGAACAAAGAAGCCTTGTATCTGATCTTGCAGCAGCAGAAGGTTATGCACTAAGGAAAGCTATGGAATTTTGTGGAGACTTTAATTTCAGCAGAGTTGTTTATAAGGTGATGCTCAAGTCATCGTGAATGCTGTTAATGAAGAAAAAGAATTTTTTTTCCAGATATAAATGTGTCATTGAAGATGCCAAGAAACTGTTAAAGGGAAGAAGTCAATGGAATGTTAAGTTTGTTAATAGAAAAGCTAATGAAGTAGCATATTGTCTAGCAAAAGAAGCCTTATCTTTATTTTCTGAACTTGTGTGGATAGAAGAGGTTTCAGTTTGTATTGAGAGTATACTGTATAAAGAAAAACTTTGTAATACTGGTTCAGATCAATGAATGAATACTGAGGTTATTTAAAAAAAAAAAAAATTATTGTCGATTCGTTAAGAAATGAACTTGTTTCTGTTGACCCGATGTAAGATTTGAAGTCTTTACATGACTAAGAATTAACGTTCTTGATCAAAGAATCTGCCATCTGATTGCACTGTAAGCCTTCAAAAATCATTTTGTATTTTTACTGCCAGAAAAGCTGCTATTGTGGGTCCACTCGTGGTCGGGTTGACATAGAGAACTCAGTTTTTTTTTTTTTTTTTGATCAAGATGGATACTATATTAAAACTAAAACCAAATACAACAGAGTCTGGAATTCTTAATTATACAAGAGAAAAAGGTGGATCCTTTCCACTATGAAAATTCAACAGAGAATGGGGTAATTGGATTAAAGGGATGTTGCCAAAAGCTTGTGTTGCCGCTGCCCATTGCGCCAAAGAATGCGCGCATCGATTCTTGGATCGATGAATTTTCCTAACTTTCCAAACTGTGAAAGAAAGGAGAAGATGTCTGATATCACTGATAATAGGGAACAGAGTCCAGTCCTGAACCACTGAAGGGTTAGAAATTGCTTCAATGGTAATTTTTGAGTCCCCTTCTAGTAAAATATTTTGAAGACCCTGTCTCTTTGCTTCGGAAATGGCCATCAATGCTGCTCTTGCTTCCCTAAGATTAAGACTCACACTGCAACTGAAATCTGTGGTTGCAAAGATGATTTCACCTGAATCATTCCAGCATATGATAGTTGAAAAGAAGGAGAGAACTCCTTCTTTTCAACTATCATAATTTATATAATATCACAAAGCAAGGGATCTGATATTATTTATATATAAAAAGAAAAGACCCGTTGACAGGCCAACAGGAAGCTTAGCCTAGATAAAGCTCCTTAGACAACTGCACACTTCCTTAATTACGAAAATGGAAAACATCATTCGACATTGCCTACGGGTTCAAGATTTAAGAGCCTACGATTATGTTCATAACTTAAAATGTCAAACTAAAATGTTATGCAACGGTTGGCTTAAGAGTATACGTCTTGGATTTGATGGTATGCTCAATCTAACTCTAAAGATTCAAGTTACGTTTGGATATTAAACTGAATTGAGTTAAATTGAATTAAGATAATAAAATATTATTAGAATATTATTTTTAATATCATTATTATTTTAGAATTTAAAAAAATTGAATTGTTTGTTATATTTTGTATTGAAATTTTAAAAAGTTATAATAATGGATTGAGATGAGTTGAAGTGAATTTGATAACCAAACATACTCTCAAACGTAAACAATTTTTAAAGGATTGGACTTAGAAAATTTTCCCTTAAATTATTTAAAATATACTTGCAAAAAACTTCTTGTCCAGAATTTGTGCACCCATGAAAAATTACTCGGACTTTACCCAGCTTTCATTGGGAGCCACTGCTAGTCTTAAGATTTTTTATTTATTTATATATATATATATATGTATTTTTTAATATTTAAAAAAAAATAAAAAAAAAATTATAATATTATTAAAAAATACATACTTAATCATTAAGTAAAAAAATAAAAAATTAGAAGCGGAGCTACCAGCGATATTTGCCAGCGGGACATCAGAAAAATAATGGCAAACTGAAATCGTGCAACGATACAGTTTAATGATATAAAGCAACTCTAAAAAAAGAAATTCATATTATATTTGAATATGAATATAAATTCAAATTTTTGAATGCCCTCTGCTGATTGGTCTAGTTTTCTCCAACAATTTATTACAAGAAAACGTTTACTTCCATTGATACGTATCTAAAGAGATTTCGCATCGATAAATATAATGCATAAATTTTAGATATTCAGACTACTAAGCCTTCACTTCCACCTGTTTGGGTTCATCATGTTCTGGGATCAACAGCCCAAGGCCTTCCTTCTTCTCTCTATGCAAAGAAACTTTATAATTGTTGTGGTACAGAGGATTAGATGTCAGAATCCGCAAGTCTGAATTGCCAGTGATCTCCAAAACCTCAGGCAACCCGTCAATACAACCCTTGGACATGCCCACATCAATCCGTATTGCCTGGTTATTGCAAACCCCATTGATCCCAACCTCCTGGACTGTATGTCCCATTATCATTCTCTTCGCGCCGGGAATGGTGGCAAGAACGCGTTCAAGAGCAGAACAATCGCAATTCTTTGCTACTTCGTGCGAAAAGCTCCTCAACCGCGTCACCCCATGTGTCCTGCTCATGCAATACTTTGGCGCAAGCTTTCCCCCCAAACCATTAATCCAATCCCTCACCTCCTCGTTAATCTTCTCCAACCCATAGGATACATGTTCCGGCAAAAGCCCGCCATGAACAAAAACCGAATCACCCACAACCAAGACAGTCACATTCTGAGACAAAAACCGGCCCGATATCGGGCCTTGTGGCCGTAACGCAGCCATTCTCGCTCTGAGACCTTGTACGAGGCCCTTATCATTGAGGCCGCGAAATAATGGAATCCCATCAAACGGATCCTCCGGCTTTTCCAAACCCTTGCAGAGACCTTTCATTGCTTGCCCAAAACGGTACCAATCAGCCCAAACCCGCTTTCGTCACGATCCGAAAATCGCCCTCCACATTCATGATCTCGTGGTTTCCGTTCATCGTGATCAAGGTTCCACCACTCCTCGCAGCTTGCCGCTTCAGTTTCTCGAGGAAATACAGGATCTTGAGCTCGTCGCCGCCGCGGTCGAGCACGTCGCCGAGTTGGACAACGGTGGAGGAACCGCCGATCCATTTTTCGGAGCAGTCGATCAGATTGGCGAGCCTGAAAGCCTCCTTGGACTTCTCGAGGTCACCGTGAAGATCTCCGATCGCGACCAGACGGTCTGGCGGGGTGGGGTAGCGGGTTCGCAGGGGCTGGAGATTTTGGGAAACCGAAGAGGCGTTAGGAAGAGGAGGATCTTGAGGTAAGAAGAGGCCACCGCTGACAGAAAAGTCAACGAAGGTGTCAACGAAAGAGGAGAGGAACTTGGGAACGTCTTTACACAATGGCGAGACCTCAGAAGCAGATTCCGACATTGTTTCCATGGTCTTTCCCTCCTGTCTTTTTCAAAAGAGAGCTGCTACAGGGAAGCTCCTATGTAGCACGAAATGCAAGAATGTGCCAAGGTGGATAAGTATAGGAGGAAAGCATATAAAAAGATAAAATAAAACAACTGAAAAGTCAAAAAGTCACGGAAGTCTCTATATTTTTTTTTTTTGGAAAATCTTAGATTATTCACTTTGTATTTTATCTTCACTTGTATATGTATTTAGTAATTTTTAATTAAATTGATAGCATCCATTTTATCTTTATTTATGTGTATACTTTAGTCCTTCTACAACTTTAAAAAATTTGAAAAAAAAAAATCTAGAGCAACAGTCATAATCAAGATTTGTAGTGTTTTTTTTTTTTTAAGAAATCATTTTGATGTACATTCTCGAATTTTTCTTAAAAATTCACTATAGAATAAAAGTCATGCACATAGGAAGATTAAAAAATGTTTATGATGATTAAAAAAATACATTAAAAAAAAATAAAATAAAATAATGGGACTGCTGGGCAACATACATTTGCACTGGGACGTGATTACATTTGCTATTCTACGGGTAAGAGTATGTTCCAATTTTTTCTAAGACGTGATTAGTGAAAAACAATAAAAAGTTTTTTTCTGAGGAGTTAAAGTCCGAAGACATGATTAAGGGATTGTTGGTCGACCACAACGACAGGAAATGAGACTGCTGACATGGGTAAAATGGTAAAATAGAATACTGTTGTTTTATGAAGGGTAAAAGGGAGTTTTCAGCCTGCTGACATGGTTTCGTGCTTTTCGTGCCTCTCCCATTTCGTGCTTTTTAGACTTTTCCTTAGCAAAATAAAGCGGGGGCTTTAGCTTTGGCTAGGGCTGTACAAAAAACCGGCCAACCGACCGGGATCGACTCAGACCGACCGTCGAAATTCAGAACCAGCCTAGAACCTGTTGGCTGTCAGTGGTAAATTATCAAAACCAACGTCGGTCGATTTGGTCCCAATTTGAACTAGCCAAAAACCGATAAATTGGTCGACGTCATATGCCTCTTTATATATATATATATATATATATATATATATATACTGTTATTAAATGACGTTGTTCTGCTTCTTAAGTTTAGAAAAAAAAATAAAGGGAACGGTGCCATTTGGCATAAGCCAAACGATGCCGTTTCTACTAGGGCTTATTATCCCCATCCCTCTTCTTCTCTTCTCATTCGAACCCTCAGCCCCCTCAACGAGTTAGCGTCGTTTCACTTCTGTGCTTCGAAGCTCACTTTCGTTTCACCAGCTTCAGCCTTCCATAGCTCTCCAACTGTAGCGGCGCAGCCTCCACCACTCCACGTTCCTCCTGCAAACGACACAGTCTATCCTCTCCAAGCCTCCACCTTTTTTTTAGGTATGATTTTGAAATTTAAAAGATAGAAATTCTGAGATTTTGTTTTAGTTTTAGTGATGACTGTCGACTAATGAGTCTAATTTTGTTGAAATTTATTTTTTGATAAGAACCTAAGAGGTTGTGCCGTTGTGGTATTTGGGTCTAGGGTTAGGGATACTGTTTTATGGTTTGGGATGGTGAAATAGTAAATCGGTGATGAACACTGATGATTGAACACCATGTTGATGATAATTATAAATCCTCATCAATATTCATAAGGCTCAGTCAGTGCATGTGCATGACTGTGCATTCACGGGTTTTTAATTTTGATAGATTTTGTACAATCGGTGGTTTTTAATTTATAATTTAATAAATATTCATAACTTTATAAGACTCAGTCAATGGCTCAGTGCATTCACAGGTTTTTTGATTTTGATAGATTTTGATAAATGTTCATTTTTTTTTTTTGGATAAGTAATTTTGATAAATGTTCATAAGACTCAGAGTCTCAGTCAGTGGAGGTCCTAATTGATTGAAATTTCAAATTATTAACTTGTGTTGATTAACAGTTTTGTTACAAATTTATTTTGATTCTTAAAATAAGATTTATGAGCGATCTAAAATGTAGATTAGAATCTTAGATTTGTGATGTTTGCCACGTTGCAAACTAGCTGCTGTGTAATTGACAATTGTGTTATTTTTTTGTTCTTTCTTGATTTTACATGTTAGATGAATTATTCAAGTCTAATTGATCTTGATTCGAACTCCCAAATACCAAAACCCATGGCTTC
Source organism: Juglans regia (assembly GCF_001411555.2). NCBI lineage: Eukaryota > Viridiplantae > Streptophyta > Magnoliopsida > Fagales > Juglandaceae > Juglans > Juglans regia. The sequence continues at coordinate 14,970,981 of NC_049907.1, read as the reverse complement.
AAGTGCCCCTAATAGTAGTAATTATCCACTTCCTAAAAAAATGAAGGAGAATGATCCGTCAATTGTTTGAGACCATTTTACAAAAGTTGAGAGTTGTTCTGTAGATGATCCTAAGGCCAAGTGTAATTATTGTGGCAAGATATACGCTTGCCACTCGAAGAGGAACGAAACTTGAACCATGCAAAACCATCTACTTTCATGTCCCAAAAATCCTCATAAATGTGGGCCTTTAAATAAATACCAAACAACATTGGCAGGTGAGGTATCCTCAGAGGGGTTTGGAGAGAGTGATAGTTCTTTAAGAAATATTGTAACCAATGAATATAGTGAGGAGGCTGTGAGGTTGAGGCTTGCGGAGATGGTAATCCTCGATGAATTACCATTTAGAATTGTTGAAGGGTAAGGATTTAAGAAGATGGTTTAGTTGCTTGAACCTAAATTTAAAGTGTCATGTTAAGTGACGGTTGTAAGAGATTGTATGAAACTATTTGCATCTGAAATGCCAAACTTAAAAAGTTATTTAAAGATAGGGGAATGATGATTTCATTAACTATCAATACGTGGACATTGGTACAAAATGTTAATTATATGTGCCTAATTGACCATTTCATTGGTAGTGATTGGAAATTGTAAAAGAAAATTATTAATTTTTGTTTAATTCCTAATCATCGAGGGGATACTATTGGAAAATTTGTTGAATCCTGCCTCATTCATTGGGGCATTGATAAGATATTTATTGTTATTGTTGATAATGCTAGCTCAAATGATACTACAATTACATATTTGATGTGTTTTTTACGGAGAATATGTTGAAGGGAAAGTATATGCACATGAGATGTTGTGCTCATATTCTGAACCTTGTCATGAATGAGGGACTTAAGGAGTGTGATGATGCCATTACAATGGTTAGAAATGCGGTTAGATATGTGCGCTCCTCCCCTGCAAGATTAGATAAGTTTAAGAGATGTGTAGAAAAAGAAAAAATTGATTGTAAAAAAATATTGTACTTTGATGTGCAAACCCAATAGAATTCAACTTATATGATGCTGGAGGCTGCTGAGAAATTTGAGAAGGCTTTTAGGTGAATGGAGAGTGATGATTACACTTTTCTCTCTTACTTTAAGGATGGAAACATTGGGCCTCCTAGAGCTGACGAGTGAGAGTCAGTGCGGGTTTTTATGAAATTTTTGAAGATGTTTTATGATGCCACTTGTCGATTTTCTGAGTCTTTACATGTCACGACAAATACAAGTTTTTGGAGATTTGTATACTCCAAAAAGAGTTGGTTAGACTGAATGAGAGTGAGAATACTTGTTTGATGAGCATGATCATAAGCATGAGAATGAAATTTGATAAGTATTGGGGTTCATTGGATATGATGAATTTGTTGTTGTTAATTGTAGTTGTCCTTGATCCACGTAGTAAGTTGAGGCTTCTTACTTTCCACCTGATAAAAGTTTATAATGAGAATTGGGCTGAAGATTTGTTATCGAGGGTGAGACATTTATTAGTAGACATGTATGCGGAGTATAATGTTACGTTTGGTTCTACCTCGAGTAGCAGAGAACATGTTCCCCTTTTGGCATTTGTACTTCCAAATGATGCAGAAGACAATCACGAGTCACAACTTTTTTATAAGTGATTGCTAGCATTGACTGCCTCCGGATCTACAGCTACCAAAATAAAAATAGACCGGTATTTATCAGATGGTTGTAAGGCATTCAGCCAATCTTTTGATAAGTATGTCGGCAAAAGATGTGCATGCCCTTTGAAAATACAAACAAGTGATGAATAAAGCAAAGGAAAAAATATCGGCTACAAAAACTGATGAAGTAATTGTTGGGTTGTCAAGATTGACTCAATCTCAAACCCAGGACTTCACCTCTCCATTGAAAAAAAGAATAGAAATAAAGTTGAAAGAATCTGTGGCCGGGAAGCCATGAAAAAGGGTCAAAAAAGTTAATTTACATTGTTTAATTTATCTGTTTCCAGTGATATTAGATTGATAGAACTATTCAATCTCTAGAAACATTTCTATTTTATCGTCAGAGTTTCTACGGCTTTTTATTTTTCATTTTACTTAATAGTTAAAGAAGTGTTTTTAACAAGTTTGTGATTTTTTTTTAAAAAAAAAATATCAATAATGATTTAAAAAATGTTTAAAAAAACACACAAACGAAAAAATACATTTTACACTTATCGGTGGGTACTCTCACGACCACCTCTCGATGGCCTTAACAATTCCCATTTACCATATAGCAAACATATTCTTATATCTCTTTTATAATTATTTTACAACTTCATTCTCAAGAGATCAATATACTTATATGCTACTTTATTAAAAAGATTTAATTTAAATAATTCTATTTGAAAACATTTATACCACACACTATTTATGTGACATAATTTGATCAGGAATATAAATTTTAAAATTTAAATCTTACAAATCAAATCATGCCATATAATAGTCATGTGTAGTGTAAAAGCTTTTAAATAACTATCATTTATCATTGGCTTGAAGTAGAACTATAAAATAATTATAAAAATGTTATAAGATGTACCATTTTTTTTTCACTCATTCTCAGCCTAATGCGATTATATTATATATCACAACTGAATGGACTCATACAGTCACAATTAATTAACAATTATTTCACAAATTCATAATAAAACAATATTTATTAATTAACAATTAGTACTGTTCATCCGGGTTCCGGCTAGAGAACTCGGGTTTCAAATTAGGGCCGAAACCGGATGAATCTGGGTTTTAAATCTGGAATCCAGGTCAACTCGGAAATTGGTTTTTTGTTTTTAAATGTTTGAATGCTTTTTGTTATTTGATTTTGATTTATTTAGTAGTTTTGGATGCATTTTACCTAACTTGACCGATGTGTTGGAGTTTCTGGTGATAATCTGATCATGTCATGTCCATGGGCAATTAATCATCTCTTACGCCTTGGCCCTTTCGTGATTTGTTTTGACCAAATATTGCTGAAATCTGGTGCATGCAAAAATTTTTGGGACCACTTTCCAAATGGTCTGGCAAAAAGATAAAGACTTTTGTATGAACGTAAAATATTATATATATTTGATAATTTTTTATAGCAATTGACATCTAAAAATTGAAGCGAGACCCCAGTCTCCGACCCAAAATGACATAGCAATTGAAATCTATAATAGAGAAGCTTGTTTCCATTGGAGCCCGCATGTTCTCAGTCATTTTTTAAGAAAAAAGAAAAACATAAGCATTCAAACTTTTTTTTTAAAATAATAATAATAATAATAAATCCAAGTTCTAGGTTGTAAACCCGGGTTCCGGATTTAAAACCTGGTACCCGGACCGGGTGTACCTGAGTTTTGCAACCCGGGTTTCGGCCCATATTTGTTCTTTTAGTCCTAACTTGACTATGTATGATAGTAATACTATGATGTGTACATATACTAGACTATTAGTCCATCTATATTATAGTACAAATATATTCTTTTATTAAAATTAACACATTCTAGTATACTATTGAATTTAACTACATAAGTTCTAGACTCTTTATATGAGAATATATGATCAATATATACATGATAATACATATTTATCTGACCTATGTATATTAATATCGGAGTTAGAGGTATAATTCCTAGTTGGAGGCGAATGTCAGTGTCGACAAATCCGACTCTAACTTTGAATAGGATAATAAAAAAAACTTCCGTCTCCACCTTCGTTTTAATGAACCTGTTCACCAAGATACCAATGTTTCTTATAAAATCTGGTCTCAGATTCAAAATTGTTCAAGTGAACTCATTCAATCTTATTCTAATGTTGTCTCTTCTCTATTTTCTTCCAACGCTACTTTGACTTACTCTTGCAATTCTTCGATTATAGACACGGTGCCACTAACCACATAGTCCACTCCATTACTTTCTTTACTTCAATCACCACCATATCAAATACCTACGTTAAACTTCCAAATGGAACTATAGTCAATGTGACCCATCTTAGTACTATCAGACTTTCAAATGATCTCATTTTGACAGATGTTCTATTTGTACCCTCTTTTTCATATAAACTACTCTTGGTAAGAAAATTAACTCATTTGTAGAAATGTCGTTTCATTTCCTTAGCAAATTCATGCTTTATTTAGGGCCTAAGTCTATGAAAGATTATTGAAAATGATAGAAGAGAAGCTATGCAGCATAGCTTACCCAAAGAAAAACAAAGGACACCATGTGGAAGAAGGCAGGGCATGATGGAGACAGTGGCTGAGACGACGTCGGCTTGCTCATGACTATCCTGGCGAGAATGCGACATGGGGGCTATCGTGCACAAGACCGATCACTTTGGCTAGTCTTTGTTGCCCTTTGGGCTTGCTAGGCATAGATGAGATAGGGTGGCTGACGTTGGTTTCTTGGTGAAGGAAGCTTTAATGTGGGGTTACCAAGCGTGTGCAATGCTTCTTTCCCATTGGTTGTGGAAGTTTGGGTTGGCCCCCATCAACGGTTGGACCTCAGCTTGCATGGGGTATGTGCTACGTGGAGAAAAGGCGAAAGGTCTATTGCGGTTTATGTTGAATACGTGTTGAATGCCTTATAATTATTGTGTTGGGTCTTTACAGCTTTTTAAACTATCAATCAAACATTCCTTTACAATTTAGGGGCGACTGCATTCTTATTGCATGTTACCTTATTAATCGAATTCTTTAACCACTTCTCAATATCAAGTCTCCCCATAAATAAATGGTTGCATTTAAATCATAATAACATGCTCATTTAATTAACTTATCATATTCAAATTGACCTATAAATTATTCAAAGTCAGATTAATGATATGAGAAAAGTATTAGATAAAGAGAGAATAATTGCCACATAATTTACAAGAGTTGCTAATGGCAGCCACATTGATGGAGAAGCTCAAGCAAAACTCGAGATAAAACTGATTGGCACCATGAAAGTTCCAAAACCAACTTTCCCTTGCCTTACCCAACTACATATTATTACAACAATAAATATCTTTTTTACAAGCCAAAAGAGTCTAACCTAATGCTAGGAATCACTCTGAGTGCACCTCACGGTCAACTTTGAGGTGAACAACCCAGCATATATAATAATTTCATTGATAGTCAAATGCTTTGGAACTTTGACAATAATATAAATTATTGACAATATAACTAGAATAATCGCGGCATACAATTCTATGTATTTACAGATACTCCCGTATATTTGTCCATCAGGTGAACGAAGCACCCAAAAGAAAACCTAGCATTTTTTTGCCTTGCAGCCAGAGCAAACATTGTCCACGTTATAAGACAACTCAGCACAGTAAATCCCAGCACCACCCACTCCAGAGGCTTGTTATCATTCAACATAATTTGTGCGACCTCTAATACAAATGCCAAAACCGCAACAATGCAATCTATAAGTTCCATGATCTGGACATTCAATGATCAACTTATTAACTCGTAATTAATATTAATTGAGTAATGTTATTATTCAATATCTTATTATTCTCCGTCATACTTGCTATTGTGATATATTTTAAGTGATTTTATATATCAACTAATTATATAGGCAACCACTAAAAATGCACAATTTAACAAATGTGACAAAATCATAAAGTTTAAGATTAGAACAATATTTTACTAAACTTTTTTTTATACAAAATCAATCTTACCACAGGGTATATAGACCTCCAATGAGGACTTTGTAGAGTATCTTGCCCAGCTTCTAGATCAACATCTCGATTAATACTCAAAATCATATTGACATTCATGAATCATATGATGGGCTTTGTATTTCCTCTTTTGATCATGGTCTACCGGCCATGACCAACAATAACCTTTCAGAATGACTTTAAACTCAAAACTAAAAGGGGATTTGGAAAGCTACCCTTCTACTATGCTGTCCAGTTCTTACTTACCTCAGACCATGCCCGTTAGTGCAATCTCACTTCAAGATAAATGATATATGCATTCTTAGGGTGCGTAAGTCCTGCGTATTTTTTTTTTAAAATAGATAATTATGAAATCCACATAAAAACTTTAATTTTTTAATAACAATCCTACTATTTTTCAAAATGAGTGTGCGGGACTTGCATAACTTAGACTGTATCTATCATTACTCATATATTAAATATAATTTTAAGGTGTCCAAGTAACATTAAGAAAGAGTAATTTTTCAAATCATGTGCATACCTTTTGAAAATACAAACAAGTGATGAATAAAGAAAAGGAAAAAATATCGGGTACAAAAACTGATGAAGTAATTGTTGGGTTCTCAAGATTGACTCAAACTCAAACCCAGAACTTCACCTTTCCATTGAAGAAAAACAATAGAAATAAAGTTGAAAGAATCTGTGGCTGGGAAGCCATGAAAATGGACCAAAAAAGTTAATTTACACTGTTTGATTAATATGTTTCCAGTGATATTAGATTGATAGAAATTAGAGAATTGTATGTTTGTTTGATAGGAAAGAAAGCTGAATGAAAATGTAAGGAAGCTTAGCGAAAGCACATAGAATTTCAGGTGCAAATTAAAAGTGATCAAACCTAAGAGAGAGAGTTACAGGAATACAACTGTTAGCAATGCATTTTCTGGGAGGAAAAACCAATTGAACTAGAGATGTCAAATTTTATGTGTGTCTTATCTAAGGCTCTTGGAGGGGGACTACCGATGGTAGAAATTCAATGGCAAGATTCACACACGAGCGTTTAGTTGTCTTGCTGACATGGGAGCAAGGTTGTCTGACATGTCATATATTACGCTATTATTTTTTTAATATCATTTTTTTATTATTTATTAATGTAAAATCATAAATAAAATAATAAATAATTTTCTAATTATTTAATATTATATTAAAGATAATAAATAAAATGATGATGATAATAATCGTTCTCGTTTCATTAGTATGGTTTATTTGTTATAGGTTATATTATTTCATATTTTAGATGTATATTTAGTATATCATATTGGTTAATATATATATGTTTAATTCTATTTGCATGTTCAATTACAAAATAATGGTACAAAAGGTGAAGATTTTGCAAATTCACATGTTTTGGGACCTCCCATCAAGTGACAATAATTAAACAACTTAATTATGCACATTATATGTGTATTCTAATATTTTATTTAGATATAAATTTTTGTTGCCAAACAGATTAATTTTTTCAGGCCAATCTATCAAATAAATGTGTCGCATTTAAGGACTCGTCTGGATACAAGAAGTGTTTCATGATCTTATCTTATCTCATATCATTATTACAACTTTTTCAAACTCTACACAAAATATAATAAACAATTCAACTTTTTCAAATTTTAAAATAATAATAATATTAAAAAAATAATATTCTAACAATCTTTTATTTCACTTTCAACTTTCATATCAACTTATCTCATCTAAACTCATATACAAATGGCACCAAATCATAATAACATGCTCTTTTAATTTACTTATCATATTCAGATTGAACTATAAATTATTCAAAGTCAGATGACTGATATGAGAAAAGTATTACATCAAGAAGGAATAGTTGCCACATAATTTACAAGAAATAGCAGCCACGTTGATGGAGAAGCTCAAGCAAAACTCAAGATAAGACTTATTGGCACAATGAAAGTTCAAAACCAACCAGCCCCTTGGCTTACCCAACTGCATATTATTACAACCATACATATCTTTTTTACAAGCTAAAAGAGTCCAACCTAATACTAGGAATCTCTTAGAGTGCAACTCACGGTCAACTTTGAGGAGATCATCGCAGAAGATGTAATAATTTCATCGAAAGTCAAATGCTTCGAAAAATTGACAATAATAGAAATTATTGGCGATATAACTTGAATAATTGCTGCATATGATTCGATGTATTTACAAATACTCTCATATATTTATCCATTAGATAGAAAGAAGCACCCAAAAGAAAACCTAGCATTTTTTTGCCTTGCATTCAGAGCAAATATTGTCCACATTATAAGACAACTCACCACAATAAATCCCAGCACCACCCACTTCAGAAGCTTGTTATTGTTCGACATAATTTGTGCAACCTCTAATACAAATGCCAAAACTACAACAATGCAATCTATAGCTTCCATGATCTGGACATTCAATGATCAACTTGTTAAAAAACATTGCAAAAATTTATTGCACGTTGCAAAAATGTTTCTAATTTTCACGAACGACACAGAGATAACCTCATTCTCATGCTCCTATATATTCCTCGTTCACCCATTTCCACATGTTTTTACTCTTGCTTTGAAAGTATATCATTAAACAAATTAAGGTTGTTGATTGTAGTATATCAGACGCCACTTATTTACAATATCCCAAAATTGGGCTCCAAGTGAGAAAAAAAAAAAAAAGATTTCATTGCCTCAATTTAGTTGCATAAATTTCATTTTTGTTCTTTTAGCCCAAGACTTAATATTTTCTTGCGAGCGAGAGACAACAAAGATGTGGAGACATAAATTTATCTGATATACTATTGTGATACCCCATATCATATTGATAAGGTTAGGTGGTGTATGGAATTCCACATTACTTGGGAATGAGAAGTTCTTTCTCTTTATAAGGTTCCAATGGGGCTCTAATTGTATCATTGACTAGTCCTTTTGGAGTATAGGCCATGTAGTTTGGGTCTTCCATTGGAGTGTTACAACTGTTGTCTATGAATTTGTAAAATCAGGTAGTTAACCGTCAAACTGATCAACTAATTAGGCAGTAATATTTAAACTTACCTTACCATGTAATTGGAACATTAAATATAGCTTCTCATCACAAATTACAATTAATCAAATGAAACACTTCATCTGGAACTCTTTTTGTCTTTAACTTTTATATAGACAATTTACCTGTAGATCTAAGAGTTACCATAACGACTAATGATAGGCTTATAATTCTTTTTTATAATTTTTATACAATTATGTCTACATGTTTGTTTGCCATCATTTTTAATATTCCAAATGTCAAAAGTTCCATGTGCAAGACTTCGTTTATGAAAAAAAAGAATGCTTCTCAGTAATTTCTATCAAACATAACAGGTTCTTTTATTAGACTATGGAGCAGTTTAGGCTGATGCATTGACAGTGGATCGTCTTGCCGCCTTGGAAAAGGTATACAAATATCATTCCCTCCCGAGTTAATAATGACTATGTTGTCTGAAGCTTTGGCTTGAGCAGTTATTGTATCATTGCTACTGAATAAGTTACTTAACAAAAAAAAAAAAAATGTTACCGAATAAGTTACTCCAACTTATTGTTTAAAATTATTTTTATTGAATATCGACCTTGTCCATATGCATGATCCCTTTGTAAAGATAGATACTTGGGTATCTGTATGCCTTCTTTGAAATCTTACAAATTCTTTCATTTCTTTCTTGGTATTCTAGTATTCAGTCACAGTATGCCTCGGGCTTCTATTTTGGAAACGGAAGTAGCATGGTTGAACTCCATCAAAGCTGATTTAGTGGTATTTAGAGGCTTCTCTTATTTCTTTGTTAATTAGTTATCAGTTTTATAGGCATTTTCATCGTGTCAACTTGACCATTTTGCATGCTATGATCCAATTGCTGGGAATTTGTATTAGAAAAAATCTACACAACCTCCACACATCACACTTTTTTAAATTTTTATTATTTTTTTCTTTTATCAAATATTTAATATATAAATAATGAATAGAAGAATTGAATTAGTTTAAAAAGAAGAAACTCAAAATTTTTTTTAAATATTAAAAAATTTAAAAATTTAAAAAAATGTAGTGTGGAGGTTGGGGAGGTTGTGCAGCATTGCTGGGAATTTGTATTAATTATAGACTTGAATAGAATGTCTTTGACAATTTTTTGTGCTTATACAAAAATAGGTCTCAGATGTTCCAATTGCTTTTCGTGCGGCAGCTGATGTTGGAATTCGCTCTGTTTGTTTCACGAACTTTAGGTCACTCGATTTGTGGTGCTTTCGCAATTTCTACTTTCAAGGATTTCAAACATTTTTCATGATCGACGATACTAAATATAGCTTTGAGTAATGTTCATACCTTTTACACTTGCTTGAACGAAAGTGAATTTATTAATCTAACTAGCAATTATGTTGTTGATCAATGTCTATTGAACCTGGGAAATTAATAATGCTTCATGCTCTCCAACTTCCTGCTTTTCTCTTTTCAGCCCTAATTTTATGCTTAGTGATTCACATATTTTTTTGACAAGTAATAAGAAATTTTATTGACAAGTAAATAGGCATATACCAAAGAAAACACCTAAATATAAGCTAGGAATTGGAATGGACTAAAAGCAAATCATGAATCATGAAAGTGATTCACATCTATTTGTCCTTTACTTTCCCTTTTCTTATATGTGTTTGTGTGTAATTCTTTTTTCTCGGCAAGTAAAGTACTTATAGATAAACTACAGATATAAGACACAAGTTTGGTGGGGTAGGAGTCCCCTACAGTCTTCCCAAAGCCAACACACATTACAACACAAAAGTAAAAAAATAAAGTGAGTTGATTGGTGCTAAAAGATTGACTCTCACCCAATTCCCACAAGGAGAGACCGCTTGGTGACATGTGTATAAATGTATGCAAGTTCCCATATATATATATATATATATATATATATATATATATAAGGAAAGTTTCGGGGCCGTGACAAACATGAGTAGACCATGGAAATGATTCAGTACTTCCCGCTGAGGGTCCTGCCACTTTATAGATTGAACTCTCAAACTTTCCTATATTTTTGCTGCACGTTGCTTCCTTGAATCTTTCATATGGATATTCAAATATTCAATGTCTACAAACATTTCTATTTTATTGCAAAAATGTTTCGATACTGAAAAGAGGAATTTGGTGAGGGGTCTAAAATGATTAGTACCCGTTGTTCTAATTTTCACGAACGACACAGAGATAACTCATTCTCATGCTCTTATATATTCCTCGTTCCCCTCGTTCACCCATTTCCACATGTTTTACTCTTGCTATGAAAGCATATCGATCATTAAACAAATTAAGGATGTTGATTGTAGGATATCAGACCACACTTATTTGCAATATCACTGTTAGAAAAACTAGATCAGAATATCCAACCTAATACTAGGAATCACTCAGTTGGCACCATGAAGGTTCAAAACCAACCAGACCGCGAGGTGCACTAAGAGTACTGAGTGATTCCTAGCATTAGGTTGGACTCTTTTGGTTTGTAAAAATGATATGCATGGTTGTAATAATATATATGTAGTTGGGTAATACATGGGGCTGGTTGGTTTTGAACCTTCATGGTGCCAATCAGTCTTATGATCTTGAGTTTTGCTTCAGCTTGTCCATCAATGTGGTTGCCATTTCTTGTAAATTATGTGGCAACTATTCTTTCTCGATGTAATACTTTTCTCATATCAGTTTTCTGACTTTGAATAATTTAATAGTTCAATCTGAATATGATAAGTAAATTAAAAGAGCATGTTATTATGATTTGGTGCTGTTTGAATATGAGTTGAGATGAGATAAATTTAGATGGAAGTTGAAAGTTCAATAAAATAATGTTATAATATTATTTTTTAATATTATTATTGTTTTGAGATTTGAAAAAGTTGAATTGTTTATTATATTTTGTGTAGAATTTGAAAAAATTGTAATAATGATATGAGATAAGATAAGATCATGAAACATTTCTTATATCCAAACGGATCCTTAAATGCGACACATTTATTTGGTAGATTGGCCTCACAAAATCTGTTTGGCAACAAAAATTTATATCTAAATAAAATACTTGAATACACATATAATGTGCATAATTAAGTTGTTTAATTATTGTCACTTGAGGTCCCAAAACATGTGAATTTGCAAAATCTTCACCTTGTGTACCATTGTTTTGTAATTGAACATGCAAATAGAATTAAACATATTAAACATATATTGACCTATATGATATACTAAATATATATCCAAAATATGAAATAATCTAACCTATAACAATAAACCATACTAATGAAATGAGAACGATTATTATCATCATCATTTTATTTATTATCTTAAATATAATATTAAATAATCAGAAAATTATTTATTATTTTATTTATGGGTTTACATTAATAATAAAAGAATGATATTAAAAAAATAATAGCATAATATATGTCGTGTCAGATAACCATGCCACCATGTCAGCAAGACATGAACTAAATGCTCACGCGTGAATCTCGCTATTGAATTTTTGCCACCGGTAGTCCCCCTCTAAGAGCCTTACATAAGACACATAAAATTTGACATCTCTGGTTCGATTGGTTTTTTCTTCCAAAAAATGCAGTACTGTTAATAGTTGTATTCCTGTAACTCTCTTTCTCAAAGGTTTGATCTCTTTTAATTTGCACCTCAAATTCTATGTAATTTCGCTAAGCATCCCCACATCTTCTTTCAGCTTTCTTTCCTATCAAACAAACATACAATTCTCTAATTTCTATCAATCTAATATCACTGGAAACAGATTAATTAAACAGTATAAATTAACTTTTTTGGTCCATTTTCAGGGCTTCCCAGCCACAGATTCTTTCAACTTTGTTTCTATTTTTTTCTTCAATGGAAAGGTGAAGTTCTGGTTTGAGTTCGAGTCAATCTTGAGAGCCCAACAATTACTTCTTCAGTTTTTGTAGCCGATATTTTTTCCTTTTCTTTGTTCATCACTTGTTTGTATTTTCTAAAGGCATGCACGTGACTTGCAAATTACTCTTTCTTAATGTTACTTAGACACCTTAAAATTATATTTAATATATGAGTAATGCTAGATACAGTCTAAGCTCAAGCCCTGCAAACACATTTTGAAAAATAGTGGGGTTTGTCATAAAAAAAATTAACTTTTCCATGTAGAACTCATATTTATATATATATATTTTTTTAAAAAAAAAAGAGTACGTAGTACTTACACACCCCAAGAATGCAAATATCATTTCTCTTAACTTATTACTCTTTCCAAAGGAAAATACTAGATTGCCCTTAGGTTTGAACACTAGTACATTTTAATTTTTTAACTTTTTTAAATATTCAAAAAAGTTACTACTAGTGAATGTGTGTATTTTTTTAAAAAAAATTTATAAAAAAAAAGTTTGAAAGAAAAGGGAGATTGCACTAACGGGCATGGCCAGCGATAAGTAAGAACTAGACGGCATAGTAGAAGGGTACCTTTCTAAATCCCCTCTTAGTTTTGAGTTTAAAATCATTCTGAAAGATTATTGTTGGTCATGGCCAGTAGACCTCGATTAAAAGAGGAAGTACAATGCCCATCGTATAATTCGTGAATGTCAATCCACTGCATGTAAGAAGTATCCCTTTGTTATTAATTAACAGGGCTTTGAACCTTTTTCATCGTTATTTCTTTATACCTCTTCCTTTTGTTCTGTCTTTTAGGGGAGAATCCCTCGAGTTTATTGTGGATTCCTGACAATATGCGTTGTCCTTTTTAGTTATATATTTAATGTTATTTGATTATGTTTTATCAGCCCGTGGAGGATGCAAGGGCGTGCCGCAATACAACCAAGGCTCAGGTAGAAAATTCCCATAATATAGGAGTTGATATTTAAGTGGTTAGTATGTATAAGTTTTTAAAATATATCTAAGATTACTAGTGGGCCGAATATTCCCTAAACACTGGAGCCGCTTGAAAACCATAAGCCTGACCAACCAAGGCTAAGATCGCGGACCACCGTTCAAATATAGTCATCAGAATCTTATGACAGAACGGGTGATGACTGATGAGGGGTGTCAATGAGTCAATGACCCCTGCGTGATATTTGCCCACGATATTTGCCCGCTTCATTAATGTTTCCAATATGTTGTTCTCTCACATAAGCAAGAAGAAGAAAACAAACATACAAGTTCTTTTCTCCTTTGCTTTGAGACAACCAATGAAGCCGAACTGTTTCACTTTCTCCTTCCTCAGCCCCTGTCGCTCTCGCGCACTAGTATTTGTTCAAGAGAAAATCTTCGCAGAAGCCACGATTTCGCTATATCTATTGCACACATGACGTGTAGACCGGGTTCACTAACACCACTGAACCAGTTTGCTCCGTTCTGTCTCTCAGCCCTCATTTAGCCATATTCCCCCCCTCCCCCCGACCCCAAGCCCTCAAAACCTCTCATGAACCTCAGCCATCGACCTCAGCCAACCACGACCTCCCAACCACGACCTCAGTCCTCCCAAGGAGATCAGTCTCCAAGCCTTTGGTCCCTTAGTCCACCCTCCTTTAGATTTACAGGCTTCCAAGACCCAATTGAAATTAATATGGGCCCTTATTGGGCAACCTTCACTTCTAAAAACGGACTAACATCTTCGGTAGGCTAGTTAGCTACCTGGGCCACAATCAATTTGACAAAGGCCCAATAAAAAATGGAAACGGATTCAAAATGAGTACATGAAATATTAAGGCCCTCATGGGTACAGCCTTTACTTCTAAAAGAGCCCAACATCTTTGGTAGGCTACTCAGCTTTTGACACAACAGCCCAATCAGAAAATGTAACGTGTTCAAGATGACCAATCATAGCATATATTTGAACGCAAGTGAGAAATTGCTCCCTTTTTTTTTTTTATTTAATTATTTGATGCCATGAAAGAGGAATAACAACATTGGAGATTGAGTCTATACGTAAGAGATTATGTGACTACGTTAAACTGAGCTGAATTCTTTTTGAATAATAGTAAATTGAATAATAGAGAGAGTTATATAAGACACATCTAAACTGAGTTTAAAGTGTATTTAGATGTTAAGATGAGTTCAATACTTTTTATGAAAAAGAATAATACTACTCATCATCCCAACTTTCATCATCCTTTCAACATCCTATGACGTGACATTAGGTGATTAGAAATTATTTATTACATTTCACTTGTGCACCTATCATCTAATGTCACATAATAGGATGATGGGAGGATGATGAAAGTTGAGATGATGAATAGATTTTTCATTAATTAAATCTAATATAATATAATGATAATAATAATAAAAACATGAGACTAGTTTGAATACTTTGAGAATACCTCACTACTATTTATTATTTTATTATTATTTTTCACATACTTTTCACTATTATTTATTACTATTCAATATTTTATCATTAATTTTTCATTACTTTTTCAATACTATTCACAAAATACTTAAGAATACCTCACTACACAAACGCAACCTTAAAACTTGCATATAGATTGACTCATTCATTTTTTACGGAATCGTGACCATATATATATACATTGACTGGCTCAAATAAATAGATGGATGCGGTGGAGTAAGTTCTGAATCAATTAGACGACCCTTAAAAATGGAAAAAGAATGTCAAAAATAAAAATGAGGAGACAAACTCAAGCAGCATATTAGCATTTCTCTTAGTCTAAAGTAGTACATATACGTTACAAGAACGCTCATAACTTTCTTTTTTTGGATAAGTAAAATGAAATAGAAGACAGCCCATAACTTCCAACACAACAATCAACAATGTTGTAATTCTCAAACCCAATATAAGGAGTTTCAAGGTTGCACGGCTTCCAGGAGTTTCTCATATACCTGCCTAGCAGACAGGTCCTCCACCTAAAACAATCATCAAAATATTTATACACTTGGCTCATTGTCGTCTTAGTGAACAACTTTAAAACGGGTAATATTTATAAGACAAATACCATATCACTCCACCAACTTCCCACTCCTATCCTCTACTGTATTTGTGTGGGCCTTATATCAAACTTTGTTGCTTTGAAAAAATAAAAATCGATCTTATGGTTGATCGACAATGTCACAACATCAGCACAACGTGATGAAAAGTAGGATGGGAGTGTAGTATATAATACAATTCTATTTGAAATGTGCCTTACACAGAATAGACTACAAAATTGACAAAACAGAGTGCATGCTTCTAAACTAGTATTGGCATGAAATGGTCATTAAGGGCTAAATTCACACCAGTTGAGACGGTTTACTAATCGAAGCGTACACCTCAATTACGTAAGCAGTTAAGGAGTCTTCTATAAAAATCGTGTGCATAAGGGTCTTGACAATGCCGCTATCCATTAATGCATGGGGCATTACCCATAAAAAAGTGAGATACAATTGATTAAAAAAGGAAAAAAGCAAAACACAATTATTAGAAAAATACTTTCATCCTTGGATATCAGGAAAAAAAGAGGGAAAAATAGTTTTTTTTGGGGGGGGAGAGAGAGAGAGAGAGAGAGAGAGAAGACTTTATGGAGCATAGGATTTTGTGGGACAAGGATGAGTTTCGCATTATGCCAATAAATTTCTTGCTTACAAACACTTGCAAAAAATTACCTAGCAGAAAAAAATAAAAAACCAAAAAACAAATAAACAACAGGTTCAACTAACCACAAGGAGTTTCGATTTGTTATTCCACCCTCTCTGAAGAGTCATCTGGCTCAGTCTCAGACCCAACACCTGGGTACAGGTGTCAAAAGCAATGTGGTTATGATTAACTTGAAATTTAAGCAAAAAATGTGGAATTGACTTTCATTGCCTAAGATGAAAAAGATGCATACTTTGCCCATGAATTCCAAAAGTTCATTGTTAGCTTCCCCACGAGCTGCAGGTGCAGCTACAGTAACACGGACATCATCCGCATTTACTCCTGGCATGAACCATGAGAATTACCAGTTAAGTAGAAGTGGTTTGGTTGTTATTACAAATTAAGAAAAAAATTGGGACTTAGGGCAGGAGAAGTGAAAGGGTAATATGTGCAAGAGTATCAGAAAGAGCAATTATGAAGTTCTTTGTTCTTTTTCATACTGTGTATATAAATGAATGCATGTAGAAAGGCAAAGCATATATAACTGCACCAGTAAAAACAATTTCATAATAATGATATGAATAGTTTTTGCCCAATTAGAAAAACATATTAAGTTGATAAGTTGTCTGCACAAAACATTGAGAAAATATTGGTGAAGCCCTTGAAATTTGAGATAAAATCCAAGCATCGTGCTTGGAACAGATGGGTGTTCAGCAATGGTCCCTGGAAAACTGTCTTTTTTAAGGTTTCAATTTCATGCGCCTTTGTTACTCATCAACTTTTGCGAGAAATACTATTGAAGTGTTAAAACCAGTGTGTCGCTCTAATAAGGAACCTCATAACGATTTTAAAGCTAAGGGCACCAACTAAATTTAATTCTAATGAATTGATCTAAAATTTCAAACTTGCCTGCACATTATGAGTCATTGAACCATCAACACTAGACCATTTGATTAAAAATTATACTCAAAGATTGGCATAACATTAAAAGAAATATTCTTCATTCTGGATTTTATCATTCCTAGTCACTCCAGCTAGTGTTTCACATTTTAAATGGCTTTCCAATCACTAGTTCATCTATAAAATCACTTGAAATATACCCCCATCAACGATGTGACTAGAGAGGATAAAATCCAGGATGAGTGCCATTGCTCTAATATTAAATGCTAAATTTTTTGTTCAACAAGAATGCATGCTAGATAAAATAATGTTTTGTTACTTGTGATTGCTGAACGTTGGGCACGATCTTCAACTTCTATAGCGACTTGAACAAGTCCTCCTTTTAACTGGGATATACAGGGTGGAACAGGAGCATCCTACAGCACATACCAAAACGTGGATATGAAAGTTTTTTTTTTATTGGCCCTGGGTGTTCGAGAACAACGTCCCGACTAATCCAGGGGGTGCACAGGCCCTCAACAAGAAGTTTTTCACAAGTGCACCTCGGGTAATTCAAAAGGGAAAGTACATGCAGAACAAATAGAAACAAGCATATGCATGTGGAGAAACAAGGTGCATGGCCATTGACCAAAATCACCATCAATCATCCTGGAAGGGTGTAACAGCTGATGAACAAGCGAGAGAGAGAGACTATGAGCTAAAACTTATTGATTGGCATGCTCTCTGACAAAAATGGTATAAGGTTCAATTATTGTTTTATATTCAAGTCCACCTATAAAAAAAAAATTCTATATTCAATCCACAGATTTTTTTTTTTTTTTAAATAAGCCTTTATAACCATTTCTTATACCTGTGGGTTAGTTTCGGCAGCAACTGTACTAAGTGAACCATCAACAACATAAATGAAAGAAGCAGTTTCCAGATCTTCTTCTGAGCGGTAGCAGACAAAGAGTTCACAACCCATACAGTTCATTCGAAATTGCTTCTCCAGTTTCCCTTCACCCCTGGATAAGAAAGATCCACAGCGTAGATATGAGCTCAAATGCATGCACGCTTATAACTCAAAAACCACTCAATGAAAATGATTATTGGTTCATAAAGACAATGTACTCAGTTGGACAAAAGAAGCATCACAAGACACTATATCTGTGTGCCATGGTGCAAGTAATAATCAGCCAAATGTAAGAAGATGGAAATTTGGCTCTAAATATAGCTTACATTAATAGTTTAGAATTAACAACTTAAAACCAACGGAAAGGAGCCAAATATTTAAAAATACTAAAAAAGAAAAAAAGGAAAAAGAACTATATTGCACAATATTTTTATTGATAATTAAATTTACCGTTTCAAGAGAATTTTGCCTGCCTCATTGATATTTAACCTTGCAAGATGCTTCTCCTTGTCCAACACATATGCTTTGTCAGTCTTCCTTTTGGGCATTTTCTGCAATTGGGTATCTTAGAACAAATAAACTTCAGTATCGACTAAAGCAAGTTATACTAACTCTTAGGGGGATACAATGCCTAATATGGTCAAAATTATATTGTTTCAATTAGGGCGAGTAGGTAGCCTAATCCATCAATCAAATATAATCTGCCTATGAAGTTGTGTTAAGAGTCTGAATTTTCTAAAGAGAGAATCTCGAGCTTCTTTTATTTATACTTTCGAATGCGAATATTAAACATTTTGAAACAATAAAAGTCTTTATCCAAATCATGGCCAAAGCCAGTGAACATAAATAATACGAGTTAGGGCAAAGCTAGTAAATCAATTGGAGTTCATTTCCGTTTGAAAGTGTTAAAAATGCGAACTAAGATTCATTCAAAAGAAGTAATCTCCGTGCCAGAGCAAATATACATAACTTAAGGGGTTGATTTTCCAACAGTTTCTTGGGAACCAGAATGAGAGAGAGAGAGAGAGAGAGAGAGAGAGAGAGAGAGAACCTGTTATGAGGACGTGAGAACCACAGTGCTTGCAGTAATAGACAAAGAGATCGGAATCCGGTCCATCTGGAGCGGCGTCCTCGCTCGAGTACGTATGGGTCGTCCTC
The DNA here is from genome assembly GCF_001411555.2 of Juglans regia. Taxonomy (NCBI): domain Eukaryota; kingdom Viridiplantae; phylum Streptophyta; class Magnoliopsida; order Fagales; family Juglandaceae; genus Juglans; species Juglans regia. Next base: position 14,951,778 of record NC_049907.1, on the reverse strand, counting down.
TTCGGCATTCCTTCCCCGATGCTTCCCTCTGAGAGCTAGGAAAAGACTTTTGCTTTAACATTGTCGTTTCACGTCTAGAATTAGGATATAATGAATTGTGTTAAATTGAGATAATAAAATATTATTCAAATATTATTTTTTATATTATTATTATTTTAAGATTTAAAAAAATTAAATTATTTATTATATTTTGTATTAAAATTTAAAAAAATTATAATGATGAATTGAGATCTCGCTACTAGCTCCCACTTGATGTGGCTGCCACATGGAATAAAATAAATGTGTAATACTACAGTCACCGTTAGACTTTCCCCTTTTTGCTTCCTGCTTGGCGCGGCATCCCACGGTTGCATGCACTTTTTTTCACTCACTTACCATTTCGTCTTCTCTCTCTAGAAAACATTTCGTGTTTCCTTCTCTTCCATTTCGTCTTCCCCTTAGAGTCCATTTTGTCTTCCCTCTCCAACTCATTTCCTTCTTATTCTTCTTTTTCCTACCCATTTCGTCTCCCCCCTCCAACCCACTGGACTCTAGTTAGCTAGACTCATGGCGCAAGGCACTCTCAAGTTTTCAAGGTGAAGCCCAACTCTCAGAATTCAATGCATCACGCTTTCTTAGGATTCTTGCCTCTGCCAATCTCACCTTTAGGTCCTTGAAAGAAACACAACATGAAGAGAGAGAAAGTTACGTGAAGACCAATTTTTGCTAGACTTCTTGAGTCAGTGATGGGGTGAAAAATGGTGCCACGGCGGGTGAGGTGATCGAGGGGAAGACAAAATGGGAAGGAAAAACAAAAGCAAGCAAAAAGGGCAGGAAAAAAAAAAAAAAAAAAAAAAAAAGGAAGATGAAAGTGGGCAATGGTGGTGCAAGTGAGTGTGTTGTCGTTTGGGGGAAGGAGTTGTGCTCTGTTTTTGTTAGGCTAAAACAGCGGTATTCGGCTTGTTGCAAGCACGGCTGAATGTGGGGCTTAAGCGTGTGCTTGTTTGAGGGGATGTAGTGATGCTTTGTTGAGGGAGGTATGGGTTGCTTTAAGGTGGAGAGGGAGAGGTTGTGTCTGGGCAATGGAGTAATTGTAAGAAACCACTTAACAACCTTTTGAAAATTATGTAGAAATAGCATTGTTTCCAAGTACTTGATACTTGACACCATCTCCCAAGTCTCTATCCAATCCAACAGAGGCCCATACAAACGAAAAGTACTTGCCTTAAGTATTGGGACATTTTTGTATAAATCACAAATTTCCATGTGCTTTGCCTTGAAAAACTACAACAACCTGAAAGACATTTTGGCTTAAAATGCGCACACAAACAAAACTGACTGAACCAATAATAAATAGGAAGGGTCTAGCCAATCCAGCATGTACACGATAAGGTTTCCAAACCAGTTTTTGTATGCACGTAAGCCCTGGTCTTTGGCTTGAAGACGAACTGGTGTCTGGATGGGTTTCTCTTGGTGATGGGTTTAATTTACTTGAAGACGAAGAAGGTTGAAGAAGAAATGGAGATGGAGGCGGCTTCACAAGATGGGTTTCTCTTGTTGAAGGCTTTACGAAATGGAGATGGAGGTGGCAAGTCGGGATGAGTTTCTTGCTGAAGGCGAAGGCTTTATTTTTAAATTTTTAAACGCTTACAATGTGGGATTCCACTTCAAGTGAGAAGTGGGAGCGGGACATCCGAGCGGGGGGGCGCATAGCATTTTTCAAGATAAAAAATTAAAAACCAAATAACAATCTCACTTTCGGTCTCCTTTCTTGTTGAATAAAGTTCTGTGGTTTTTCGTCTTCTTTAAGCAAAAATCGAGACTTGTAAAATCCATCGTTGTTGAATAAAGTTGTGGTCATTTGTCTTCTCAAGCAAAAACCAAAAATCGACGATGCCTAGTCAGTGGTCGTTTGTCTTCTTCAAGCAAAAATCGAAAACAGAGTCGCGCTTTCCTTCTTCTTGTTGTATATTTCCAAGTCCTTACCTTTATGTATCGGTTTTTCCAATCAAAAGTTGAGCTTCATGGGATTAAAAGGAGGTGATTTTGTTATGATTTTTGTGTAAATTTCTAGTTTTCACGCCAATAGAATAGGAAAAAAGGAGAGGAAACGACTCATACTTCAAGTATCTTGTGACTCTTACGTACTTTCCAAGCACAAAGTACCAAAAGGAGATCGTAATTTCTTTAAAAATCTGTTAACAATCTAATCGACATTCTTTTAAAATGATTTTTGCAGCAAAACTACTGCAAGAGATTCTCCATTAATAAACGTGGATTGCTTAAAGAAAACTTTTTTGTACTAGCTCTGTTGCCTAACACAAGGGATTCTCCATTAAAAGTCCCAACCAATATAGTTCTAAAATCCATCAAGTTCTTAGCAAAAAAATCAATATTCCTCTTGGATTCAATTGACCTGTAACATTTTAGGTCACAAATAGACGCCTGGCTATTTCATAATTTTTTGTTTTTCGGTACAAAAGGTAAAAATGCAAATCAATAAAAAAAAACCCACACAAACTTGCCTATTCTTTGCCATCGCGGAAATGAGGGGCTATCGATGTGACTGGTGTAGAAAGATTTTCGGATGCTACATGACGAAGGAGGACAGAAGGAATGCCAGAAATGGAATCCTTTGCCATGCAGACTCGATGTTGTTGTCGGACCTGTCTGACGGAGGAGGCGACAAAAATGAGGGGCAAGGCAGGCTATCGAGGTTGGGGTTAGCAGATATGTAGATTATGAAATGAACATGATCTCATTTTCTTTTTATTGTTTTTAATTTTATAATTAAAATAAACACGTGGCTGCCCCATTACATGCCACGTCAAACAAGAATTGAGAGCGAGAGGAACTAGCGAAGGCTATAGAACTACCTTTGTACTTTGCAGTATATTCACAGGAAAGTTGAGTTGGCTTAACCTACCACGTAGTATTACTAAATCAAATTAAAAGATTTCTCAATTGTAAGTTATATTCTCTCGGATCAATTTTTCGTTATATTTTTTTAAAACATGTTCTGTTTTTTAATTAATAGAAATAAGGCCCATTAACTATAGGCTATGATATTTATTTGACACAATAAGAATTCTATATAAAGTATAAAAAATCATATTGACAAAAAGGTCATAAAACTTGTAGTGAAATTAGCAAATACTTAAGGCCCAAATCATAGGAATCTATTTGTAGTCCAAAAGAAATGGGAGACAGGGATTAAAAAAAACACTCTCGATGACATTGTGACACGTATGTATTTTAAGAAGAGAATAATATAATTGCCATCGTACAATTCCCAACGGTGATTTTTTTTTTTTTTAGCTTACGAAATTAATAGTGAACATTTGACTTGACTAAGGGGTGAAGTTGTTTCAGGTTAGCTAAGAGTAGATTTGTGTTTGTATTTGGGCAATGGAAATGAAAGATATAATTTTTTTCGAATTTCTTCCTCTTTTTTCCACAGAACCAAATAGAGCTCTAAATTGTAATTACGGAAATCTTTTGTATTACCTGATTATGCCCAACCTAGTATGCGATGTTATAGTATGGTTCAGGGTGTCGATCCACAGGGAGTCGGAAGAAACACAACAAGACTTAAGCTTAAAAGGAAAGATCAAATTATAATATGACAAGAATCTGAAAATTCTACCTAAAACACGAATTAAAATGAATACTCTTTGGGCAAGTAAAGCTTTGGGCTTCCATCAACCAGATCAAATACTCTGAATTTTTCAATCAAAACTATATACATAATTAATAATTATAGCACCAAATTCATAATTGGAAGATATGACATTATATTAATTTACTTTCTCAAATTTAATTCTAGAATCTATTCTCACTTTAAAAACCGCAGTTTTCATATATAAAAATGAATATCAGATCTAAAGACGACATTATGCTCTCAAACAATAATACAGCAAAAGATCACATCAATGGCATGAAAAACATGTTTAAGTTACAATCATATATTCATAATCATATAGCTCAACAAAATCAAATCATAGCAAGAAATATAATTGTCTCAAATTTATAATATCTAAAACTAATAGAGAATTGAATCCTAGAATCTTAAACAATAAAGCTTAATCTATGAATTGAAATAAAGTCAAAGTATTTTCACCAATCAATTTTCGCCCTAGGTTTTACCCAAGATTTAGTTTTTCATGGAAGAACTAAAAAAAATAAAAATAGTGTTTTTCTCCTCTCTTCAGAACTGAGCCGTCTCCCTTTTCCAAAACTCTAATTCCGTGCTATTGATAAACTTATATAGGGTAGAAAAGAAATTCTAATATCTTCATGATTCCCACATAAAAAATGGCCTAAATTTTAGGACTCATCTTGGCAGCCAGGTATGCACTTCAAGAGTTCAAATTTAGAAATCCTAGAGACAAATTTGTAGCCCTTTAAGATAACTTTCCAATACATCAAGAATCTCATCAATATGATATGTGAATGGAAAGTTACGATTAAAATACTAAAATACGTTCAGACTGTCTCCTAGTGCATTTTGGACTCTGACTTTTCCTCTTGATCTGAATTACTCTCAAACCCCATCATTATCTTTGTTTGAAGAGTCCTACACTAGTTGAAACTTCATAAGTTATTCCAACGTCTTGCTCACTTGAAAATCTTTTGAATTTAACTGGATTTTAACTTGCTCTTTTACAGACCCTAAAATTAAGTATAAAAATCTGCTTATGTACCAAAGTAAATAGAAACTCAATTCAAAAATACACATTAATTCTTATAATTCCTATTTATATTTTAGAATCTTAGTCTAATAATAAGGTATTTAGAGTGCACTTTTGTACACTCATCACACCCCCAACTTGATTATTGCTAGTCCTTAACAATTTCTATACAAAAGAAATGAAAGAGACTAAAGAAAATCACACACATAGGCTACCAAGTCACACTTTCCAGATTCACATATGAAAGCAATCTTAGGAATTCAATAACCCTATCACAAGCAATCTGACCAGAAGCTCTAACACATGCAACATCAAGAACATTTTAAGCAAAAGATTCAACTGCATAACTAACGGGTATAAAAGTATTTCGTGTGAGGATTCTCTTTATGGAGTTGACAATGGGTGTACACACACTCTCATGGGGAATTAGGCAATTATGTACAAGCAACAAGCAAACATTAATCTTATGATAGGAATACTAACAAATGAGACTTCTTCCGCTCTTTCCAAAAACTTACTTAGGATCAGAACGGTCAACACAAAAGGTTGTAACGTGGCTTAGGTTCGGGCCTATATGAAAAAAAATGAAAAAAAGATTCCAAAACTTCCAAGTACATATAAAGAGAATCTTATTAAATATCTCAATAGGCCACACTTCTCACTTGATGTACTCTCAAACTTTTCAGATCATCGAATAATAATGATTTTTCTTCTTCCTCTTCTCTTTTTTTTTTCAACAATTTGATAAGCAAACAAATGCCACTTTGGTATTCTTGTCATTTCTACCCAACCTTGATTTTTTTTTTTAATATAACACAAAAGAAAGAAAATGCAAATTTCACACTTAGTATACACTTGGGAGTAAAAAGGGTAAAAAAATTAGTGTATAGGCTATACTCCAATGTGGAGAGGCATGCATGATGTGGGCATATGAAAAGAAAAAGTTACATGTGTTTATTGGCTCAAAGTTGGCTACTATGGGTCTATGGTGGAAAGGGTTAGCTTGAAAGGCTTAAATGTTGATCAGAAGTTGATCTTCGTCATATCCCAAGTATATCTATTATCTTACTACAAACCATGTAATGATATTTTAAAAAGAAGTGTAAAATTCAATAGATAAATGAACACTTATCATAATTTATTACATTTGTATCTCAATTCTCTCCAAAACTCACATGAATACTTAAGCAAAAGAGTTCTATAGCTACATGTATCAAACCACCATCTTACCACAAAGGTTGGATGAGTGCATTAGGAGTTCTGTGAATACTTTAGCAAAAAATGATTATGGTGGGTTTAGTGAATTTACGAAAATGTCTATGAATGAGAATGAGTACACATGTGAAAATGATACACGTGTAATGTAAATTAAAAAAATTTGACTCATGAAAATATGCCACAGAGTTCCAACAAGCATTTCAAATAATGAATTTGCACCACCACCCCCCAACTTAAGTGAAACATTGTCCTCCATATTTAAGAATCAAATTTGAATGGAGAGTAACTAAAAATTGTAGAATACACCTGATTAGTGACGTGATTGGCGCACTAAGCACAAAAAATGGTAACTTGAAATGACAAAATGAAACTAACTTACAAAAAAAAAAAAAAAAAACAGCAAACAAAAAGAAAAGAAAATAAGAAAATAAGAGAAAACAAAAACAAAACAAAATAAACAAAACAAACAAAGAAAAGCATACATGTGTGGTGTGGTTAAGGTTGATAGACTGGATCCACAAGTGAAATGTCTTCCACTTCCAGAACTTGCCTATCAATTAATATTTTAAGGCATTGACCATTTATTTTAAAGATCCGATCATCTTTAAGATCCTTTATTTCTACCGCCCCATTTGCAAAAATATTGTTCACTACAAAAGGGTCGTTCCACCTAGACCAAAGTTTTCCTGGGTGCTTGTGAACTCTAGAATCATATAAGTATACTAGGTCATTAGGCTTAAAAGTCTTCCTACCAATATTTTTATCATGAAACGCTTTCGTTTTAGTTTTATAGATTTTAGAGTTCTCATAAGCATCATTTCTCAACTCCTCCAACTCGGTCAACTGAAATTTTCTAAGCTTACCAGCATTCAATTTTGAAGAAATGCTAACAGAAAAAGTGTATCCTCAGTCGAGAAATGCATGCTTAAGACCTGAGAGAAGTGGCTTCAATTCCAATTTGGGACTATCCAAGCTTGAAAAAATCTGCTTTTCACTTTTCTTAAACAGCTCCTAAAATTTCGGTTGCCAAATATGTGGGCCATAATCCTGAGGTTCATTAAAAATAGTACAAACATCAATAACATCAGTTGAATCATTCAAAGTATCAAACTCAGAATTAACAAGAAAATATTCAAGGAAATCAGAATCATGAGTTGTGTGAACTCCCTTATCTATGAGTGTGTCAATCATGTACATTTGGTGGCACGCGTCATCCTCTATTGGTTGTTTTTCAATATGAGAAATATTCACCTCAATAGTCATATTCCCAAAAGAGAGCTTCATTAGACCATTCTTTCAATTAATAAGAGCATTTGCAGTAGCGAGAAAGTGTTTACCTGAAATTAAGGAGATTTTAAAATTAAAATCAACAACAGAACTAGTATCAAGGATTAATAAATTAACAGGATAGTAAAACTTGTCAATTTGGATCAAAACATCCTAAAATATTCCTCTCAATTTTTTAATTAAAGGGTCAGCCAATTAAAGCACAACAGAAATGTGCTTAATTTCACCTAAATCAAGTTGCAAATAAATGGAATAAGGTATCAAATTTACACTAGCTACTAAATCTAGTAACGCTTGCCTAAACTCATGATTCTCAATATTACATGCAATGGTTGGACAACCAGAATCCTTGTACTTAGGAGGAACTCGCTTCTCAATTAGATCACTCACTTGCTCCGTTAGGATTGTTTTTTTTCTTAACATGATACTTCCTCTTAATTGTACATAAATCCTTGAGAACTTTTGCATAAGTAGGAAATTGTTTAATCACATGCAAAAGAGGAAGATTGATTTTTACCTGCCTTAAATTCTCTAGGATTTCATTGTTAGGATCCAAAGTTAGTTTTCTTGATTTTAAAGCTTGAGGGAATGGTAACTGAACAGGACTCTTAATTACCTCGGCTTTCTTGGGCAACTCGGCACTATCATTGCTTTGTTCATCTTCAACATCTTCTGGCTTATCAGTTGTTGGGATGTGTAAGGACTTACCACTTTGTATCACAATGACATTGACATCCTTAAAATTTTCTTGAGCTATATGTTGACCTTGGGGTGTGGATTGAGTTTGAGAAGGGAACTTGCCACGCTCATTCACACTCAAAGAGCTCATCAACTTGGATATATGACTTTTTATCTCTTTATTTTCTTCAATAGCCTGCATAATCAAAGATTCAAACTTTTGATTAGTTTTACTCTGTGCCTCAATAAAAGCATGCAAAGTGTCTAGGGGGTTGTGCAGGTGGCTGGTTTTCAGACTTCCAGCTAAAATTGAGGTGATTACACCACTCCGGATTATAGATATCAGAGAAAGGTGTAAAAGACTTCTTGTACATACCTAAGGTATTACATTGTTCTTCATACATCCATCTCATCTCAGCAAATGTGGGATACTCTTAGGTGAGGTGATCTACCCCGCCACACACAAAATATGGTCCAAAAGACTATATGATTAGCCACTTGTGTTGGCTTTAAGTCCGTAGTCTTTAACACCTCTAGCTCCCTAGTGAGCATCTCAACCTTAGCTTTTAGGTTATCCTCTTTCCTGAGATGGTAAATTCCACCACCATTTAGATTTCCAGCAGGCCGTGACCTATTTTTGCTCTCAGTAGCACTAGCTCCAGTCCAAGTGTGAGCTTTTTTAGCAAGCTCATTGAGGTATTCTATGGCCTCATCAGGATCTTTCTGTAAGAACTCACCATTACACATCATTTCCACAAATTGATGCTCTCTAGGTATAAGTCCCTCATAAAAATAGTTCACTAAGCACCAATTCTTATATCCATGGTGAGGACACATACTCAACAACTCCTTAAATCTCTCCCAAGATTGATACAAAGTCTCATTGTCCTTTTGTGCAAAGGTGGAGATTTACCTTTTTAAAGCATTGGTCTTATGTTGGAAAAAATATTTATTAAATAAGACCTGAGTCATCCCATTCCATAACCCAATAAAACGTGGTCTTAGCGAGTATAACCAATTCTTAGTTCTATCATTCAAAGAGAAAGGAAACAACTTAAGTCTCACAACGTCATCAGTTAAATTTTGACTATAAAAAGTCGCAACTACTTCCTCAAACTATTTAATGTGCACATATGAATTTTTATTTTCTAAGTCATGAAAAGTATGGAGTAACTGTATCATCCATGTTTTAAAATCCAGTTTGCGAGTATTAGTTGGAAATATGATGCATGATGGTGTGATTGTGCGTATAGGGTAGAGGTATTCCTAAAGAGTTCTAGTGGGTTGATCTTCGTGTTCACTCATTTCTTCAGGACTCGATGGATCGTCAAATAAAAGATTTAAAAAGTTTGATTCTGACCCTAGCACAAGCCTAAAAGTAAATCTACCCAAAGTGTCTCTGTATCTATGCATGTAAGGTAAAAGAAAAAAAATTAATACTAAAAACTAAAAATACTACTTAAAGAAAGAAAAAAAAATAATGCAGTAAATTAAAAGAAGAAACAAAGTTACTGCCTTTACAAACTGCTGAAAAGAAAAACTATCTAGCAATTCTTCTACCATCTCCCCGGCAACGGCACAAAAAATTGATTACGCCCAAACTAATACGTGGTGTTATAGTATAATTCAGTGTGTCAATTCATAGGGAGCCTGAAGAAACACTACAAGACTTAAGTTTAAAATGAAAGATCAAATTACAATATGACAAGAATATGAAAATTCTACCTAAAGCACGTAATTAAAATGAGATTAGGGCACATATAAGAAAGCAAGAAAAGCTTTGGGCTTCCATCAACCAGATCCAATATTCTGACTTTTTCAATCCAAATTATATACACAATTAAGAATTATAGCACCAAATTCGTAATTGAGAGATATGGCATTATATTCATTTACTTTCTCAAATTTAATTCTAGAATCTATTCTCCCTTTAAAAATCACGATTTTCATATATAAAAATGAATATCAAATCTAAAGACGACACTATGTTCTCAAATAATAATACAGCAAAATATCACATCAATGGCATGAAAATCATGTTTAAGTCACAATCATATATTCATAATCTTATAGCTCAACAAAATCAAACCATAGCAAGATTTAATATAATTGTCTCAAACTTATAATATCCAAAAAAAAAATAGAGAATTGAATCCTAGAATCTTAAACAATAAAGCTTAATCTATGAATTGAAATAAAGTTGAAGTATTTTCACTAATCAATTTCCGCCATAGGCTTTACTCAAGATTTAGTTCTCCATGGAAGAACTAAAAAAAATAAAAATAATATTTTTCTCCTCTCTTCAGAATTGAGCCGTCTCCCTTTTCCAAAATTCTAATTTCATACTAATGATATGCTTATATAGAGTAGGAAAGAAACCCTAATGTTTTCATGATTCCCGCATAAAAAATGGTCTAAATTTTAGGACTCATCTTGGCAGTTATGTAGGCGCTTCAAGAGTTTAAATTTAGAACAAATTTGTAGCCCTTTAAGATAGTTTTCCAATGCATCAACAATCACATCAATCCGATATGTGAGTAGAAAGTTACGATTAAAATACTAAAGTATGTCCAGACTGTCTCTTAGCACGTTTTGGACTCCGACTTTTTCTCTTAATCCGAATTACTCTCAAACCTTATCATTATCATTATTTAAAAAGTCCTACACTCATTAAAAGTTCATAAATTGTTCCAACGTCTTGCCTACTTGAAAGTTCTTTAAATTTGATTGGGCTTTGACTTGCTCTTTTATAGACCCTAAAATTAAACATAAAAAATCTACTTAGGTAGCAAAGTAAATAGAAACTCAATTCAAGAATACATATTAATTCCTATCATTTCTATTTATATTTTAACATTTTAGTCCAATAATATGGTATTTAGAGTGTACTTTCATACACTCATCATTACATTTTTCCCATAAAATCTAATTTGTCGTTTTTCTTGTAACAATGAAAATGAATATACAATTTTTCTCAATTTTTTTTCTTCATTTTCTTGTGAACCAAACAAAGCCCTAGAATCTAATTTCGGAGCTCTGTTGTATTTCTTTTAGGTTTTTATATGATTAACTATTTTTTTCTCATAAAACTCAATTTCTCTTTTTTCTTGTAAGATATGTTGTTGATGGTATTTCTTATAAGATTTGTCCTTTATTGTTGATTATTTCATGCGATGGGCGAGAGAGATTATGGGAGGGGGTTATATGAGATCTGCTTATATGAGGGCGATTCTATTCTTCTAATCTTGGAATGCATATGTGCCACAATGTCATTGGAGGGTGTAGATCCCCTTTATTTACCCAATCCTATTTGAAGATATTCTAAAAGAAAAAATTCTACTCAGGATCCCGAGTTCTTTTGCTCAGCATCCCTACACCACACACATATTGAGGGAAAAAAAATAAAAACTCACATCAGCTGGTGTGTGTTGTAGATCCGCTTAATAGAAAAACTCATTCTAAAAAGAGTTTTGTTACTCATCATCATCATACTACACATAATATTTATTTTTATTTATTTTTAATATTTGTTGGTTTTATTTATTTTTTAACTAATTAAATTCTTCTAATTATCATCCATATACCACCACATATTTGGTAAGGAAAAAAAAAAGTATGGTGTGTGGTGTGAATATAATTTTTCTTAAAGAAAAGCATCTAATGAGGAAATCCTTTATTGCTACAAATCTGGGATGGTCGATACATCATACAAAGAGGTAAAACAATTTTTTTGTCAGAAAAGAAAAGTCTCTCTATCTAGAAGTCGAAAACATTGCGTCATGGATTTTGAAAGGGCATCGTGAAAACATGTGACATATCCTACGGAAAGGAAATAAAAGGTGGATCGTGCTAGTATGCTACACCATAAGTGACGGGCGGACGATCCCTCCATTCCTTCATAACTTGAAGCCGCGACCAACATCTACAACTCAAATGAAATATCGAGTAATAATCAAGACTTCATCTCCTATTTAATAACGCGAAATGATATGATAACAACTCTATCATAATCTATTTACAACTAAGGATTAAATAATTATTTTTCCATGTCCTTTAAATTGTTGCTAGGACAATAATTTTGAATTAAAGTGAAAATAAATTATTTTTTAATTAAAAGTTGTAGATAAATTGTTAAGTAGTTGGTATTGTATTATTGTCCTTTAATAACCAACTCTCCCAAAAGATGGGATAAAGCAAAGGAAAATACTTCTTCCACAAAGAGAATCAACCCATTTTTTTTTTTTAACTTCATAGTTAAGGAAGTGTTTTTTAATGTTTTTATGGTTTTTTTTTCAAAATATTTAAAGGAGTTTGAAAAATATTTAAAAATAAATAAAAATATAATTTATATTATCGGTACAATACAGGAGTAATCTTTCTCGGTGACTCTGGTATTGTCCTAAAACAAAAGTGAGATAGATGATCAAGGCTTAGAGATGGTTGAAAGCGTATTAGAGCATTAGCATTGGATTATATATCTGTATATGCATATGCATCTACATATTTGCATAATATGACTTAAATTAGACTGCACTGGATTATACATATTCAAAAATTTGCATAACTATGAAAAATATGTCTACAAATTTGAAGATACTGTTCACTCTCCAAATATTATTTTATTATTTTTTTTCTCTCCTCTCTCTCTCTCTTTTGATACAAACGAAAATAAACCCTCTCTTGAAACATTTCTTTCTCCTCTCTCTCTCTCTCTCTACCAACGAAAAGAAATCCAAAAAAAAAATTCAAAGAAAAAATAAATAATAATAAAATAATAACATTTTATTATTATTATTTTGTTCATAAATGCATAATCTAATATGAGAGTTTTTTTTTATATACAAAATCAATCTTTAAAAGATATAATTTTACATATGCATATAGAGAAACTAATATTGCTAGTACTCCAAGTCTAGAATTTATTGATTTATTGTAACTTGTTGCGATACAGAGGATTAGAAGTCAGAATCCACAACCTTGAATTGCTAGTGATCTCCAAAACCTCAGGCAACCAGTTAATACAACCCCTTGGACATTCCCACATCAATCCGTATTGCCTGGTTATTGCAAACCCCATTGATCCCAACCTCCTGGATCGTATGTCCCATTATCATTCTCTTCGCCTCAGGAATGGTGGCGAGAACGCGTTCAAGAGCCGAACAATCGCAATTATTTGCTACTTCATGCGAAAAGCTCCTCAACCACGTCACCCCATGTGTCCTGCTCCTACAGTACACTGCCGCAAACTCCAAAAAAACCATCTAAAAAAAAAATTAAAAATAATAGTCGCAATCGTGAGTATTTAAATACTGTATAATTATTTTAAAAAAATAAATAAATATGAGATCTAAACGAAAAATAATAATTTTTTAATAGTAAATCATACTTTTTTTTAAAATAACTATACGACACTTACACACTCTACGACTATATATAACATTATTCTACCATTAATCCAATCTCTCATCTCCTCATTAATCTTCTCCAACCCATAGGAATTTAGTAAACATGTTCCGGCAAAAGTCCGCCATGAAAAAAACTTTTACTCATCCTACTCTAAGGTGGTGTGTTAAAAAAAAAAAAATGGTTAATTACAGTTTATCCACTCGAATTTTCATTCAATTCACAATATACATCCGAAACTACTAATTATATCAAAGTAGACCCTTAAACTTTTAAAACTTTTCAATCCTCCCATTCTGTCTACCAGTAACGTTAAATCTAATGAAAATTCACTATAAAGATGTAATTTTTATCTAATTTATTATCATTGATCATATATAAAATTATTTTATATCTAAGTTGTAAGTAAGCACAATGAAATTATTTGATATTTATTAACTATATATAAATTAATAAAAAAAGTTTAATGATTTATTATTAATTGATAACATATATTATTTTATATTTTATATGATCAATAATAATAAATTAAATAAAAATTATATTTTTATAGTAAATATTATGTATATGAGCAATAAATACAGTAAATTTTCGTTCGATTTAATGCTGCTGATAGACAGAAGGAGAATTGAGAAGATATAATCTCTATCTTCGTATTCCAATCCAAACTCATCCCTGACGGCAGAGAGCACGACGACCCAATAATCTCTATAATTTGCCTTTTGGATAGACTTGTTTTATACATCACTTATGAGATTTTTATTCTCGAAATTATAAGTAAATAATCTGTTAAATAAACCAAGTTAGCACCAATATAGACCCAATAATTTCTTTTTGCCAATTTCAATGCTTCAAACAATCAGAACCCAAATGTAAAGACAACCCTAGTTTGTTTTCTCTCTTCCAAATTGAGCTAGCCGACATCACAAGCAGACCGACAAATTCAAGTATAATGTGCAAAAATCAAACCATTAGTCAGTGTAGTGGATGACGGCAAGATCTAGCTTTGGTGGGCGACGGAAAAATCTCGAAGATGGTGACGACAAGATCTCAAAGGGGTGACGGCAACTGTGGGGTCTCCGTTTGGTGGTGGCGACGGCAAGATCTCAGTGCATGGTCAGTGATGGCGACGAGTTGTTGTGCAGTGGGGAAGGATTTCGAGAGAGAGAAAATATGGAGGCAAAGCAATTCGGTTTTAATCACCTGTATTGTTGTGTATTGTCTTCATTCACCACTTTCTTACGTGTCATATGCTTATTGGAATGCTGTTTTTCTCTTGTAAACAACAGGGCTGTCTAGAACCATTTCCCATTGGAATTTATGTGACAAAAAAATCAGGGTTGTCTACGTTTAGACGCTTCTCGGAGAAATGATACTTGCAATTGTGAGAGTGCAAGCGTCGTGCAGTCATTTTAAAAAAAATAAATAAATATGAGATCCACATGAAAAGAAATTAATTTTTTAATAGTAGACCTTATTCTTTTTCAAAGTGACTGTACGATGTTTATGCATTCTATGATTATATGTAGTATTTCTCAACAAGAGTATTGTTGTTGAGAAAACTAACTAAAGTAGTTTTTGAGTATTGTAGCAAAAACTAACTAAATTTAGCCATCATTTTACTGATCCAATGCAAGAGTATTTTCTTCTAATTTTGCATGGGCATAATATCCAATATTGTTTTTAGAGTAATACTACATTAATATCTCACTTTATGAAAATAATACTTTCCATCCTCTTTGGATCACCTTTTATTTTTATTTTTTTTAAAAATAGAAATTAAAAAGCTGAAGGACAGTGCCACCTCATGACAGCAGGATAAAAATAAGATAATGCAATGTAATAAAAATAGAGGAATGCTATGCATCATCTACTATTCACTCTCACATTCTACACGTATAGCTTTTTCATAGGGTGTGTGAATATTTTTCATAGGGTGTATGAGTGTTTTTTATAGAGTGTAAGGTGTGAGATGGTGAATAGTGACTGATGAGAAGAATTTTTCATAAAAATAATACTGTAAATGTATCATCCACCACCATCAAGTGATTATGGAATGAAAATGAGATTTGGTGCCTTGAGATTTTTTGAGGATACCAACTACTAATTAAGGTTTCTAAATTAACAATGGCAAAAAAAAAAAAAAAAGGAAAGAAAAATGTAGAACATTGGTGCTTGAAAATATGATCCATACTGCATTCTGATCATTGGGGAAAAAGATTAACCTATCCATGCATGCAATTTAATTGATGAGTAAGGAAATCACATCAAAATTCAACTAAAACTTCATATACAACTAATTAATTAAGGTCCATCATCACCATCTCCAATTAAGTTACAAATATCCGAGCACTCCACCAAACTGCATGCGCACAACACATTTTACAATTAGACTAATTGTTAAAACTAGATTGTCATCATGTATTAATGAAAAATTCACTTAAAATATGGAACATCAGCTGGTGTGTTGTGAATGATAACATTAAAGATGAAGAAAAACATTTCTCTTTCTCACAAATACTAAGAACAGATCATTCACGACATCCCTGTCCTGGAAAATTTTGAAAGCATATATATATATATATATATGACCAGTTTGATAATGCCCTTCTTTACAACCCCACTAAGTTTTGATCAAATTCCTTTTTCATTTTTCGCTTGAAGCTTTCTAGATTTACTTGGGCTTCCCAGGGTATGGATGATCAGTACATATAAAGGTACCATCCGCCATTAATTGGTAATGGTGAAGGTTAAGATTAGAACAGTTACCAGTATTGACGGCTTCGAAACCCTTGCTTGAAGACAACTAGAGGTCTGCAGAGAAATTACAGATGGTCAGAGTTCATAGCATTCTTGCTATGATGCAAGATTTTGAATACATACATACATACATACATACATGCACAACTTCCTCTTTTGTTTTTTTTATCAATGCCCACATAACACATATTAATGATCTTTGTCTTCCCATGGAAAAATCATATACACACATATATACACATATATTGTGGTAAATTTGTACCTCCTGACATTAAGAGGACCTTCACCAGGGGAGCCTTCACCACCCCGGATGCAAGTGGTGACACACTTTATAGTACAAGACTCGGCTTTCCTTGACTTAGGCCTTTGTATCCTGGCTCTCTTGCAATCCTTAGGCGATGCACACTCACCCGAAAGTGTCTGTGGTATATTGGATAGAGTCTCCGGTTGTGGGGGTGCCTCAATTGCTGCTGCTCCCACTGCTGCCGAAGATATCACTGCAGCAGCTGCAAGCAAGCCGGTTAGTGCCAGTTTACAGCGGCTGAGAAGATTCTTGCTGATGCTGCTGCTGCTAGTACTAGGGTTCCTTTTGATGATACTAGAAGCATAACTGTTGATATTGCAGTTAACTCCTCCAAGATATATTGAGGTTCTATGAAGGAATGCTGATGGTGGAGTTGGGCCCTGAGTTATTAGCATTCTGCTGCATTACAATCAAAAGGGAGTTCCTTATCTTTATCTGACATAATGCTTATCTTTTTGCTTGGACTGACATAATGCTTGCGGTCCTAAGGCCAACCCGGGTGCATTCTGATCATCTAATACATCTATGTGTCAGCTTTGGTGGCCTCCATATTGTGGGTGTGGCTTAGCATCCATGGTCCAGCACATATACGATCAATGAAGACCCAATTCAGTGGGCATGAGGTTTTAAGGTGCCTAATCAGCCACGTAGTTGAAAAGAAAATGGAAGGCTGTGTTTCCTCTCTTGGGTCCAAGGTGTGTGCATATATGACTTTGGTTGCATCGTTGAAAATGGATGTATCAGATTCAGATAGGGTGCTAGCTTCTGAGGACGCAGACTCATTGTTACTAGGTCTTGTTGTCGACTAGGCTCTAAGTGAATCGAGTAATACTACAAACAGTTGTGGAATACGCAAGCGCTATGCAGTCACTTTGAAAAAGAGTGAGATCCATTATTAAAAAATTAGTTTCGTTTAATGTGAGTTCCATATTTATTCACTTTTTTTTAAAGTGATTGTACAGTACTTGCACACTAACGATTGCAACTATCATTTCTCTTTTGGAGAAAGTCATATAATGCATGCTTCGAGGACTTTTGAGGTTAAATAGTGCTTGGAACACTTGATGACTTGCTCAAGTGAAGGCTCATCCCCATAAAATCATGGTTGTGAACGATAATCTTATCCTGCAGAAGTGATGCTTTTAATAAGCAAGTCATACTCATTTTCTGGAGAATATTCAGGTGTTCCTGGCCATTTACATTATTGTACTTGTACAAGTGGATTTACAAAAAGAATACATACATGATCTACAGTAGGATAGTTGTATATATAGTTGATCAGAAAAGGTGAAAAGATATGCTTCTTTGAGAACGTTACAAAGACAACTATATTGAGGAAAAAATATCAAACAAGGGGACTAAAAGGATGATCAAGTGTTCTTCTCTAAAACGGATAGTGCTGGTGTCAAATAGTTATTTGCTTTGTCGGGCAAATGCGCTACCTGCACAAATGTCAGAAATATATACAGCCTTAGTTTCTGTCATCACCAAAAATGGCTAAAGACAAAGATTGATATTGTTTTTCAACGTGTTTTGATCTTCACTCACCAGTTCATAGAGCTCCCTCCCTTGCTCAGCAACATATTCATAACATACCTGGACACATTGAAAAATCATCTTAGATACCTCCAACTTGAACTAACCTCAAAACCAAATAGTGATATACCCACATCGAAGCTCTTGTTTCTTGCAGTTGAATCGTGCAGTGCCTTCACACATATATCAGCCACATCGGCACAGCTGATGCCCTGAGAAAGAGACAGCCATTAAAAATGCATGTGGTTTCATTTGTGCCATTATGACTCAGATGATAAATCATTCTCACCTGAGAAATTCTGTTTCCTTGATCGAATATGAGTGCACGTTGACCACCAGGCTCCTCCTGCAGGTGTGCAAATACTAATAATGTTGGTGGTAAAATTATCTATGAAGAAAAATCTCAGTATTATATGACTTGAGGATAGAAATGACAAATGAGCATCATAAAAACAAAGTCACAAATAAATTGAGTAGCTCTCCATATGGACTTGTCCATACTTCCCACACAACCTCTATAGTTTATCCACATTAAATGGATTCTGAAGATTATTTGATAAAGCCATTTAAGTTCTTGGTAAGAAATTTACGGCTCTACCTTTAGGGGACCAGGACGAATAATTGTATATCCAAGGCCAGATATTCTCAATGACTCTTCTCCAGCCTGGGGAAATCATGTGAACGAAGATAAAAAAATTAAAAGAATATGTTAAAGTAGCAAAAGAAACAAAAGAAAAGAATGAACTAACCCTCTTAGCTTTAAGAACTTGCTCCCTTCTGGTAGGTTCTATTCCTAATCCTGTGCATGAAACTAGGACAAAGTCTGTTTCTTGCCCAGCCTGCAATACATCAGTTATCATATTAAAAAAACTGAACATATATCTATAAGTCATTCTCCCAATATGAAGCTAGCACAAGAAGTTATGTGCAGTATTTATTATCATGTTACTGACACATCTTTTACCCTCTGTTCCTTCTGTCTTATTGATTTTCACTTTGATACAAACATAATTTAAATACTGTATGGGCACACAAAAGAACAAAACATGATTTTGATTGCAATAGCACAGTGACATCTGGCAAGCAGTGTACTTCGACATTTCTAGATGATTAATCAGTGAACAATAATCACGATGCTGTTTCCTCTAGTAAAGTTGCATGAGTTGACTTGGTTCAAAAGTCATCAAACTAGGTTGACTAGGTTCACAAAAACATAGCAATATGGACTTGTAAGCACTAATAACTAAAAGTAAAATGAAATTTCATGTCATGCATTTTCAACTACAACTAAACTTTGCCATCTGTGCTTCTGGTCAGTTTGAGAAGAAGGGGTTTTATAGCCATATATTCAGAAGTACATTGAATTTTTGTGTCATGCTCAATTCTTAAAGAATTAAACATATAGATTTTCCTTCAAGCATGATTGAAGAAATTAAAAGAATGTCATCTAAAAAGGTGAAAGTTTCAACACATAACTTCGCAATGATTTCGATGGATGGTACAACATAATGAAAAGTACAGAAGCAAGAATCAATCTTACGTTATGCAATAATCTAATATTAAAAAAAATATGAAAGCACCTACAGGCAAGGCTTTTATATATTCTAATTTAAGCTTAAAGCTTCTAAGGTCTTGCTTCGCTGCTGTAGGTCCTTCAACAGGTCTCTGCAAATAAGAATAATGAACCGAATCAGTTGTGAAAGCCAAATATATTCCATTACCAAAGGTACCCTATATGATTGGAAGTCAATATACCAAAATGCATAAATCGAGCTTACACCATAAGAGGGAAAAAGATAAATCGTCCAAAAAATATGACAGAATTAAAAACTGAGAATAAAAAGAAAAAGGAAAGAAACATGTATGCAGAAGTGAAAAGGTAAAAAGTTGCAACAAAGAAAAACTACAAAGTTAATTGATAGAGTTCCTTCATAGATAATGAAGACAAGCATATATTTTGAAGAAGCCACCTTGTTCATGCCAAAACAGCTTGGAATATCATCATGAAGAAGAGATTGTACTGTGACCTATCATATTATAGAAAGTATGTGCCCAGAGAGAGAAAGATGGTGCATATTCACATTGCCATTCCCTGATCATTATGACAAGCTTTGTCAAGTTCTCATTTCCACCAAGCTTTATCTTTACATTAAAGCACTGTACTAAGTTCAATCAATCAAAGATCAGTCATGATAGTAAAAGAATGTCTCAACAAGTATGCAAAATATATTTTTTTTAAAACACTGGCGGTATAGCAAGTAGAAGTCCTATTCTAATGTGAAAAGCCATGAACAGAGTGGAAGGCAACAAAACATAACCAAATTCCTTTCCACTAGATCAATCAGAAAATCAACAAACCTGTCTTCTAGGCTCAAATCGAATAGTCAACGTATGTACAAGAAATGGGTCTAGTGGTGGATCATCTGGTTTCACTGGGCGGAAGGATGAAAATGGTACTCTCGCCTGTCAATTATGTGGAAAGACATGGAGACTAAATTACGAATTTTCAAAATGCTAATAAAAGTGTTGGAAGACAGTTGAGTGATATGAAAAGAAACAAAATTTGTTCCGTAAAACAAAGAAGTTCCTTACCCTACAAAATCCTACTTTCGTAGTAAATCTTGCAAAATACAATTTGCTTTGGGTTGTGTCTGCTGAAGGACCAGCTTCAAGAATTAAAATATAAGATCTTCCATTTCCACCAACAGAGAGAACAAGGCCCTCATACCTACACATTAACAGTTTGAATCTTTGATTATGGAACTTTGAAAATCCTCTATACTTGAGGTATTAGTTGTAAAAAAATATAGTAGCCACCAGACAGAGCCAGCTTGGATTGAGATTACAAGTATCTTGTACCTGTCAAGGGTGCGACCCAAAGGAAGTGAAAGCCTTTTTGAAAGTTCAACATACCCTCCTCTGGTAAAAACGTATCCTATAGTAATAACAAAATCAAACTGAGAGTAAATACTGATTTTTTTTCCCACCACCCCCTTTGTAGCACTTGAAACTAATGTGAAAATTTGAGAAATAATTACAGCAACCAAGAGCCAATCTACGTTCTAATTGCTACAAACTGGACATTTTTCATGGTTCACCTAATGTCCACTTTTACCTGAGAAGACGGCTTCTCCAGTCTCAGTGTACTCAAATTTAGCATCCATTCCTCCATCATACTTTGCAGCAACTACATCCTGGAAATACGTTCCCTGACGAGCTTCCCACCCATTCAATGAATCAGCAGATTTAAACTTTGCAAGAAGAAGCTTGCTTTTGCTGCTCTTCCCTGCTCGTAATTGTGCTAGTTTATTGTTGTAGTCCTGTAATTTGTATCAGATATGAAGTTTGCCAAAGAAATTTCATAATGGGGAACATACATGCTGGAGTATATACAACTTGAACAAACTGGCAGCATTTAGACATCACCATAGTAACAACAAAAGTGAATGCCTTAATTTTGCACACAAGTCAAGAAAAACGGGCAGACGTTTTCGTGCTGTAAGGGAATATAATGAACACCTGTAATACTAGAGCCTTATGTTTTGTGCATGCACCCCAAATCTAGAGCAAAACCCTCTGAAGCAGTCAATTTGTGAGGAACTACTCTAGTGTGTGCCACATGCGTACAGAGTTTCCAGAGCAGGTAAGAGAGCTGATTCAGGATAAGGCCTAACCTGAAATGCTTTGGTGAGGTTATATACTCCTCGGTGATCAACTCTGAAGAGATCCCCTGAGATGGTAGAACGAGCAGTTGCGCAATAGATTATTTTGTTACAACCTTCCACCACAGACTTGAGTGTGTCAGGATCACCTACATCCCCAATCACCACTTCTACTGACCTAGGAAGCATGCTGACCACTTCCTCATCAGCCTTCCTCACTAAAGCCTGATGATCATGAATAAGAAACATAAAAGCAATAAATGGCTTAAAACAATTTTGAGGAACTTCTATATCCTGGGAACCTTTCTACTGCTATAATGAGATAAATATTGGAATATTTTTTGCAACTTGAATCAGCTTATACCATATTGTTCACTAGGTTCACATCAATACAATGTTGTGACACTCGGTTCAACTCAATACCAGATTTTCAACTGGTGAATAAAAGGATCTGTAAATGTATGACAGTTACTATATTCTAGTCCATTGGGTAGATAGGTTAAAAACAATCCTGGAAATTGGAGAAGTCTGTCACATAACCCTAACAGACAGCAATGAAAGCTAAGATAAGAGAGATAAATTAACCCAATTGTGAGACAGAGCGATTATTTGAATTTAAAATTTAGTATATAGGTTGAACAAGTTCATTCTATGCATTGTCAAATCATACGCTACAATCAGAATTATGGGTAAAACATCAGCTTAAAGTGAGTGCCATACAGCCAAACCTAGTGAAAAGAGAGATACTAAAACAACGACATTTCCTAGCAGGAAATGATTTTGATTTGAGTATGACTGAACCGGGTGATTATAGAAATTATCAACTCAACCCTATTCAAATATGATATCAATTATCATTGTTTTTTGTTTACACCACTAGCACAATAAAACCAAATCGAATATTTTTACACCATTTACATTACATAACGTATGGAGGTCATGAAAGCAGGAGTATCCGAGTATATAGTTGCATAAAATAAAAGAAAGTGGAGGGAAAGCAAAGTAAAACCTTGACAGTGTAACCTCTGAGCATGAGCTTGCGGACAACAATACGACCAATCCGGCTGGTGGCTCCGACAACGAGTACAGTGGTATTCTGAGCTCCAGGAATGACGAACTCACACATGGGTCCTTCCCTGATGAGGAGGGCATCCAGGGCTTCCCTGTCATCAGCTCGAGTTGTCCTAGAGATCTGCCCCAATCCTGAGAACTTCCTCCACACCTCATCAAACAACTGACGCGATTTCCGCCCCAATCCTACCGGGTTCACATCATCCAAACTTAATGAAACGGAAGGCTGCTGCTGTTGTTTCTGTATGGTTTGAGTCTCATCAACATTAATATTGTCATCCTTGGCAGAAGAGGGAACAACTTTTTCATCCTTGGTTTTGGTTCTGTTCTTGTTGTCTTTGCCACTAGGAGAGGCAGTGGCTCTGGGGACTAGGAACTGATAGCCACGGTGGTTGTTTTGGGCACAGATGCTGCCGGTGGACCTGGTGTTGATGCAGTAGCAGGAACTGGACTTCGGGAGAGAGATGGTACCAAGAAAATGGGATGAGGGTCTCTTGTAGTTATCATGGTAAAGGTATGTATTGGTGTTGCTAAAACTGGCAGTGGTAGGGGTTGTAGCTGCTGCAGTTGCGTTCATGGTGTTGCTATTGCTGCATCTGACGTTAACAAACTCTCATGTCTCAACCGGAATGTCTTTTAAGTATAAACCAAAACAAAATAAATAAATAAAAAACTGGTAATTTTCGAGTGGATAATTCACGAGGAAAGTCTCTCTCTTGTTCTTTTCTTTAGGGATTTAATAGGATTTGAGGAAAGAAGGAAAAGAATGGTAGGCGTTCGAAAGAAAGATCAGAATTAGAGAGAGGAAGACAAAGGGTGGAAGATGGAATGTCGACCACATAACGTGATTTGTGGTTTCAAACAGAGAGAGAGAGAGAGAGAAGAGAGACGACACTGAGCCACGTAGAGTACTCACTTTCCTCTTATAGGTGTATGGATAATAGTATTTAGCCCCGTCATTTTGTTTGCTCCTATATTTTATTTTATTTATTTATTTAATGATTAAAAAAATAATTACTAGTAAATTTATATATATTGGGATTGGAACTAAGGTCCCTCTGATAACCTTAATATTGGTCTATACATATATTTATATAAAATTACCTCTTTTACATATTCACTTTACTATTTAAACAAAATTTCTACATTGACTTATGTATATTTGAAATAAAATATCATTTTATTATTATTAATTTGTTGTTAAAATTAATTTTTGTATATATATTTTACAATTAGCATCCACTACATACATTTGATATTAATAATACAAATACAAAAATAAAAAATATAATTTTTTTTATATATTATATTAAAAATATAATAAAATGAAAAAAAATATATAATATATTATAATAATAAAATAAATGTACAAGTGAAGATTTGTTGTGTTGTTAAAGAAGGGAGAAAAAGAAAGGATTGTGAGAGAGAGAGAGTGGGAGAAGAGATAAATAATGATTAAAATATGATTTGTAAGGTGAATAGTAATTATCCAAATTTAGATAAGAACTGTTTATAGGTAGCTAAATATTTAGATATGCATAAGTCAATGTGGAAGATTTTAGGGTCATTATGCAAATATGACTTTACATATGCATATGCATAGACCAATGTTAATGCTCTTACAATGCTTTGAAAAAAATATAATTTCTCAAACCTAAATTGATATATTGATAACATATTTGTATCTTGAGTTTTGTGACTTTGTCTATAATAATTTTTGTATTAAACATGGCATAACATTAACTACGAAAAAGTTATAACGGCTATGGTTAGTGTTACGTGATTGAATTGTGTTTAGATCTTCATTTTTTTGTTCAGGGCACCTGTATTCATGGTTAGTGTATTTTTTATTATCATTAACAAACTATAAACCTTATATATATGTGTGTGTGTGTGTGTGTGTGTGTGAAATGAACAAACATGATACAAGAAGGGCCATCACCTATATAATTATTTTGGCCGTTGGCCATAATACATAACAATAAATTAAAGACATAAAGAGTTCCATCTCCCTTGTAGGAGTTATAGACAAAATGACAGTCCTAATCTCTCCTTTCTAATGCATCTCCGCCACCATATTACCATAGCACATACATACATTGTACAACAATTCTCACAGGCCTTGTGATTTCTGCAACTGTCTTGTGGTCTTTGGCACACCAATCCTTGATTAGCCGCCGAGAGTGAGAGAGAGGGAGAGAGAGAGAGAGAGACCATGCTTCTTCGAGGCAAAGCAATAAATTAACATCGGGAAAGACACGGCACGGGAACACATTTTAAGCAAACATCGATACAGGGAAACCAAAAAAGGGTACACCCATCTCCCTGCTCCCGCATCAAACCACCCGCTTCTATAAATGCCTAACATAACCCTACAATTTCCAAGATCCCACCGTGTCGTCTAAAGATAAATCAATCAAGTTGAGCACCTGGGACTATGCAAACTAATCAACTCAATTGTACGTCGAAGATCTGGGTTTTGGTGGTATATAAAACGAGTTGCCACAGTCTATTGGAGTTTGCAACAAAGGATTCCATCTATCAAAAATTATCCGGCCACCACGGCCCATCCTTCCACGAAATTTACACGGTGCTGATATGCTATTTCTTGTTGACGAATCAGACGGTGGCACAATGCCTGCAGCTGCCAACTTTTCCGGAACTAGAGGCTTCGTGAACAATAAAATTGGTTCAAGAGGATCCTGCGCATGATTTTATCCCATGTAAAAATTCACATTTCATAATCCGCAACCAAAAGCAGACGCCACTGCAATTTATACATAGAATTTTTCCGGGAACCATTTAAAGTGCAGTCTAGTTGATACTTGACTTATGACAGTGATAACGATTTCAGCAATTACTTTGGGATTCTCTCTCCCCAGAAATGGGGGGAAGAGAGGAGGGGTTTCAGACAAAAGAAGGAAGACAATATGCGCAGAAGAGCTTTTGGAGTACCATTTTATGAAGCCATCCGTGTGGTACATGTCGCCGCCTAAACTCTTGCTTTATGCCTCCTGAGGAAACTGTAACCAAGTTGGAGTCTGTCAAAGGGATATTCGGTATTGCAGAAGGTCGGGCACGTGGACGGATATTTTCAAGGTCATCTGAATCCACATATTCCTCTTCACTAGAACCAAACTTGCAAGAGAAGGGTGGAAATCCTGGGAGTGCGAAGCTATCTTCCAGGAGCTCCGTCTCGTGCTGAAAACCCATAAGAAGCCAGCCAACAATTATAACGGGTTTTAATTCAAAACAAATTGGCAATTACACAAAACAAAGAATCTCTTGCCTATGATCAACTAGATGGTAAAGTGAATAAATGCAACATGTTTAACCTACGCAGAAAATCACGTTATGAAACATCGTGCAGACACAAGATTAAGAGATCAACATAAAGAAGATTTTTCATACATGCAAAATATAGAATTTTAAAACAACGCAGTACAAGAATCTATCCCTGCTACACTTACATGATGCATATTAAAAGGCTAACACCATAAAGAAAATTAGTTGAGTATCCCAGTACAATTAAGTTAGTCCTGTTTTAAACTGCCTAAACTCATTGCATCCTCATCCATTACAGCAGATAAATAAGACTGTTTAACGTCCCTTTATGGTAATCAATATTGTTAAGAGTTGTCACATTTCATAGGACTTGTTATTATATATATTACTTATAAAAAATAATTATGTTATTATTACCCTAATATAAAACCTTGCATGCAGACAATCAATAAAGAATCCTTCTTTTTCAAATTCACTTTGTTTTCTCTCATCCTTTCTCACTCTTTCCAACTTTACAACTGAACTTTTGCAACTCAATTTGATCTCTACTAGTGACTTCCTTTTAACTTCGGAAGTCCTGTAATTCCTGCCTGCCCGAAGATGTCAACGATTGAACGGCAGAATTGGGAAAAACCCAATAGCCTCCAAAACAGACCATGGGCAAAGGAACAATGGAGAAGCAAGTAATGATTCATTCTCCGTCCTTTTAACGCTTGTATAACAAACAAGGGGTATGATTTCAATTATTTCACTTACAAGTTCTCATCTGTAAAAATGGAAACCTAAAGCAGTGGTCCTCAAAAATATAAAAATAACAATAGTGAACAAAAACAATAAAGGGGAGTGCTGGTACTGTTGTACACAAGATGCTTTACATGGAAAAAGTGAACCCATTCAAACCACCAAGTAACAACAATAAGATAGATGTCTCAGAGGAAGGCCATGTGTCTTTCTTATGACGTTTCAGATGTACCATGATTCTACTTAAAACCGAAAGTTAACAGAGAATTCCCTAATATAAATGCAATCAAGGATGATATACATAATAGGCATACCTTATACTTCATTTGGATCCTCTGAAGGCTAACTTCAGTCTCCATTACTTCTCTCTTTGTCTCCTCTCTCTGTGTAAATTAAAAAAACTGAACAATAAATCTGCATTCCAGATAGTGGAAAGCTACAGAAGCTATATTTTGAGAGTTCAATTTATTATTAGTGTTTTGAAAGTTCAATCAGAAAGAACAACCTTAATTAAAGCCTCCAGAATTGTCTTGGCTTGGTCGAGGTTGCGCCTGACCTGAAAACAGTTAAACAGACAGTAGAGATTTTGATTGTGTATTTATTACCCAAAACATCACAAATAAATACTAAGACACCAAAATTGCATACATGCTTCCGATAGGTCAAGTGTATCATACTACTACACCTGTGAATATCTAAGGATGACACAAATTATCTAATGTAATCAGGAGCATCCAAATAATATAAATTCAGGAGCACAAAAGCAAAACCAATAGATGGAGACATGTAGTAGGACCCTTTAATTTTATAAGGAAGACAGGGAAAAGATTATTCCAAGGCCCAAAGTTTTTTTTTTTTATAAGTAATAAAGAAAAAGATTCAATAAGGCGCAATCCCAATATACAGAATGTATACGAGAGACACCTGCCTAGAAAGACAAAAGGATACAATAGCATGTAGGTTAAGCCCGTTAAAGTCTATAGAAGCTGTCCAAATTAAGCCCAAACTTTTATTTGGCATAACTCGTAAGCTAGGGGATGCGGATCCTACTTGGAAATTTGCATAATTTGATTTAAGTCTACTTGGGTGTATTTTATAGGTCAAAGAAACTTCATTAATAGAAATGAAATTTGCTATTCGCACATTGGCCACAAATCCTCCCTCTTTGTGGCATACACCCATAGCCATTTGCCCAGAAGAGCTTTGTTAAACATTATTATGTTTCTAACCTGCCAACTGCCTGATGTATTTGATTAGCTGACATCATCCTACTCAGCCTCCTATTCTAGTGTTAATGAAGCCTATGGTGCCATTTAGATTAGTTTGTTTCAGATTTTATGTAACTTCTTTCCGCTTTCAAGACTTATACTGTTTTAATGTTAAACGACTTGGTTCAAATGAAAGATTTATTTTTTTTTAAAATGAAGAACTTACTTTTATGTTGGTCTCTTGCCGGTTGCGAGTTACATAAGTTACGTAACATCCCTAGCCTACGAGAATGGGTGTTACAGTTTCCCGCCATATAACCCCCAACTCTATACAATACTAAACCTTTCTAAATCTATCCTCTATTTAAGCAATATTTGCAGAAATATGAGTTTTACATTTGTGACAACTGCAAATTAGTGGAGCCACTAGCAAGCTGGAAAAGCCCATAACATAGCCAGCCTAGCTCAACTAAGTTCATTTAATGGTGGAATCAAAATCAAGCCTAAATCTTGTTCAGTAAACAAGTTCAAGTTCAACCTCAGCTAGGGTTCTGTAAACAAGTTCGAGTTCAACCTCAGCTAGGCTTGCCCTGGCTCCTAAGCTCAAAAGCCCACATGTATCAACATGCAGATTATATATATTTTTTGGAAGTAACAACAGCACACAAACAAGAGACATATTTCAAAATAAGTACAAAACAAGAATTATATATATGCTTTGCCAGGCTTGGACTCGTTAAACCAAGCCAACCTGCTTGGTAATTTTCTCACAAGCGAGCTCAAGCTTGTTTAGCAAAGAATTATTCAAACTTGAGTAAAACTTGAGCCTTTCTAGATTTCACCAAAATGAGTTAAACAGCGTAGGGATTGGCCTGACTCTTTTTCAGCAGAGTATATAACTCCAAGACCATAGTACTCATAAAAACAGCAATAAATTATGTAAAAGTAGAGCTCACCTGACGAAGCTTTTCAAATGATTGTACATTGTTTTCCCTCCTTTGCATCTAAACAAAAGATCACCGTGAGGAAGTTTAGAAACTAATGTGTACATACCACTTTATTAAGTAGAAAGAGACGTTTTCACTCAGAACTCAGTTAAATGTGAGTGTGAAATAAGTTCAACACCTACCCTTCTCGTATGAAGTCTGTGGGCCTTCTCCCTTGGCCTAAAAACATTGTACGGATTGGTGTCATTGACAGGTGGAGGAGGCTGTAAAAAAAAATGCAGTTGAAGTTGTCAATAACTGATCAAAATTTGCATATGGGACAAATTATTTGATGTAAATGTGTAAGTATGAGGATAAAATTGTAGGAGCAAGATTTGCCAAATAGATTATTCAAATACTTCCACACAAAGCCTTGATTTTCTTAAAGGACCAGTCCAACACATGCTTCTTGTTAAGCCTGGTATGAATTGTACAAGGGACAACTTTAAGACAGAAGAATATAGTATGTATCAACTCTACATTTTCTAGTTTCTTTCCTACCAACAAAAGAATTCCAATGTAGTAGAAAAACTTTGGAAAATGGCACCCCAAATTTATTTTTTTATAAGTAAAATGAAGTTGTATTGAATCAAGTAAATAGGCGTAGCCCAAGTACACAAGAAGTATACAAATAAAAAAACCTAATTACAAGTTTGGGCTAGAAATATATATATTTTTTTTATGAATAAAAATTTTATTGAGACAAGTACACAGGATGTATACAAAAACTGAACCTATTACAAGTCAGGAGCTAGAAGAAGAAAGAAGAAAATCACAGACTCTAGTTCCATTAAATAAAATAGCCGAGGCCCACTGAAATAAGGAATTAAAGAAAAAACATCAAGTTCATCAACTGAGCGTTCTTATCTTCAAAGCATCAATCATTCCTCTTAATCCAAATACACCGATTCCTCTCGATCCAAATACACCACACAAGGCACAAGGGTATCATATTCCAAACAGCTGCAATTTGCACATTACCCCTTAAACCTCTCCAGCAAGCAAAAAGTTTCACCACCCTCCTAGGCATCACCCAAGGCAAACCACACCTTTTTTTTTTTTTTTACAAGTAAGAAGTAATTTTATTGATAAAGAGATAAAGATATGCATAGCCCAAGTACACCGGAAGTATACATATGAGTACACCAAATTAAGAACTAGAAACTGTTACAAGAAAATTGTGGAAGCTGAGACCATTTAACTCTTAAAGCAATGGCCCACATAAATAAAGTCTTAAAAAAAAAACTCCTAAACTCTTCTGAGGAGCATTCATGATCCTCCAAAAATCTATTATTTCTCTCTCCAAATACACTAGAGAATACAAATAGGAGCTATCTTCCACACTGCTACAATCTGTGGTGTCCCTGTGATCTCCAGCTAGCTAGTAGTTCCACCACCCTTCCCAGCATTACCCATGCTAATCCCATTCTGCTAAAGAGTAAATGATCTACCGTTTCCCCACTATTTCTGCACATACAGCACCAGTCCGTAATTATAAGTCCACGCCTTCTTAGATTATCAATGGTTAAAATCTTCCCTAAAGCTGCTGTCCAAACAAAGAACGCAGCCTTGGGAGGTGCTTTACTACCTACATATGTTCTTCCAAGGAAAATTGGGCCTAGTTTGAGCTGTAAGTTGGGCTTTCATACAAAATCCCCCCACCTCATGCCCACCTCCCCATCCAAGCCCAGCTCCTTATCTAACTTCAACATAATGATATTAATCTTATTCTTTAACTCCATTAATTCCCTCCACGGTGACGCTAGTGACTCCTCGTCTTCTTCACCCTGCATGCCAACCTCGGGAACCACCTCGCCTTTGTTCGTCCCACACAACAGACCATTAACAACAACATGCATGCTGGCACTCCTCTCTCCCCCCCCCCCCCTCGGGGCGCGGGCGACAACTTTATGCCCAATCATCCCCCGACAAACAACGAGTTTGAGTTTCCAAAACATGTACCAGACTCACCAGAACATCCTTGAAGGATTCCATGCCCCTGACCGTCACCTCCCTCCGATACAGTTTCTTCCATATCTCTCTCTGTTGACCTACAAGGTTACCAAACACCACACCTTACCTCTATTTTCCAACCTAAGAACAGAGTAGTCTAAATTGTACACTTCACGCAAGGTACTAGAATAATTCCGCCATCCTATTCCATTCTCACCCTCTGGGACGATGATGAAGCCCCTTCTAGCCCTTCCCCCACATCCCGCCACCACCACAAACTGACCATAATAGTTCGAACACCTCTGCACCACAGATGCTCGAGAGCTATCTCTGATCGTTTTGTAAAACTCCTTGCTAAACTGCACAAGCCTCTATCGGCGCTATCAGCCACTCCACCAACTCCGCACTCAGAGAAATTAACTTACTAACTTTCCTACTCCTCTCTTCTAGATTCTAATGGACCTACCATCCTCTCTAGATAAAATAAATACTTTAGAATCCACCAACAACCTCTTTGTAAAACCCATTGAAATAATAGCAAGAAAAGAATTTCCAAAGAGAAGCGTTGGAAATAGAACAAAAGAGAAAAAGAAAGAAAAGAAAAAAGAGGCTATAAATATATGCAAGAAACTCATAAAACTAGCTCCATTGAAAACAATAGCAGAAGACCAAAGAAATAAGGTATGGAAAAAGAAACATTCAAGTTCTTCCAAAGTGCATTCCCGGTATTCAAAACTCTGGCCATTCCTTTCAAGTCAAATTCACCACACGAGACACAGAGGAACATTTTCCACGACATCAATTTGGGGGTTGTCCTGAAGACCTCTCCAACAAGCAAGAAGATCCACCACCCTCCTAGGCATCAACCCCCATAATTCCAATACTATTAAAAATTTCATCCATTCTAGGAGCCATCGGACTAGGGGAATTTTCCCTTAAATTACCTGAGGTGCACTTGCGAAAACTCATTGCCGTGAGCCTGTACACCTGCAGGATTATTCGGGAGTTTGTTTCCAACAATCGGTGCCAATCAAAAAATAAAAGAATCTCATCTCATAAAACCCTTGACACCTCACAATGAAGTAATAAATGATCCATAGATTCACTACATCTTTTCACATATATAGCACCAATCCATAACAATAAGTCTACACTTTTACAGATTGTCCATGGTTAGAATTTTCCCATGAGAAGCTCTTCAACCAAATAAAGCAATTTTGGGAGGCACCTTACTCCACCCAATTCACTTCCAATAAAAAGATTATGTATTTGACTTGACCTTATACAAAAATCATACCGTGGACTTCTTGTTTCCAGAATGAATCCAAAGCAACCTATCCATCTCATTGTTATCAATGCTCGTAGCATAATCTGGAAAGTTAAAAAATAGCCCCCACTTCCCAATCCCGGGCAGCTCTAAGAATACGAAAATTCCATTGTAAAGAGCCATTAGAGCTGTCCAAAAGATCCACCACCAAAGCACCCTAATCATAAGCAATCTGGAAAAGGATAGGAAATGCAATCTTGAGGGCTGAGTCACTGCACCAAATCCCATGCCAAAATCTAACCTTAGGTCCCTTACCAACCACAAATCTAAAATGACTAACAACCCCCCCCCCCCCCAAAAAAAAAAAAAAAAGAAAAAAATCTTGCGAGATTTTCCTTAAGACCAACATAGACCAATCATGCACAAGATGAAGTAGTGTGGACATGCAGGGGTTAGCTCTATAAATGTGTAGAGCCAAGTGTAGTGAGCTGTAGTAGTAGGCACTTCTAGGCCCCTTCGTTGCTACTGGATCACTCCAGTGCTTACGGACCCCTGACCATTTATTGCAAATTTGCAACATAACCGTTGCACATTCCTATTATTTTTCTACAGCCCCACATAATTTGCACCTCTCACTTCATTAGGGCACCAACCCCCCAATCACTCCAATATTTGGAATCAACAACAACCATCCAAAATGACTCCCCTTCATGATAGTAGCGCCATAACCATTTACAAAGAAGAGCCTTGTTGTTCATCCTCAACTTTTGGACCCCCAATCCTCCACATGAAATCGGAGAACAAATCTTATCCCGGCTAACCATGCGGAATTTAGCTTCCTCCCCAAGTCCTCCCCACAAATGCACAAAAATCTTCTCGATCCAATTAGCCACACAGGCAGGCAAGGGAAATAACGATAAAAAATATGTAGGTTAGAATGAGCGCTCTTGATGAATGTAGTTCTTCTCCCTTTTGATAGGTAAGCCCTTTTCCAGCCTGCCAACCACATCTCACTCTTCTCAATGGCACCATCCAAAATCATCTTCACCTTATAAGCAGCCCCCAGGGGAAGACCATGGAATTTCATGGCAAAGAAGATACCTTGAATCGCAATATACCATCCAAGCCTTTTACATTATACATGTAAGCCACTAGGACCATCTCAAATTTAACCAGATTCACTTTTAGGTCATAGACAACTTCAAAACAAGCAAATGAGCCCTCAACGGTTGAATGTGGCCTTCCTTTGACTAAAATAAAAAAGAAATGTACCATCTACAAAAAGGATGGGAGGCATTTACAAGGGATTGCCTTCCATAATCCCTGCCAAGGATGCCAGGGGTACCTCAGTCCCTCTATCACAAGACTAAAGGGCCTTGAGGCACTTGAGTAGTAGAAAGAGCGCTCATCTCAACTTTTGCAGCCACAAAATAGGGATTACCCTCATTAGCCTCTTCGTAAATTCCATCCCAACCTGTCATTTTCATTCACACACTCGAACAAGGACTTCGGTGCACCATTTTGAGGGTCTATGATGGTCAACGACCATTTTCGTGTCATGCTGAGTGGTAGTGGAACTGTCGCTAGCTCATCATGTGGACTAACCGAGGTCAAGCCTGTTTCAAAATAGGACAACCAGTTAACTGCCTTGACCCGCCAAATGGAAGAGCGTTGGATTCCCATATTCAGGTCCAGCCCATATTCAGGTCAAGCCTTCTATCCTGCTTTTTTGACACTTGGTTGCATGTGTGATGGCCTGAACATACTATCCACTAATCACCACACCTCTGTACGAGAGCCATCATCACCCCTAATAATTCTGAGCTGCCGGAGTAAGAACCAGCTTAACCAAAGCCACCAAATATGACCCCTTTTGCCCCAAGATGGTCCCACTAGGCGATGGCATAACAGGATTCCTGAATCCCACTCCAGGCCAAACAATTGGGCCAAAATAGCACAGTTACCCTCACATCATTTTGTAGAACACATTATTGCTAATTTATGCAATACAAGCAGCATCCACCGTATTCACCAACCAACTTGCCTTTATCCATCTTAAAAAGGAATAATTACTTATAAAAAAATCTAACCTTTGGCATATTGATGTATCATGAAGTATAACATCTATGATATTTCTTTTTTCTTTTTCTTTTTTTGTAATATTTTTAAATTTATGGATTTTTTCTTTTTTTATTTATTAAAGTAGTTATCTCTTGTATTACATATTGTGTACAAGGTTTGCACCCTGCTGACCTTTCTAATCAAATGATTTTACTAGTATGAAAAATTATGCCATCATTGTCTAAGATGCTTTCCCTTTATGAATTATTCTAGATAAAAATTAATGTCAATCTTGTGTATTCAGGCTTCACCTAGTCATTTATATTCATATTAATAAAATTTCTTTAAAAAAACTGTAGTCAATTCCCAAGAAAATCAAATATCAAAAGAAAACAAATTTTGTAATAAAGATTAAAATACCATAATTATGCAATTCTAATCTAAAATCAGAAATTAACTGCATCCACAAAATTGACAATAAGAAAAGAGAAAAATGATGATGGCTCCATTTATCTCCAACAATTGTATTAAAGATCAGCACTCAAAGACATTCATAATTAATCCACAAAAGCAGTTAGAACACACAATCTAACAATAAAATATTTAAACTAACCTGCAAACGCCGTAAAATAGGCTTTTGCCATCTTTCACGCTGGCCAAAGAAATGAAAAGGAGCATAAACATTCAGAAAAGAACCCATAAAAAATATTCATAAAAGAATAAACAACAGACATCCTGATTGGCATAATGAGTTTTTAAGTAGGAATAATTATCCTATATATATATATATATATATATATATCTGTAATAAAATAATCTCCAAAAACAAGGTGACAAGTTTCTACATTTTGTGCTTCTACTGCTACTTGGTTAGTGAACTGAACTGTAGATACATGAAAATGACAACAGTTCCATATATAAAACACCATATCCAGTAGCCAAGAGGTCACTTCAGCCGCATGACACTATGAACTCATGATAAGCATAATATGGTAAGTCATTCAGAAAGCTAATGACTGGATACATAAGGATACAATTTACGAATTTAAGCATATAGAAAAATTGTACTCATCATCCTCACACCACACACTACACATAATTTTTTTATTTTTTTATTTTTTTCTCTTATCAAATGTGTGGTGTATGGATAATGAGTAGAAGAACTTAATTAGTTTTGGAAGAATAAAACCAAAAAAAATTTAAAAAAATTACATAAATTAAAAATAAGTGTGGTGTGTGGTGTGTGAGGATGATGAGTGGCAAAGCTCAAGCATAAAGGGGCTGAAAAGGTAAAACTTCAACTTAAACCCTGGCTTGACCAGCCAATGATATAAAAAATAATACCGATAAAAAGTTAAATAAAATGATGCCTTGGGTGAACAAAAACATTATGAAATATTAAACTTCAAGGCCTTTTAAAGCAATTTTCCACGAAGTAGGCTTTAAACTTGCCTTCTGGAACTCGTGTATTAATCTCTATTCAAGCATCCCTTTTCATTTTGTGTTCCCAAATGTCACAATTTTGAATGTCTGGTATAACATCAAGAATCCTTCCTTATAAGGAAACCCATCCAATTTTGCCATTGGAATAAATGCAGCAACATTATATCAATGCAGCACACCCATTATTGCTTATGCCACCCATCAAGGTATAACCTAGCCACCTGAAGTTTTATTGCTTAGCATGCATTATTTCCTTTCTTTATATAAACATACACACACACACACACGCAATATTACTAGGAACTAGTGGCCGCTATCGAGCCTCTTTCATAATTTTTCCTATATGGTACTCCATCTTGTTTTCCTCATTAGGATGTTCGAAAAGCTCAGGAATTCTAAATATTTATCTTGTGATCTTCCTAAATTACTCTGATTCTTAGAAAAAAGCGAGTAAATTCTCGATTCTTATTAAATATCAAGTACACCACTAATATAGAATGAAGGGCATTTAAGAAAGTTAACTACAATTTCTACTTAAGTCATTAATAGTCATGCCATTTAGAACCAAGATCTAATATGGGAAGAAGAGAGCAAAATATTTCAGTAACAGCTCCACAGATATTATAACCCTTCAAACCCCCAAAAATACAAAACACTTTTGAGATACACATTTCTAGCAGATTCATTCTTTTCCAAGGATGAAATCTCTCCTCTTTCAGTATAATTTTGGGAGCATACCTTCTCTTTCCAATAGTTATAAACCGACTGGAGAACAGCGTATCT
Source organism: Juglans regia (assembly GCF_001411555.2). NCBI lineage: Eukaryota > Viridiplantae > Streptophyta > Magnoliopsida > Fagales > Juglandaceae > Juglans > Juglans regia. The sequence continues at coordinate 14,915,462 of NC_049907.1, read as the reverse complement.
GAGAGAATGAGCTTGTAGAGCCTAGAATTCAAAGGAAAGGAAACAGAGAATATTATATAAGTGATGTAACCTTTCAAACCTATAGCACATAGTTCAAGAAAGCATCATTTTACATGGAAAACATGAAAATGAAAAAGAAAATATTTCATAAAAAGAAAAAAGAAATTCCGACTGATGGTAACTCCCCACCTGCAACCCCTACCAGGAACGCACCCTCATGTGGGCAAATTTAATCACAGATGGTAGTTCAAGAATGTACCATTTGATCTCCAAAAGGTGCTTGATGGTAACAAATGCATCCTTATTCTAAGTATCTGATCAGTCAATAGATTTGTGTTCCATTATCTCCTAATCTATGATTATCTGGGAAAGATTTACAGATAGAATCTTCTTCAGTTACGAAATAATGTCTTCAAAACCAAGTTTAGTGTTGCCTTATGTTATTTTCTAAGGGAATAGCAAAACAGTGACATTTTTTAATTTTATATCATTATACATCTTCTGAAGGAACCACTGTCTCATGTAGCAACACCTAACTAGAGATTACCAATTTAGTATTCATAAATCACCAACGTACTAAAGAATGGCTATTTGATACAGAAAGTGATTAATAGCAGTAACTAGCATTGATACTTAAAATTTACCTCGAGAGCAGCATCTTGATGCAGAAGTACAGGAATCGGTGAACCAAGAGTAGGTGTAATAACTCCTGCTCTTTCTCGAGCCTTATGATCCAACACCTCCAACTTAAAGATCAGACTCTCAAGTCTGCATTGACAATGGCAACTCAATGTTTAAGTACTGAATATAATTTGTAAAGAATAGGAATAAGACACAAATATATTTTAAATGTCCACATTTCTAAAAGATATATTCTCCTCTGCTAGCAGTTTCTCTAGAATTCCACACTTGTAACGCCCCAATGGAAGGCCCAAACCACATGGCCTATACTCCAAAAGGACTAGTCAATAATACAATTGGAGCCCCATTAGAACCTTATAAAGAGCAAGAACTTCTCCTTCCCAAGCAATGTGGGATCCCATACACCACCTACCCTTATCCATATCATATGGGATATCACAATACTGTTGCTTGAACTTAATGAGATTGCAGGCTAAAGTGATACTTAGTTTATTGTTCCTGTGATGAACCTTTGGTAGCTTTAATTTGACAAACCTCTTTTTCTTTTTTCTTTTCTTCCTGATGTGAAACCTCAACAAGGTAGGGCCCTTTCCCTTTCGGACCCACCACTGTGGATAGACCCCTGATATATGAACGCACTGCTGGAACCATGTATCAGGTTATCCAGGGGAATTTTCCTAGTTCAGAATTGAACTCAGGATGTCTGTTTTTTTATCTTTAAAAAAAGATAATTGACCACTTTGTGTGCTTTTTGAGGAAGACCTTCCTGCAGTATTGTAGATGCAGTATCTCCTCGGGGAAGTGTTCTTTTAAGAAAAAGAAAATTGGACGAAAAATAAAAAGCATCAAGCATTTACATTAATGGTCCATTCATCTTGTGTCCTATTTCCCCAAAACATCTATATGTCATAAATTTTGAAGAATCAACACTAAACCAGACAATGACATAAGAAAATATATAAGCAAATCACTTCACACCTAAGCAACAATTGATCAAAAGTGCATCCCTGAATCTTGTGAAGGGACATCAAACTAATGTGCCTAAGAAAATAAAGCAGTATAAAAAGATTTTTTACTTAAAAAAAAAAAAGAAATAAAGCAGTATTAAACATTAAGGCCACGTTTGGTGAATATGATGAGACGAGAAATATATGAAGAGTAGTAAAATGGTTTGTGAATGGTGAAATGGTTTGAGTTAAGATGTTTTATTGGGTTTTGGGAAAAGAGAGAGAAAAAGTTCAATAAAAATATTATAAAGTTAAAATATTGTTATAATATTATTATTTTAATATTATTTTTGTTTTGAAATTTAAAATAGTTGAATTGTTTTTTGTGTTTTGTGTTTTGCTTGGAAATTTGGGAAAGTTGTAATGATTAAATGAAAAAGTTAAAGATTTGAAATTGGAAAGTGTTTGTGTTTGAGTGATGTTTGAAAAGGAAAATTATGAGAAATTTTGATATGAGATGAGATGAGATGGTTTGTGTTCCCAAACGAGGCCTAAGTTCTATTGTATACTACCTAAGCTTCATCCCCAAGTAAAAGAAATATATTTTTTTTTTATAAGTAAAAGTATATTATTAAAGAATGGGCAAAGCCATGTTCAGTACAAAGTAAAAGAAATATTGAGCAACTAGAAGGTTATTAATGTTCATCAATAAAATTCATTTTTACTGAAAAATAAAACGAAGGATGGTTACGAAAATAAACATTAAAATGGACCAACTTAAGTCAAACAAAAAATAGAACAATGCAAACTGATACAACAACAATGCTTGGTATGATTACTTTTCAGGTGTAAGAATCTTCCTTTCTTTGTTAAACTCCTGAAACCAATCCTCATCCTCGTTGTCCAGATCATACTCTACAAAGTCTCCAAGCTCAGCCCGAGCTGAAAATAAATAAACAGTATTTAATCATGCTACAACAATCAAGAGACACAAGAACATCCATACAAATTATAATATCAATAATAAAATATATCTAGTTCAGAAACCTCCTCTTCCACGTAAGTACGATGTTGGTTGTGAGAAAGTGCGTGAATAGTCTCTCTCATATGTATCCACAACAACAAACTGAGGAGTAGGTATCTCAGGAGCCACTTTCTTGGTAGGTATTTGATGTACCTAATGAACATAAATCTTCAAAATTAATTTAACCAATAGTATCAGAACACCTCTCTCTTCCCACATTCACATATTTAAATTCACCAATATTCATATCGTTGTGAAGATAAATTTTCTCACAAAAGAATACTATAAATTCAACTGATGAGACTGACTAATATTCACAAGTAGTTGGGTGTATGCAAAAGCATATTGGTTTAACTTTTTTTTTTTTTTTTTTTTTTGATAAGTATATTGGTTTAACTTTATTGAATACAGTGATTGAAAAAAAAAAGATTAGACATGTGCCAAATTTAATCAGTCAACTATGACAGAAAAGTGCAAAATGAGAGTGGGAGGAGATAGATTTAATTGAAAAAGAAAAAATGCTCACCTAAGACATGACCCAACCCTTCTACTTTCAATCTAGCTTATACATGGAAACAACATAAATAATCTATTGTCAATAAGCACATAGCATTAACAAAATGAAATAAGAGAACCATATTTGCATGTATTTAGACCACTTATATTATTTTTTTTCTTTTCTCCCTAAAGATATCAAGAAATATTGTTGACAACCCATGCTAACTGATGAGTGAGTGGTGTATAGGATCCCACATTGCTTTGGAGGGAGAAGTTTTTGCTTTCTATAATGATTCCAATAGGACTCTAATTGTACCATTGACTAGTCCTTTTGAAGTCTAGGCCCAAATATGGCTCGGGCCTTCCCTTGGGACTTTAATGGTATTGGAGCCTTTCTTGAGCCCTACCACCTACAATGGCATGGGCTGACAAGAACGTCCTGATTTTTTTTTTTTTTTTTTTTTGGGGGTGGGGGGGATTGTGATACCCCCATGCTAACTAACGAGTATAAGTGGTGTATGAGATCCCATATTGCTTGGAAAGAATAAGCTCTTGCTCTCTCTAATGATTCTAACGAGGCTCTAATTATACCATTGACTAGTAATTTCGAAATATAAGTTCAGATGTGGCTTGAGCCTTCCATTGAGATATTACAAATATACAAGAGTATAGGCTGTAAATGAACAGCTCAAACTTGGCTCTTATATACTCTTGTATACTTTTTCTTATATACTTAAGTTCTAGCTCAGTTCATTTCATAGATGAGTTATCCATAAATACTAATATTAGTTTGAATATTAAACGAGCCAAACTTGCATAAGCTCGGGTCGGCTTGGTTTATGCTCGTGAACAAAACTCATATAAGCATGACTTGGATCGTTCGAGCTTGTTTTAAAGCATGTAATATATACGCAACATATGTATGTGTCATTTGTATTATACATTAGTTGTATTTTACATATTTAATTACGTATTACAGTTGATTGTATTTAACTTATATATTATATTTAGTTAGTTAACCAAGACGTGTATTTTTTATAGAAGATATTTCCTATAATTAGTTATATATTTTTAGTTTTGTACTATTGGTTTGTATTTTGTGAAGGTCATAAAATATCTTGTTATTTTATGTACGTATATATAGGTTATTCTATAAATATACTATATAATATAACATAAGTGTTATATGTTGTATTACTTATTACCTATCAAAAAAAAAAAAAAAAAGTGTTATATGTTGTATTTGTCAATTCTCGTGTATATTGTATGTTTAGGTTATATATATAACCTGTACATATATTATATATATTTACTATAAATAGTTTTTTCATAACCTAACATTAAATCCTATAATTAGTGTGATTAAATAATTGAAATACAATCAACTAACTAATTTATTAACTATTAACTTAAATATATATCGTGGATATCATACTTGAAGTGATGGTGACTATATACTTATGTAATATGCTTATGATACACCAATAAAGATCATAATACATTAAATTTTTTATTGGTAAGAGCAATTTCATTAATAATATTGAAACAAGCGTAGCCCAAGTACACAGAGTGTATACAAGAGAAACACCTAGTCAAGAACTAGAAATGGATACAAGAAAAAGGTTGAGTCCATTGAATCATAATACATTCATTAATATAATAACTTGTATATAAAACGCATGTTTACTACAATTGACTTTATTTGTTCCGAAGGTCATATATCATAATTACTATGGTTTACTGATAGTATGCATCATGACCTAAGTTGATACTATTTCTTTCTAATCAAGCAAATCATATAATTGACTTTATATATAAGATATGGTTTCTATTATTCCATACAAATGATAATGTGTACTTTGATTTATAATTATTACTTATAACTTGCAGTTGCATATTATTTACTTATATATAATATGCATAATTAATTTCTACACTATAACTATATGCTAAAATAAAATATCTAATTTTCTGCTAAAAAATCAAACTTTTCAAAAAAAAAAACTTCAGCTCTAGCTACTCAAGTTTGTACCTCAATTGTTACCTCAATTATAAAATCTAATTAATTTATACATAATATAAATATATGCATTTTTAATCAATAAATAAGAATTTTATTGATGAGAACTAGGCATAGCCCAAATACAAGGGATATATGCAAGATTGTTCCTACATTATTTCGTAGTGTAGACAATTCCTAGGTTGTTACATAATGTTTGGGATTGACACATTGGTATGTTAGCATGGATATAACAAGTTCCAAAACAAAGGACATTTTGTCTGAAAAATTGTGGAAGCCATGAGTTTTAGCTTCAATGGGTGTGTGTGTGTGTGTAAAATAATCCTTCAAGAAAGGAACTCTCCCTTTGACACCAAGGGATAAGAGCAGATTGCTGGCGATGACTTGGTAAACAAATAAGAGATGTTTCGAAGTAGCCATGTATGATACCCCATATGATAAGGATAATGGTAGATGGTGAATGGGATCCCACATTGCCTAGAAAGGAAAAGGTCTTGCACTTTATAAGGTTTCAATTGGACTCCAATTATATCATTAACTAATTCTTTCGGAGTATAAGTCATATGGTTTAGGCCTTCCATTGGGACGTTATATATAGTATCAAAGCCAGGTCCCAACCAGAAATGTGGGACTTGCGCTGTGCCACCTACAACGGATAGGCCCAACAAGGACGTCGGAAATTTAAGGAGGGAAGATTATGATACCCCATATGTTAAGGATAAGGGTAGGTGGTGAATAAGATCTCACATTACTTGGGAATGAAAAGTTCTTGCTCTTTATAAGGTTCCAATGGGACTCCAATTGTATCATTGACTAATCCTTTTGGAGTATAGGTTATGTAGTTTGAGTCTTCCATTGGGGTGTTATACCATGACATCCTTCGGTTTGTAGGGGGAAGATTGCATGGTTGTGGACTTATTTGATAGTAGGGGGAAAGCAGTATTGAAGGCCAGGCCAATAGGCATGGTGCATAACTAGGCAGTTGGGCTAACGGGGGAAGGGGGCCTTCCATCACTACATTTTGCATTTAGTCTTCTATATTCTATAACCTTGAATAGAGGGACCCGAGAGTTGAGGTTAGCATGTTTTAATAAATATAAACATAACGTAGGTAATTCTTCTTTTTGATAGGTAATAAAAGATGGGGCATTCCGAGAGGTAATTCTAGCAAAGTCAAAGGTAGAGGGAGGTTAATTTTTGGATAAGGCTTGAAGTTCTGTCTAGGAATGATAGAAGGTTAAACAAGAGAGAGAGAAACAATTGAAGATCAAGAACTTACTCAAGGAATGGAAGGTGGACATTGTTTACTCACAAAAGACTAAATTAAATCTTGTGTCAAGGTCTGTTATGCCAAGTTTGTGTGGCTGCTAGCATGTGGAGTGGTGTTATTTGGACTCAAAAAGGGGATTCATGATCAAGAGGGAGGGATATGGCTGATGTGGGATAGAAGAGTGGTGGAAAATGTTTCCGAATGTGTGGGAAAGTTCATGTAAAAACCCAAGAAAGGCCTTAACCACATTTAGACCCAAATTCCAAAAGGGTTAGTCAAATTTACACGGGCTTTTTGGGTCATTAGGAGCTCTCTAGTATGGGCTAGGTAATTTCTTGTATATGTCCAGCGTACTTTGTTACTCCTATTGATATATATAATATTTTTATTTATAAAAAAAATCACTATAAAGGACAAGAACTTCTCATTGCCGAGCACTATAAGATCCCATTCTATACTCAATTTGAGATATTACAATCTCCCCCCTTTATATCCCTGACATCCTTGTTAAGACATTTTATCATAGGTTGCATGGCTTAAGTCCCACACTTCTGACTAAGATCGACTCTAATACCATTTGTTGCGACTCAAAAGGTCCAAGATACATCTAGGCCCATACTACAAAAGGACTAACCAAGGTTACAATTGAAGCCCTTTAAATCATTAGAAAAGGCAAGAACCTCTCCTTCCCAAGCAATGTGGGACAAGGCTCATAAAACGATTCAAGTTAGACCAATTCAATTTGAATCAATCAGAAACCGAATTTATTTTAGTGTATTTTTTGAATTATTTATAAAACCGCTTCAATTGGTCAATTCTAGTCGATTTTAGATTGATTTGAGCTAATTTCAACCGATATGTTAGATACAGTCAGTACAAGTGATGCTCACTCATTTTGAAAAAGAGTGGGATCCACTATTAAAAAATTAATTTTATTATATGGGTCTCATATTTACTCATTTTTTCAAAATGAGTGCACGACCCTTGCGCACTCTATGACTGAAAATATCATTTCTCTTTTTTTTTTTTTTTTAGACTGTGTTTGATACATGATTTTTTTAATACTTGTACGACAATATGATGGAATTGATTATATAATAACTTTTTCATCCTAGCATTCACCAAGAATGGTAGTAAATTTGAAAGATAAAACATTGAGTTCTTTCCTTTGTTTAGTTAAACAAAAACAATTAGGCGAGGAATGAGCATATTGTATTAAAATTGTGACTGCACAAAATACTACCATTGTTATATGCTTATAACTTAATGGTATTTATCTTCTTCCTAGATGAGAATATTTAAGGCAAAAAGATGTGAACAATTGAGGTCAAATATATGAATTAAAAGCTTATTGAAACTATTTAGATTTGTATCATGGTCTGATTGAAACAAGTTAATGAATACATATTTAAAACTCTTTTATCCAAGATATTAAATACTTCAATTTCATTGTATATATTTTTAATATTTTTTATTAAAACTAAAATAAGCGATTAAAAATTGTCACGAATAGCCATATTCAATTTGTTGAATCATCCAATTCATTAAATCAACCCTTCCTCGGTTTCATACTCGATTTCGATTTTTCAAAACCTAATGTGAGATCCACCACCTGCTCATATTCAATCCAAGATATTACAATCCACCACCTAATGTTCTCGTCAGGTCATTCTATTATATTTGGCATGGCGCAAGCCCCACACTTCCAGTGAGGTTTGGCTCTAATGCTATTTGTAACAACCTAAGAAATGTCGAAACCATATTTGGACCTATACTCCAAAAGGACTAGTAGGCTACAATTTGAGCCAATGACTCATCATAAAGGGCAAGAATTTCTCTCATTCCCAAGCAATGTGGGATTCACCACCTTCCTATATTCAATCTAAGATGATGCAAAACAAGATAGATAGAATTAGTGCAATACTAAAAATACAATAGTTTTACACCACACCACTAGATCAAAAGGTATTGAAAGGTTGAGCGTTAGCTTGACAACACATAAGGAGTTCAAAATTCCTTGTGAGCCTTGTTGACGGGTCATAGCAATGCCCAGCCATCATCACTATACATGAGGATCACGTTTTATACAACAAAACAGAAATGCAATAATCTCTCCAAAAATCTCGAACATACCTATTGTACTTTGTACCCGGAAAATCTTGAGTCTATTTTTCCAATAGTCATAAAATCAATCCTAGTGCTAATAAAACCTCAATGTAGCCCAGAAAAACAACTATGCTTACAAAATATGCAAAAATCTCCTCCATTTAGCATTTCTAAATATCTAGAACAAAGCTAAATACAAATTACAAAGAAAAATGACACTTCCCAGCTCAAGAATTCATCAGGTTATGTCTCAAATAACCATGGCACCATTCAGCCTAGCCATAGTGGCACCCCATCCCTCCTGTAATACTAGGGTTAAGGGTACGCTTAAAGACGCCCTATTCGTGCCTGTAACTTATCAATTATACATACAGGAAAAATAATGCTTTTCAAATAACTATATGCATATTGGAGCATCTTAATTTGACACATCCCACAGTTAGTCATGGTGCCTTGGCAGCTAAAATACAAAGTTCTTACTAAATTTCCCACGTGCAAAAGGCTCGATGAACTGCTTCAGTGAAAGCATTAATTAAAAACAAAGAACAAAAAATGGGAGGTGGGCAACGGACCTCATTGTCGACATCGGAAGCGAGACGGAGCAGCTGAGAATTGCGGGTTGAGGAGGTGGTAGGGGCGTCGTCATCTTCGAAGTCCTTGACGCTCTTAACTATGGGAAGCTTCTTGTGAATGTCGAGCGGACGAGGCCTGAACGATAACCTACTCATATCTGCTTCTCATGCAGAAAGTAGACCTCTTTTATCCTATAGATGTCCCTCACCTCCTAAAATCGTACCAAACGTTGAAGAGAAACAATTAGATTTCTCTCATAGTAACTGTCAGAATAACGAAAAGAAATTTTATTTTAAAAAAAAACAAATAAACAAAACTTACGATATGAGGGTACTTGTTTTTGCTTTCTAGGGTTCGCTTTCTTCTCTGCTCCGACCCGGCTATTGTTGCAGTCGCGATTCGTGTTGTATTGTATTTCTATTCGCTAGGGTTTTGCATTCAAATAATTCTCCAGAGAGAGAGAGAGAGAGAATTGGGGCTTCAGGTTTAGACCGGTTATATCATCAAGCGAACAAACAGGCAAGCTTACTTGCCATTTCAAGGTGTTCACAGAGTGTGCTTAAAAGGATTTAGGCCCCCGTTCAAGAAGATTAGGGGATATTTGGAAAGAGAAACCACAGTATTTAATTGTGAGTGTGTAAATATCATACAATTATTTTTAAAAAAATAAATAAATATTATACGTATATAAAAAGAAATTAATTTTTTTAATAATAGAACTTACTCCTTTTTAAAATGATTATACAGTACTTACGCACTTCACTAATGTATCTAGCATTACTCATTTGAAAATTATATTGGTTTCGTTCCATCTCATTTCATCTTATCATATCTCATTTATTTATAGGTATAAATCGATCCAGTCCAATTTGAGGGATGATGGACCAAAATCTCATCATTTTCTCGTACTGAACTAGATCGATCACCCTTAATGGACCAGACCAGATCGTTAGTTATTGGTCTGTTGCCTAGTTAATTTGTTACTTTTTTATTTTTTTCATTTTTTCTGAATAAATTAATAAAAGTAATTATTAAAATTAAGTAAATTATTAATATGAATTATGTAACTAACTCATTAAAAAAATATTTAAATATAATTATATTTATGATGTTGATAGTTACAACTTACTAACTTAGACTTTAGTATGCATAATTATTAATAATGTCCTATATTAAAAATTAAAATTCTCTCTCGGGAGGTCTGACTCTCGTAGAGGTTCTCATTTCCCTGTCATGGTGCAAGTTCTAAGCTCCTAGTATCCTTGTTTTCTCTTTTCCCTGTCATGGTGCGAGTTCTAAGCTCCTAGTATCCTTGTTTTCTCTTTTCTCTTTGCCAACAGCTCTAACTATCAGAGCAGGAAAAGGAGGAGCTTGTGGTGGATGATACTCAGGCCTCAGCTAGAAAGTTCGAAGATAAGAGGAGAAAGGTGTTTGTTTGTTTCTCTTCTCACTGAAAATTATTATAATGGGGAGGCATTTAAACAGACAATGAAGAAAGTTTGGTGCCTTGTGAAGAAAATATGGTTTAAAGGTCTAAGCTCTATTCTAATGCTTGTAGAGTTTGAAGATCAAGTAGAAAAGGATCGTGTGAAGCGTGAGGGGCCTTGGTATTTTAATAAGAGCTTAGTTCTCATGCAACCATTTGAAAGGGAACTCCATGTTAACAATATCAACAATACAGAGGTAGTTTTTTGGATTCATGTATATGATCTCCCATTACATGCTATAAATGAACAAGTTGCGTGAATGATTGGGAATAGCATAGGAAGAGTGGAAGTTATTGATGTGGAGCATAGTGAGGTAGCGTGGGGAGAATTTATCCGGGTTCATGTCAAATTGGATATTACAAAACCATTGATGAGAGGCAAGCATATCAACTTGGGCTGAAATGGAATGTCTCTAAGATCTTTAATTCAGGGTTGTTGTTGTCCAAAGCCATTTTCTCAAGGAAGAGATATGAAAAACATCGTGTACATCTCTGTATGCATTTGGAAGAGCTACACCATGGCGCCCTGGCCCCCTATCGATCGTTATGAGGGAGTGCAGTGTTTGGGATGCAAGCCGGACGGCTAAATCACTTATGCTCATGGGAATCTTGTGTGCTCGCTTGGTAAGCACACATGTATCAAAATCATAGCAGAATAAGTATAGGGTATTAGTCGAAGACTAATACTAGTAATACAGATAAATTGTACGATACTAATTAGTTAATATCCATAAGTCACTATTCATTCATCCAAAATATAGTTACATACCACCATTACTTCATCACCCACATCAAATTATAAAGCACCATATATTGTTTATTGCCTAAGTATAATAAACATCTCCAAATTTACAAAAATATTAAACTTAATGGGGATAGGCCCTCGAGGCTATTCCTCAAGCTAGACTAGTTCTTCTTCCTCGAGGTAATCCTCATGAGCTACATCTGTATCAAAGTCTATAGTCTCGAGGAGTGAAACCGTAGTGGGATTACCACAGTGAGATTTCAATAAAACCTCAATAAGTTAAAACCCATAACAACACTAACAATGAGAGACAATGGCAAAACCACATATCATAAGCAAGGCATGGAATCCCCTTCTAAATGAAACATATATATTATAAGTATGGCGATGAATCATCCTTTTAGCAAAACAACATAACCATGAATTATCATACACATCATCGACATGGGGAATCACTCCACCCCTTAGACACGGGGAATCACTCTACCTGGTTAACACGTGGAATACATCCACCAAAATAATACGGGGAATCACTACACCCATTCGACTCGAGAAATCTCTCTACCCGATCAACACATAAAATATTTCCACAAAATGATATGGAGAATCACTCCAACCGTTCAACATGGAGAATCTCTTAACAAGGTCAACAAGTGGATCTTTCCACCAAAATGATACGAGAATCACCCCACCTAATCAACATAGATACCATCTACCTGTGTTATCATGTGGAATCGTATGGAAATGCTTGACCTTGATCAACACAGGGAATCCATTTACCTGAGTGAAACACATGGCAACAAGCTGTCATGAATGGTACGGAGAATCCTCAACTCCATCCCATGAATATAGAGCACTTTGAAAACACATCACTTGAAATCAAATCATCAAAGTACTCAATAACCATAATGAGAAAATATGTACTTTCATGAGAGAAAAAGGGGTGAGAAGTAGAATATGAAATCTTGAACATATCCATAAACATTTACTCCACATTACTAGCATAGTCGTAGGAGTGAATTTACCTGGACAGTGCTAAACACTAAGGGTAGCGCTGGAGTCATTGGTCTCCTTGTTGATGAAGACTATCTCTTAGTCTCCTTGAAGTCTCGAATCGAAAGAAATGAAAGAAAGTGTATTGAAGTACTTAATGATCTCAAAAGTGAGATGAAGACTATTATCCAAATGTCTTTTATATGACAGGATTGTCAGTCACGGTTTTGACAACTCTGGCATCCGATTGACTAAAGAGTGACCTCGAGTCTCACTTATCGATCTGTACACTAAACTGATGAATGGTAGAGATCGAGTGGGTTGATGGGACAAGACGTGCACGTCCCTACATTTTGCCTCGAAAATGGGCATGTAGTCATCTCTTTATAAAAACCACTCACATGGCGTTAGACCTTACTTTTTAGGTCAGTTGTATGGCCTGCAGGTCCGTATTCCTCTTTTCCTAGGCATGCTCCAGTTGAGACGTCACCTGCTGCCTTCTAAGCTCCTTCATATTATCTTGGAGCGTTCCCAACTCCACATTGGGCTTTCCATTGCCCGCTGCTCGCCTAACATACGGTTAGCACATCTTTCGCTCACTTGATATAGAGCTAACCTCCTTCGTCGCTTTATTCTCTTTGTGTTGCTCGCACTAGCCTTATTCGCCACAATGTGCTACTTGCCTTTCTTTATCCTTGGCTACACGTTGCTCGTCTGGTTGCCTTCTTCCCGTTGGAGTTTTCGCCTGCGTGAAGGGATCTATTTTCTCGGTTCGGAGTGGTCCTTACATCCTCCCTTCCTATATAAAAAAAAAAAAAAAAAAGTCATCTTCAAAATTTTGGGACGACTATTCTTTGTTATAGGAATTAGTGGCGGGCAAAAATTTAGACGACTCCAACTCCGGCAGACACCCGCTCCCACTTTGATTTGGGCAGAGTTTGAAAATTTAGAGTTCGGAGTCGAAGTCAGTTTCAGTGTCAGAGTTCGGAGTTGAACAAGACTTCGGCTACCAACTCTGACTCCGATAGGTATACTTAATATATTTGATATTGTAAAAAAATTGATAGAACTCATCAAGTAGCCTAAAGGATTGCTGGGTTTTGCAAACTAAATGAACATGGTTCGAGCCCCCGCAGACACCAAATCACGCACCTGCAATTTTTTTTTTTAAATAAGAAAACAAATATTGAAACAATGTTGATTTTCAAATCCTATATATTCATCTCTTTGCTAACCCTACGCATTTCTATTTCTCCTCAGTCATTTTCTCTTTTAGTCTCTCTACCTCCTTAGTCTCTATTTGTTCTTTGTCTTCATCTCATATATACTCGCATGTGGCTAGGACCGGCAGTGTTGTACCTCCCATGGAAAAGGACATCGTCGATAGCCAATATTGACACCTTGACATCATTGTCTTTGTCGTCTATTGTGTTATTGGTTTGGAATCTTGTTTTTAGTAGTACAACTCATTTTTAATCTTTGTGTGGATGCTAGGAAAGTGCGAATTATGCGTAAGAAAATCTCTTAAGTTTTGTTTGGATGTTGGAAAAGTGCAAGTGGCTAAGAAACTTTCTTATTATTTGTTTGGATCTGGGAAAGTGTGAGTGGGTAAGAAAATGGGAAAGAAAACCCCAAATCTGAATGGAACTTTGAATCCAATACCGATCAAGCGGTGCGAACCCGAAGTTAACTCTATCTCGGAGTAGGAATCAGAGTTGTTTTTGGACTGCGATGGTTATTGGAGTCAAAGTTCAGAGTTGAGGAATCCAACTCCGTCGGAGTGGGAGCCTACCCCTAATAGGAGTGCCAGGGATGTTTTTGGGATAGATCTCTAATCGCGTTGTCCATCATCATCGACTGGCTCACTGGTTGACGGTGGGGTACATTCAATCCTTCATGCACCTCCAGACCCGACCCCTCCGTCGTTGGATCAAAAGTTTCTTCCCTTTGAGTTAGTTTTTGGCTTCTTCTACATCATCGACTTATGCTCCGTCGTATCCTAGCGTCTTTGCTAGCTTTAGGGATGTCAGTTCCCAATGCAATCCCGTCTTCGTTTTCCTCTCGGAACTCTCATTCCCAAACTGAACATGTTACTTCATGTGATCTCATTGGTTGGGTGAACACAACACCATTGTGATAGTCCACAACTCCGTTACATCGCAATTGGAGCTCTTGCTCATTGATGTTCCTTCTCGACCCGTTGTTGTTCCTCTAATAGCTTTGCCGCTTCCGCACAGTCTTCTTCTCCCTAACTATAATGATATTTTTTAAAATTTCTTTAGGGGATGTTTGGTAATGTTTCTCATCTCATCTCATCTCGTCTTATTTCTTTCCCAAACATAACTAAAATACAAACACTTTCAAACTAATCATTATAATTTTTTCAAACTAATCATTACAAATTTTCTTAACTTTGAAACACAATACAAAAAATTATTCAACTTTTTCAAATTCTAAAACAAATATAATATTAAAAAATTATATTCTAACAATATTTTAATTTTAAAATATTTTTATTCAACTTTTTCTCTTTTATTTTCTAAAATCTCATAAAACATCATAACTCAAACTATTTTACTACTATTCACAAACCATTTCACTACTATTCACATATTTTTCATCTCATCTCATTCCCCAAACATTTCCTAAGAGTATTGATTCTGACAAATGGGTTTAGGGATTAATTATAGCCACATACCTACTCATCCAATGGCATAAATGCCCTTATTAAATTTCATGACCGTTCAGTTACTGTAGCTCGAATAATTAGGGAAAATTTCCCTTGTGACCTTTTCGATTTCGTATGTGAACTTCTCATTTCTTGGGCTTCCCCGCAACACTTTTACTAAGGGTATAGTTTTGGACAGTAGTTCTCATTCCTTCCAATTTGCAATTCGTATTGGCATTTCCTCATAAGTAAGATTCGGTTGCAACTAAATCTCTCTTGGACTAATTATTCGGGGATCTTGAGTCTTGAAACTCTTTCTAAAAAAGAAGGCGCAATATACATCATGCACCTCTTGGCATTCGGCTGGTAATGCAACTTTATATGTCACTGAGCCTACCTTTTCCATTTAAAACTCGTGGCGACGTCTCGTAGGAATGGTCCGGGAGATTCCATCCCATCCCATGATTATTGATGCAAGGTATACACACATATATAGATATTCACACCGGGATCATGAATTAATGAAAAACAACAAACGCCTTCAAAGCCTCAGAAAACAAGAAATAAACATAAGAAAAACATAATGATAAAAAAATAGATTTATTCATGTTCAAAAATGGGAAGTTTAAAGAAAATGCAAATGCTTCTTACATACAATATTTACCCCCCATTCCCCAGTCCTGTCTTGGAAGTTAACATACCTCACAATGTTGGGTTCGCTACTCTGTTGCACAGCTCCTTCCTGGCCTCCTTTAAAGAATTTGGCCCCACGAGGTCTTAGGTGTTTAAGATTTTAAAAGTGAGATTTTGTCTCATATCCAAATTCTTTTTATAGGATGAGACTGTCAGATATCCTTCTAACATATCTTTGACCCCAGGCATGCTTGGATAGAAGTCATTTGGCCTTGACTGTCGTATTGTAAGATGACAAAGACAGATGGTCAGGGCATGGTCTACACTTCCTTACAACCTGCCAACTCCTCAGTCCGTCCTTGAATGAAGGCCTTCCATGTGGCATCAGGTCACACCTTTGGGTTACGATGATATAATTTCCTGAGTCGTAATTTCTCCAGCAGACCCCACTTTGGATGTTACCCTTCAGGTGAAATGTGGGCTTCTGCATACGATACTACCACTCTTCCAAGCATCTTTTGTGTTATTCAAAAAAGTTCCCATATCTGCTCTGGTCTGTTCTAGACCGTCGTTTGCTTTGGGTGAGTAGCTTTTATCTCATCTGAGCCACCAACCTCTTTAGCTCTTCGTTCTCACCTGCATAGCGGACGAATTTTCTAACTCGCCCACCATTTTTTTTTTGGGCTCTAGAGCATACCTACCAGGTTGTCTACAAGGTGCTTGCTCGCCCGCATGTTGGACTAGCTGTAGTTTGCAGCCCCTGCAACTATTTTTTGCACTAAACCAATGGAGTATTCCTCATCTTTCTTTCCACTCATTCCCATTGGTGGTCTGTCCCCTTGCACTGATGGGGCCCTCACAAGGACTGGGGTTTTTCTTAACAGTCTAGGAAAGTGCCAAGGCTGCAAGAGTCACTAACTCTAACACAGTAGTTAGCAATGTGTACTGATCATGAGGTCAAAATAGAGTTTGTAAAGGCATAAATGAGATTGAATGTAAATGCATGATTGAGATCGAATGTGATAAATATGACTAAATATGAACATAAATATGAATGTGATTTTATGAATTAAAACCTATCTTCTTATATGTTTATAAAGGTAGTTCTTAACAATTATTTGACTCGATTTTATCTTAATATGTGACTGTCCTAGGTAATAATTAAAGTGAGGTTTGAAGTTGCAAAACAAGATTTAACACAAGGAGAAGAGATTGAGATTTAGATTTATTTATAGATATTTTTAGTTTATGACTTTAAGGTTTTAGCAATTTTTATTTATTTATAGTAAAATCTCTTTTATACCAAATGCTTAATAAAGAAGAAAATCTTCTTAATTCATTTGCTTACCCGGTAATGTGAGAAAATCTTCCAAGCTTTTATGAATTCAATCTATGCTTATTTAATTTTTGCAGCTTTAGTCTTCAGTTAGGCATGCCTATTTGGCAACATAGGGTCAAGTTTGGATCTTCTAGTTTCATGCCAAACAAATCTTTTTCTTATTATTTTTTTATTTTATTTTTATTTTTACTTTTATATGTATGGAAGGTAATTTGGTTGATTTTTATGATGTGATGGACACATTTAAAATACCATACATCTCTTTTAGGTAAATTTGTCAAATATTGAAGGAGAATCAAACACTTGTTAATATAAACTCCCTTTGACAAGCTAAAAATAAGGGTTAACTATTGAAATAGTCTACTATTTAGTTTGCCACTAATAAATATTTGGCATGTATGTACCATATTTTAAACAATTATAGTATTAATGTAAAAACAAAAATCCATTTAAAAATAAAAAAAACTTGTAAAAATAATTTTGAATTTAAAATAAATAACTATATATATTTTTAGAAGTTTTATTTTTTGTTTAAAGAAAGTTAAGATTGAAAATGTTATACAAGCTTTTTTAACTTTTAAATTTGACTGTATAATATATCTGAGAGGTGAACTAAAGATATTATTTTAATATTTAAGTTTCGTTTATTTTTACAATTTTTTCATTTAATTATTATAATTTTTTAAAACTTTTATATAAATTAAAATAAATAATTTAATTATTTTAAATATTTAAATAAAAATAATATTATAATAATATTTTATTTAATTTTTATCTCAATTTATATTATTTTTAAAAATAAACTAGAACTTAAATAAAAATGAAGGATTAGGTATAGAGAGATCAGAATTCAGATCACACTGTCAGATCACGTGGAGAAGCCTCTGCAATTACGAGCAAATGAGAGGGGCCTAACTGGAAATATCAAGAAAATGCCCTTCTGCCATTCGCATCTCATGCACAGCCAGGGGTTGTTATGTACTGAAGTCAGTCAAGCAGAAACAGTCGGAGATTGAGAGAGAGAGAGAGAGAGAGAGAGAGAGAATGGGAGACGCTAAGACGGTACACTCGCCGCTGGTGACATACTTTTCCATGCTGTCTTTGCTCTCTCTCTGCCCTCCTTTTGTTGTTCTACTGTAAGCACTCCCCTATATTTGTCTCCCTCTTAATTCGGATTCGATTTGTGTTTGTTTCTCAATAATGATAATCTTCCTGAGAAGTGAAAATTACTGTTATGTGTAATGGGTGCGATTTTATCATTCTCGGAGGGAGGGGACGATGTTGTTACATCCAAATCTCATTAATCCTCTGCAAAATGGGCATATTGTTTGCATATATAGCAAGAAGGGTATGAATACGGTTACTTAGCTCTTAGCCTTATACAAAGAATCAACAATCATCTCAGTAAGTACTATATGATCGCATCATCCCTTCGATTTTTATGTAAACTTCCATCCTCTAAACTAATTACAGATTTGAGTGTCAACTTTGAGGTGCCTCTAGTAATTTTATTATTATTATTATTAATATTATTTTTTATCTTTTGATAAAAGTTTCTAAAATTACTTGATTTATTTTTTGATAATTATACTTGAAATTAAATCTTTTAATAAAAGTTTCTAAAACTACTTGAAATTCAATCTTTCATTGAGGACATTCTTGCTGTAATTTCCTTCAAATACGATGGATCTCTCCATGAAATTTGCTAAGCCCATACCTATTTATATCTTATATATGTTAAATGGTCCGTTTGGTTTTATCTGGGCAAATTGAGACCCTAAAACCAAGACTCTAGCTGACACTGTTGGTTTTTGGAGAACGAGGGTTAAGAATTGGCCAAACCAGTAAAGATCCAGTCGAAACCAGTTGGTTCTGGCCAGTTCGATAGGTTCATTGGTCCACTTGAAGATCCTAGAGCCTATAGAGTATTCAAAAAGTTCCACCACCTGCCCAGCTTTCCACAAAAGCTCTCTACCCAGTTCCAGTTCTTGCTCCCTGTATGGTAATAAAGCCAGGTATTTCCCCGGTTTGTTTGAGCAACATTGAGCAATATAGGTATTGTTTCCTGCCTGGAAAGCCTTCATGGAAAAATCACACTTAAAATACACAGGCACTACTCCTCAGTGATAAAATGGGAAACTGAAAGAAGATGTTCATGGTCAGCTTGATAATCACCAATATAGATTGGCACTCAGGTCAATTATTGAAATCCGGACATGTCCTTGAACTAACAAACACCAATACAAAATGGACAGACTCTAGATATAATAAAAAAGAGTCCAGAGCAGAGAAAGAAAAGTTGTCAAGGGCCAAGCTTTGGTTGATGTCTTATGCTCAATTAAAGTACAAGTTGAATTTTTAGAGCACCTTATCAGTGAGTGTCTGCTGGTTAACAAGTTCTGCTTCATTCATATAAAGCTGGTTTATTGTAAGTGGGTATTGACATCAGAATTTGATACTTTGTTCAGATGGTATACAATGGTACATGCTGATGGGTCTGTTTCCCAAACTTTCGATTACTTGAAGCAGCACGGGCTTAAAGGATTTATAGATATATGGCCGATACCCACTGCTATTGCTTGGAAAATTATTGCTTGTTATGCTGCTTTTGAGGCTGCACTTCAACTTCTTTTACCTGGCAAAAGGGTCGAGGGCCCAGTATCTCCAGCAGGAAATCGGCCTGTTTACAAGGTACTCGATAGTAAATGTTGTATTTCCCAGAGTGATTTCTTACTATCTCCACATCTGAACTTTTATACTTGGTAAATTATCAATTTGAAAGATGTTTTGTTACTTTGAATTTTCCAGTGCTCCATGAAGTTGTGGATTCCAGTTACTTGCATATATATTGCAAAGTTGTTCAATGTAAAAACTACCTATTTCTTATCTTATATCATGCATGTTGCAGGCAAATGGGATGGCTGCATATGTAGTGACTTTGGTTTCTTATCTTGGTATTTGGTGGTAAGGACTTTCTCAATCAAATAAAGTGTTTATGCTTGCCAACATGGTTTTGTCCTTCAAAGGGTTGTGAATCCTCTTTCAGCTGCAGCAATTTGCGTCATTATTTTCTAATTTCTGTGGGATGTGAAGAGATATTGCTTTTGGCGATCATTATGGGCAGCATATAAATTCATCTAATCGTTTGAATAATATTTTAAATGATTGATGCACTTGTGATATCAGTGTTTTCTTTCTTCTTCTTCTTTTTTTTTTTGTTCAAATTGCATCATGCTAAAAAAGGAAGTGGTGGGCTAGGTCGTGGGTTGATGAACTAACTGCCAACTGGAGAAAATTGGTTCTATCACTGTCTTATTGGTTTTTCTGTTATATGATAACAGAACTGATGAAATGCTGAATTGGCGTTAAAATATCACGAGTCAAATTGCTGAATATGTACTACAAGAGAAATGGGGATCTATGGATAAATTTCTACTACATTGTGTGGTAGTTTGCCCATTGTGGCAGGTCTTTTCAGCAATATGGGCTTAGTTGGGTGATGCCTTGTCGAATGGAGTTGTTAGCATGTTGGAATTGGTGGGTTGGTAGCCATCATAATGAGGCTTGGAGAAAATTATCCCCATTTATTTGATTTGGTGCATATGGTAGGAAAGAAATTACAAAAGTTCCAAAGACGGCAGAAAGGACTGTTGAGGAGCTCAATACTTTATTTTTGTAATGTGCTGTACCATTGGATGACAGCTAATCTGTCTATCTATCTTTATTTCCAGGGTTTCCTTGCTCTCTTCTCTTTCTCTCTCTGTGGGTATTTTTTCTCTTCTTTTTTTTCCCCATTGTTTGTAAAACTTATCAGAAGAGGTATGACTTGCTAAATATATTGATCTTTGAAAACATGCCATTACTAGCAGGAGTATGAACTTAGAAATTATTGTTTGCATATTTCTTTTTCATATATCAACCTTAATTTCATGTTCTGCTTGGTATCGTTGTCTGGAACTCACTGAAGTATAGGTTTACTTGTACTGTAACACACTCATTATTCTCTCTATTGACATGCCTTGTAGTTTTCGTTTCTTTTGAGCTAATGTATATCGCCATGCTTTTGTTTTTGATTTACATAAATGCAATTAAATTTCCAGGGCATTTCATTTTTTCAATGTTCATTCTTCAGGTTTGGGATATTCAACCCCTCGCTGGTGTATGATCATCTGGGAGAAATATTTTCAGCACTGATTTTTGGAAGCTTTGTCTTCTGTATTTTCTTGTACATAAAAGTGAGGATTGAACTTTGCAGTACAAATATTTGCAATTTATAGAATGTAAGTTTATGTTTCCATCACTAATGGTTTATGTATACAAGGGTCATGTTGCGCCATCTTCCACCGACTCTGGTTCATCTGGGAACATAATAATTGATTTCTACTGGGTGAGTGTCTTGAAATATCTATGATATTCTGATCCTTCTTATCCTATAACTCTAATTTATGACTAATGATTTAAGAGGCACGCTTCTAATGAATAGTGTAGCCTGCTTTTGACGTGACATTTTTTAAGACAATTTTAACAAAGGTATTTTTGCATTTTTCAAGAATCTTTTTAGTTCTGTGAGTGCAATAATACATTACTTTACACATATATTGCCTCAGTGTGACTTTGTATGTGTTGTTGTTTATCATCACCCTTAGTTCTGATGATGTTTTCCACAGCATTTCGTGTCCCTATCAAGATCACCATATCAAAAATCAACTTATATAATTACCTATCAAAAGAAAAAAAAAATCAACTTATATAATCACTTATAAAAAAAATCAACTTATAATCAGATGTAAATATGAAATGTTGAAAGGCTCCATTCCCCATTTGCGGCTTGACTTTTGAGTGAGATGAATAACCCAGAAACTATGCTAAACTCATAACGTGTGAATTCATCAGTACCATCTCTTGTACTTTTGCTATCAGCTTCTTTTTTCCCCCTATCTAATGATTTGGTGAGATAGCAAAAATCTTCCCTTCTTTGTTATCCTATTGGACTTGGATTATGTTGTAAACTATTCTTTTGACAAGCACCAGTTTTTACTTGTCTGAGCAATTAAAACTACTCTAATGTCTAGTTATCATTACAAGATTTACCTGTGACAACAATGGATTTGTCAGTCTAGGTCCTACTCTTTTGTAGAGTGTTCTTAATAATCTCCTTTGCTTCTTGCAGGGTATGGAGCTATATCCTCGAATTGGTAAACATTTTGATATAAAAGTTTTCACAAACTGCAGATTTGGGATGATGTCTTGGGCAGTTCTTGCTGTGACATATTGCATAAAACAGGTAATGTTCCAACTGTGCGTATATCGATGATGTCACTTTTGTTATGTAAGTGGTAAGATATGAGAGATATAAAGGTTGGCATTTCGTTGGTTAATATATTTGACTACTAGGTAGTTTGATGGTTAAGTAATGCTTCAGTTTTTTTTGTACTTATAAAAAGAGTAATTCTTCAATTTTAGGGAGGCTACAGGTGAACATAAATGGATGTGATCATTTAGTACTCACTTTTCTATTTTAACCCATTTATGGTATATTTCAAATACCTACACTCAAAATATTCGAATTATTTGGATGGTTTCCAACCTTCCCATCAACCTCTTTAACTGTTTTTCTGTCTTCTTTTTTTAATAAAGTTTTGCCTGAATGGTGGTAATTTGTTACTCATGGGGGTGTAATCTGAACAGGCTACTCGATTGGTAGCTCGAACCCGACTTGATTAATGTTCGCAAACATGAAATGAGCTATTATTAAATGAGCTTGAATTTGACTCACGCTAGATTTGTTTATTAAATGAGCTCATTTTTGAACATGAAATTATGATCTATTATTAAATGACAAAACTCTTATAATACTTGATTTGACTTGATTAATATTCGCAAACAAGCTTGTATAAAACTTGACTCATAAGCTCGCTTGAATATTTTGTAAGACACGCACGTATTAATAAAAATGTTATATAAATGTACATATTATATGTATATGGTATATTAGATATGAAGTAGCAATATATAATAAAAATCTATACATTAACGTATATATGTGTGTGTGTGCGTGCACGCATATATATATATTAGTTATAAATATAATTAAAAGAGAAAATTGTAATTTGTATTACTACATATTTGATATTTGACTAATTCATAAAAATTGCAATTTTGATTCGTTTCAATTATTGTTTAATTCATTTATTTAGTGATTATTTATTTATTTTTTCAATTGAGAAAATAAGGGACTTCAAAAATTCTCTAGTCGAGCCAAGTCGAGCTTGATTAAGCACTCGGCTTGATCACAATTCAAGCTTCGAGCTATGCTTGGGCTGGATTTCTATAAATTCAGCTATGCTCGAGCTGAATATTAGAGCTTGACTCTCATACGAGCCGGGCTCGAGCCGGGACTATTAGATATTCGAGCCAAGCTTAGACACAACCTCAACTTGCCTGAACTCGGTCGAATAAAGCCCTAGCTACTCATGACATTCCACCCATGTTGCAAGCTCAAGAATAATTTACGATCACCGGTGCAAGGATAATGCACATAGTTTCTCATTGGCATATTAGGGCTAGAGATGGATATGAGAGAGAGATGTGCCCTTTTTTTTATTGGCACCAGGTGTCCGAGAACAACATCCTAATCAATCCTGAGGGTGCACAAGCCTGAGGAGTTTTTCGCAAGTGCACCTCGGGCAATTCAAGGAAAAAATCCCTTAGTCCGATAGCCCTTAGAAATTGTTTGCACCTAAGAGGATTCGAATCTTAGACATGGAGAGAGCATACCACCAAGACCAAAGCCTTTACCACTGGAGCCAACTCCTAGGGGTTGAGATGTGCCCTTCTTTTTTCCACCACTTCTGCCATTTAGGCCCCGTTTGGAAGTTGAACTCTCTAATTTTAAGTGAGTCTAAATGGAGCCTTAGTCATTCCTTTCTTTTTTGGGGGGATTAATTGAAAGAAACTTCATTGAAACCCAAAAGATGCTTAAAACAGTTCTTCTGAATGTACTTAGTACCCCAAAACAGTTACAATAAAAAATTTAGTATCAACAAAGTCCAAAAACATGACATTGGATGCTTTAATGCATTTATACAAATAAAGGTTTTCTTAAAAACAAAGACACAGAGATTCCCAAATATCACTTAAACACAATACACTTTTCAATTTCAAATCTTCAACTTTTTCATCTAATTATTATCCAAACACAAAAACCAATACAACTTTTACAAACTTCAAAGCAAAATACAAAAATCAATACAACTTTTTCAAACTTCAAAATAAAAATTATATTAAAAAATTATATTCAAACCATTTTTTAACTTTATAATATTTTTATTCGACCTTTTCTCTCTCATTTCCCAAAACCCAATAAAACATCTTAACTCAAACCATTTCACTACTATTTATAAAATTCTGAGATACTCCAAGTGTCCAAACGAGCCATTAAAAGCATATTTGAATTCAGCTTGCCAACACTAAGCAGCCACATTAACAACACTATGATAGACTGATTTGTTTGTCCAGAGTAAGAAAACTTCATTAAAAACACTCAGAATGCACACTCAGATACACGAGATGTGTACAAGAGAGTCACCTATCTAGAAACAGGAAATGATGAATTTAAAAAGTCACCTATCTAAAGGAATTGAATATCGAGAAATATTCTGATTTTGATGGAGGAGGAGTCGAGTAGGAAAAGTTATGTGGATGTTGAACTTGAAAAGCTGATTTTGATGGAGGAGATTTCGTGAAGGCAAAAATCTCAGGCTCTTTGGTTGAAAGAAGGAGATCATTGTACGAAGTTTTTTCATCAGGTGGCCAATTCCCATTGTAGGAACAATGCCATTGAGATGCTCCATTTTGAAGGTCTTGTTCTTAATGACCATTTTGAAATGAAGGACCATATTGTTCTCTATTATGAGACACTTCTTCCGGAACAACATACGTGGAGGCCAAAACTTGATTGTTTGGTGTAGGGGAGTCTTTATGGAAGGCTGTTATTGAGTTGAAGTATGGGAGCATGTAGGGGGGTTGGTGTTCCAATGAAGTGAGAGTTGCACATGGTGTAGGCTGGTGGAAGAATATTAGAAATGGATGGGAGGTCTTTGCTTGTTTATTAATTTTGAGATTGGCGATGGATCTGGTGTCAGATTTTGGTGTGGTAATTCAGCTCTCAAGACCATGTTTCTGATCAAGAGGCATCGGTGTCAGAGGTATTGGATAGCTCTAGTGGATCCTCACAGTGGAATGGTTGTTTTCTTAGAGCTGCTCATGATTAGGAAATAGGAGTTATTTATGATTTTTTTTAGTTTATTGTGTTCTTCGAATATTGGTAGTAATAAGGTGGGCATGATGCTATGGATGAATAAAGGAAGTAGGAAGTTTACTATACGATCATTGTACAAGGCTTTGTCATGTCAAAATTATATTTCATTTCCTTGGAAGTGCATTTGGAGAAGTAAGGTGCTGCCTAAGATTGCTTTCTTTGGTTGGACTGCATCTCTTGGGAAAATATTGACTATGGACAGTTTGAGAAAGCATGGACTCGTTGTGATGGATTGGCGTTATAAATGTAAGAAGAGTGGGGAGTTGGTGGATCATCTTTTACATCACTGTGAGGTGGCAAGGATCTTATGGGTGGAGATTTTTAACAGAACTGGTATTGCATGGGTGATGCCTAAGAGGATTGTTGATTTGTTTTCCTGTTGGCAAAGGAGTTGGGGCAATTCTCTTATTGCGGATGTATGAAGAATGATTCTTTTATGTATCATGTGGTGTCTTTGGATTAAGGAATGGTTGAAACTTTGAAGATAAAGAACTTTCTATGGATGAGCTTAGAAGTCTCCTCTTCCATACTTTATTTTTTTGGGCTTCAACCTGTGTTTTTAATGGAGCCAACTTACATGATTTTCTTGTATCACTTTCTAGCTAACTTGTAACTAGGTGTATGCTGTTTGTATACTTCATGTGTACTTAGACTATGCCTATTTACTAGTTTCAATAAAATTTTATTTTATAAAAAAAAAAGAATATTGAAAAATAAAGTTTTGAGCTCCTCCAATCTCCACTCATGGTTCTTAAAATTTTTCGTTCCTTTCCCTACAAATACACTCTATGAGGCAAAGAGGGTACTGTCTTCCATGCTGCCACAATTTGTTGGCTTCCGCTTAACCCTCTCCAAAGGATAAAAGAACCACAACTCTTATGTGCATGACCGAAATCAAACAAATTCATCTGAAAAGGTCAACTACAAAGCACTAGCCTTCTTGCATTGGAGTAAAAGATGATCAGCAGACTTGCAGTCCTCATACACATGCAACATCAATCAATCACCGCAATGTCTTTTTCTTAAATTTTCCATGCTGTGAATATTTTATAAGGAAGTTTCCATGCATAAATTGCAACTCTCAAAGGAGCCTTGGTCCACCAAATGCTATTTCAAGGATAGGAGTTATTATCATGGGGCCTAAAGAAGCTTGTATTCACCTCCTCCTCCCAAACTAGAGGGATACAATTGATTAGAGAACGGTATGAAAGTATCTACCCCCCAGTCTTGAGCCATTTGAGAGAGCATACATTTAACTATGGCAAATCACTAGATATTTTCAAATTTATATGCTAAACAAGCATCCTTGCCACAAGCAACACTGTACATAGTTGGGAATGTGTACGTAGTTAACATCTGTGCTTTGAAGGGACCCCTTGCCCCGAGTGTTTTTTCCCCTTTGTACAATCGTGTTTTTTTTTCCTCTTTGTACAACTTGCTACCTATGAGGTTCTTTGGGTTTCTACGGTGAGATTACTGTTGAGTTGAGTGTTTTTAAGTGAGATTAGGGGGATTATGAGGTTTCTGAAACATTTAGGCCCCATTTGGATACAATAAGTGTTTCATCTCATCTCATATCATCATTACAGTTTTTTCAAATTTTCACGCAAAATTTAATAAAAAATTCAACATTTTCAAATCTCAAAACAATAATAATATTAAAAAATAATATTATAACAAAATTTTATTCAATTTCAACTTTCATCTCAACTCGCTATCCAAATAACACCTTAGTAATAGAATCAAACGCGTTTGCCTTGTCGAAGACTGGGAATAGGAGGTTGGTAAAAGAGATGAGGTTGGGAATTCCTATGGTGCAATGGTTTGCCAAAACATTGGAGGATTGCCTGAAGGGTGAAAAGAAGGATTTTTACACAATCACAAGGGAGGGTACCAGAAGCTTCATCGCGCAGAGGTGTTCAAATGTTCGAGGCCGTTACAACGCTCTGGTGGAGTAGGTGGTGGTGGCTGACGAAGTTTCATTTTCACACCTAAAGACTTGGCAGATAAGGGCTGGAGGAGAATGGGGGATGCATTGTGGGAGGCCGTTATGGAGGGAGGGCAAGAGTTTCATGGTAGAGGAGGAGGGGTAGCGTGGAGGCCATTGGTGGCGATGAACCACCCACAGAGTCGTTCGTATAGGGAGGTTTCGATGTAGCAGAAGGTGCCGACTCATGGCTATGGCGCAGCAGGTGGTGCTGATAGGGGTGGAAAGGCTCCACCTACCTCTGGGAAGGCAAGTGCATAGTGGAGGAGGCAGGCTTGTCATGGGTTTGGCAAAGGAGGATGTGCACACTACCTTCCTACAAGTGAAAATGCAGTTGTTGGCAATGCAAAAGAAGGTTGAGGCTCTAATACGGTGAGTTGAGGAGGACGGTTATGGGCCTAATAAGATGGGCCAGGGAAGGGAGGTGATTGGATCGGGCAACGTAATGGGCTTGGGAAGTGAGGTCAGTGGGCTATTAAGGGAGTGTGATGTAATAGGAGGGCAACTAAATGAGGCTGGGCTAGGCTCTAAGCAAATGGGTCGTCCGATAGAGCGAGCAAAAGAGGCTGGGCTAGGTCCAAATCAAATGAGTCATTCGGTTGGGCCTCAAAAAGTGGGGCAAAATAGAGAAAAGTTTAGGATTGGAACCCAGCCCGTGTGGAGAGTCAAGGAGGGTGAGGTTGAGCCTTCTACCAGCGGGAGTCAATCAACCTCGCCGGAGAAGGTGCCGAGGTACCCATCGGACTTGCAAGTCACCCATCAGACTCGCGAGAAGGTGACGATGGTATTGAGGAGCTCATCAACTGCGACGGAGGACCTTCGAGAAGGTGACGAAGAATCAGAGGCACCAAGGACCTTCATGAGCCAATCAACCCATTGGGATTGCATGTGGCCAAGGAATCATTAACGGTGGCTTAGAAGGTGTTCGTGGAGTTGCTGACAGTTGATCCAGAAATGTATCTCACCTTTTGAATCCCCTAAATTTGCTTCTAGGAAAAAGAGGGAGCTGAAGTGTCTCACTTGTTCAATCAATTATGACGGAAGGGAGGGTAGTACTAACAAAGGAAGATCCAAGGGAAAGGTTATTTCTCCCCATGAAGCCTAGAATTCTTTCTTGGAACATTCAAGTGAATCCCAATAAGCGTATGCGGGTGAAGAATCTTTTACGTCAATGGAAGTTGGATATTGTTTGTTTGGAGGAAACCAAGATGGAATTGAAGGATCGTAGCATCATCATTAGCATTTAGGGCTGTCCATTTGTGAGATGGGTGTACCTTGCCTATGA
Organism: Juglans regia; assembly: GCF_001411555.2. Lineage (NCBI taxonomy): Eukaryota > Viridiplantae > Streptophyta > Magnoliopsida > Fagales > Juglandaceae > Juglans > Juglans regia. The sequence goes on along the minus strand of NC_049907.1, from coordinate 14,886,926 downwards.
GGGAGCATCCGGGGGTATCCTTATTATGTGGGACTCAAGGGTGGGTGAGTCTATCGAGGAGTGTGCTAGAAATTATACAGTGGCGTGTCTGTTTATAAATGTGGAGGACGGTTTTTGTTTGGCTTTTGTTGGTATGTATGGGCCTAACCTGGACACACATAGGAAGGTTTTATGGGAGGAGCTAGCGGGTTTGGGCAATTGGTGGAACCTACTGTGGTGTATTGGCGGTGACTTTAATATTACTTAGTTCCCTATTGGAAGATAGGGAGAAGTCCAGTACAACCACACAATGAATGAGTTTTTTGAATTTATCTTCAATATGGATCTGGTGGATTTACCACTTGTTGGTGGTGTGCACACTTGGTCTAATAATCGTGCTTGGTCTCGTTTGGACAGATTTTTTGTGTCTCCTTCATGGGAGGCACATTACTCTACCTTGCTACAAAAGAGAATGGATAGAGTTTGCTCGGACCATTTTCTCATTGTACTGGATTGTGGAGGCATTCGCGAGGGGAAAGATACTTTAAGTTTGAAAATATGGTGGCTGAGAATTGAGGGTTTTGTAGAGAAAGTGAGGCCGTGGTGATTCTCGTATTCTTTAGAGGGTTCACCAAGCTTTATATTGGCTGGGAAATTGAAAGCATTGAAGAGGGATTTGAAGAGGTGGAATGATGAAGTCTTTGGACACATTGATAGTAAAAAAAGGCTCCTTATGGAGGAATTAAAGGATTTGGAAGAAAGGGAGGTGAGCGCTTCTCTTTCTGAGGAGGACTCTTGCAGGAAATTAGCTCACTTCGGGGCTAGAAAATGTGCTACTTATGGAGGAAATTTAATGACAAAAGTCATGAGCCCTTTGGTTGAAGGAAGGGACCGATGTACTAAAATTTTCCACCGGGTGGCTAATTCTCATCATAGGAATAATGCTATTGAGGTGCTTCTGGTTGAGGAACATGTTTACTCTGATTATGATGCTATTAAAAGCCACATTGTCAATTTCTACAAAGACCTTCTTGCTGAAAAATCCTTTTGGAGACCCAAACTTGATGGTATGCCTTTTGATAATATTGATCAGTTAAGCTCTATGTGGTTGGAGAGACCTTTTGAAGCATAAGAGGTTCTTTTGGTAATTCGTGGGATGGCCAAGGATAAAGCCCCGGGTCCGAATGGGTTCTCGATGACCTTTTATTATGATTGTTGGGATATGGTGGGGGAGGACATCATGCAGGTTTTTCAGGAGCTATAAACCTTTGGTAAATTCGAAAAAAACATTAATGTCTTTATTGCTCTTATCCCTAAGAAAGTTGGGGTAGTGGAGGTGAAAGATTTTCTACCTATCAGTCTCATTAATGAGGTGTATAAGATTATCTCAAAGGTGCTTGCCAATCACATGAGTATTGTTATGAGTAGTATTATATCAAAATCTCAAAATGTATTTGTAAAGAGGAGACAAATCTTGGATTTGGTGTTGATTGCCAATGAAAGCCTAGATTGTAGAATCAAAGAGGAAACACCCGTACTCTTGTGCAAGCTAGACATGGAGAAGGCTTATGACCATGCTCTTGATAGGTAGAAAATCTTTCACCTCATTAATGGGAGTTTTTGTGTTATTTACTTTGGAGGTGTGGTTTTGGAGATAGATGGATTTCATGGATTAGGCATTATATAACTACGGTTCGTTATTTGGTTTTGGTGAATGGAGCACCGGAAGGATTCTTGAACAGGTCTAAGGGATTAAGACAAGGGGATCCCCTCTCCCCCTTGCTGTTTGTTATTGTTATGAAAGTATTGAGTCATATGTTGAGAGCGGCTGTTAATGGATTCTTGCTGGATTTTTTATGTGAGGTGTTATTATATCTCACCTTCTATTTTTTAATATTATTTTTGTTAGAATATATGTTTTAATATTATTTTTGTTTTGGGATTTGAAAAAGTTTAATTGTTTATTTTATTTTGTATTGGAAGTTGGAAAAGTTGTAATGATTAGATGAGATGAGATGAGATGTTTTCTGAAAACAAACGAGGCCTTAATCTCTTGGGCTTTGGCCATTATTTGTAATGTGGACAATCTTCATGATTTGCTTGTATCTCTCACTAGTGCTTAGATGTAATTAGGCATGTTCGTTGTATACTACCGGTGTGCTTGGGCGATGCCTCTTCTGTCAATAAAACTTTACTTTTACTTATAGAAAAAAAAAGAGCCCTATCTCTGCACCTTAAATCATCCCAAAATTGAATCTTGGAATTGCCTCTAATTGCATGTCTATTATGGATAAAAACTTCCCTCATTCTTTTGTTATATTCTTCCATAATCCATCATGTGAGGTCCTTGTTATTCATGAGAATCCTTGTTATTCATTAGAACATCCCGCATCCGATGAGCATCCGTAGATATAATCTACTACTGCTTTCCACAAGGCCTCTCTCTCATCTTGGTTGTGACTTTACTTGATTAAACTAGAGCAGATGCTGAACTTCTAACCCACTAGTACCATCTCAAATTTAGTGAAATTAGCCCTCAATCAGGAAACTGCTACAAAGCGTTAGAATAAAGCATGTAAACAATACAACTGGTCTGGTTTGCCCCATGATACAACAAAGTATTTTGGCATACAGAAGATGCAATATGTTGACACCAGAGTTTGAAAAACCTAAGAGAAAACCTCCATCAAAACAAGTGGATAACATTTTTTTGTCTCTATGAAAATTACATAAATCAAAGTTGACAGGCATCTCTTTATTGCAAGACAAGCCATTCTTTTTTGAAATACACAAGCATGCTGCGCACAGACACAGAAAACTTCCTAGCTTCTAAGTTCTAAATGTTTGAGTTCACAATCTTTTGCTTATTTTTTTTTTTTTCTAATATCCAACTCTTTACCAGTACGAAGTGAATGGGAGAGTGGCTGATTCTATGCTTGTTAATACCACGTTGATGCTGGTCTATGTCACAAAGTTTTTTTGGTGGGAATCAGGTTATTGGAACACCATGGATATTGCACATGATCGAGGTATGAGTTTGGTCTATTGTTTGCATTTCACATTTTACTATTTCTCCTAGTTTGTTAATTCATGGTAATAAAGCACTGTGGTAAACATAGAATGCCCAGTTCATCCGATCATGCTTGCCTACAATTTTTCACTTGAAAATTTATTGTATGTTCATTGCAATGCCATTTTATCACTATGAGCTTTTTTCACTGTTGATTCGTTATTCTGTTTCATAACCTGGTATGAGGAAGGGTATGATTTAACAAGATGAAGAAAGGAGAAGAAAGATCATACTAGGAAATCTTGTCTCAAGACACGCACACAACTCTAATAGCTGTGTAGAGTAAGGTATATGTACAAAGACTCCTGAATCATGCTTAACCTACGCAGATTAGAAAACCCATGAACAATCACAAGTAAGGAAATCTTTTAAAATGAAGAAAAAGAAGAAGACTCAATATAGATATGCAGCATTGGCAGACAATTATTGATTTTTCGCTGGTTTTAGAAATGACAATATCTTCTAATAATTGACTTAAATTAGTTTTAACCGTAGACTATTTATGACTTAATGTTTAGAAACATGTTGCTTAAATTGGGAAATGCAGGTGAGCTCTGCAGCAGTCAGTGACGAATCCACAGGGAGGCCAGGTCCCCCAAGGATTCTACAATTTTCTTCAAATATTTGAATTTTTATAATTTAAAAAAAAAAACAGAATATAAAGAACTTTTAGTTTTGGTTTTATTTTTTTTTATATTTTGGACTCTAGTTTTGTTTTTTATATTTCAGATTTTTATAAATTGAAAAAAAAAATAAAATTTAAAGACGAAAAAAATTATAAGATTATATTTTTTTTTATATTTTTGTTATTGCATGCATTTGCTTGAATTTTATGCTTCTTATTTAAAAGAGAATAGATATTTGCAACCGTGAATTGTGCAACCGCCACATAATCGCTTTGAAAAAAGTGAATAAAATATGAGATCCATGAAAAAAATTAATTTTTTAATAGTGGACCCCATTATTTCTCAAAGCGATTATGTGGCGTTTACGCACTTCACGGTTGTATGTAGAATTACTCTATTTAAAAAGTATACTTCAATTTGGGTACTTGTAATTTGTAAATTTTGTAATTAAATGTCTTGTTTTCTTAAGATTGAGTTTTTTGTACATGTATAATTGAGTTTTCCTCTTGGCGTGGGCAATAAATCAGGCTAAATGTCCATGAGTTTCATATTTTGGTTGTAAATCCTAGTTAGGAATTACTCATGTATATGTCTAGTGTGCTTGGCTATGCCTATTATGTTATGAATTAAACTTCTTGATTTCCTATAAAAACAATAATCAAGTTTGACGTTTTCTTTCTTTGTGCACTTGTTAATTATATTAGTTTTAGACATCACTATTTAAGCCATTCATGAGATAAGTAACTTTTTTTATTGAGCAAGGATTAAGTTCAATTAGTATAGTTGTTATTAACATTTGGACTCGAAAATTCTTGAACATATGCTTTGGGCTATATAACGAATTTATGACACAAATAATACTATGCAAGCAAACATGCATTTGTACCAAAATTTGAACAAAAAAAAATTTAAATCTTATTTGAAATTATATATGCTCCCCCCTTATTATGGTTTCATCCCTGGTAACTGTAGTTCTTAGTTTGTTATTTTTGTATATTGAATTCTTCCAACTTGATTGGCAAAGAAAAAAAAAAAGTAATAAAATTCAGAGTGTAATTACAGTCTATTTGGTTCAACCATCAGGTAAGGCATGAGATACTAAACCTTTCTCATGTGCATCTTATTTGGCTTTAGTCTTGCCTTCAGTACCTTGAGTCCTCTAGCGGCAGCTATAACGTACTCTCTTTCCCTGCCTTCCCTGGTATGGAGGATGGGGACAGTAGATCTGGGTCCGTTTGGTTTATAGGTTAACCTGTCCCCTCTCATTTTACCCCTCATACTGTTCTTGCAGTTCAGAAGCACTGTCTTTTGCCTTCATAACATTTAGCTTCACCCCTGCCATCATGATGAGTGGCTGATACCAAACTAGTGCATTTTGGTAGCACAACTTGTGTTGATGCTGCCATTTGTTATGTTCATTCATATCTGAACAAGCTTGATTGGTACACAGATGGGATAAATGTTTGAAAATGCATCAATATTCTTTATTGAAATATTGTATCTGGAGGGAGCAACAAATTTTTACAATTTTTTTATTGGCACTGGTTGTCTGGGAACAAAGTCCTGACTAATCACAGGCGTGTACGGACCCTCCGCAAGGAGTTTCCTGCAAGCACGCCTCATTTTTTCAAGGGGAAATTCCCCCAATCTGATGGACCGTAGAAATTGTTTGCACTCAAGGGTTTGAACTTTAGACCTGGAGGGAGCTCTTTCCAAATTTTGGAGTCCAAATGCTATAAAATCTATTTTATTTCTGACCTGTGCATCAAAGAAAAGGAAATTGGGCATGAAGTTAAGATATTACAGAGTACTGAAAGGGACAAGGAAAAAGTGGTTCTTGTTGGGACATTGGTTTTGTTGTTCAAAATCTTGAGAGAGAGAGGTCAATTGATGGCACATGTTATGCTAAAGTGATGGATGTTAGTTTGTCTGTATATTGTTTCCCTTCCACTTTATTTGTTGGGTTTTTTTGCAGTGTTCATATTCTTCACATAATACTAGCTTTGTTGAAGTTCATATAATAGAGTCTATGTAATACCCCATACTGAGTGATAAAAGTAGGTGGTGTATGGGATCCCACATTACTTGGGAAGGAAAAATTCTTGCTCTTTATAATGGTTTCAATGGGGCTCCCCAATTATATCATTGACTAGTCATTTTGGAGTATAGGACCAGATGTGGCTTGGGCCGCCCTTCGGGCTTTACAAATAGTATTCGAGTTTATTCCAACCAGAAATATGAGACTTGAGCCAAACCACCTATGATGGACTGGCCCGATGAGGACGTCAGGAATTTAAGGGGGCGAGATTGTGATACCTCATGCTGAGTAACAAGGGTAAGTGGTGTATGGGAACCCACATTGCTTGGGAAGGAAAAGTTCTTGCTCTTTATAATGGTTTCCAATAGGACTCCAATTGTATCATTGACTAATTCTTTTAGAGAATAGGCTCAGATGTGGCTTGGGCCTCCTCTCATAGGGTGTGACAGTCTATGATGATAGTGCAAAAAAAAAAAAAAAAATCATCTTTACTAATCCTTATCGAAATACTTAGCTGCGTATATAGTATGTAGAGAAAACCTTCAGTTCGGATGTGGTGCTCTTTCCTTTTTTACATCCACCAATAAGTTGATGATACGTAAACAATTCACATGTTACTCTTGTATTCCTGTGCCGCATAGGATAAGAAACCGAACTCAAGTCCAAAGCTCCATTCTTCTCAATTCTCACCCGCATAGAATTTTTTGAAGCTTATTGAATGAAGATCTTTATATCAAAAAAGATTATTGTAATATCATTTATGAGAACCCAGATTTCAGCACAAATCATATCCCAAAATATGGTTCTTTGGTATGGTGATGGAGGATATACTTAGTTCAGATTTTCTCTCTAATATTCTTTGGATATTAGGTTTGGCTTTGGAATTACTGCCTTTATTTGCTTTCATTTTCTGTTGTTGTTTATTTCCAACCAAGGAAGCCACATCAATAGCCCGCCTCCCCACAATTCTTCTGGTTTTTCTTGGTAGAAAGAATTAATTTGAGCAAAGCCTCTGGCTGAATCTACCGCACAAAGTATTTTGATAAATCATATGCAGTTGAACTAGAAAACTATAATTTCATGCATGATCACATCGAGTTTTGAAAAATTCGTGAAATAATCCATTTGATAAAGTCTTACATCCATAGAATATCTTTCCAATGAATTATGAATTATGAACTAGCCCTTTTGCTGTTAAATAATGTAGCCCTACACGATCAGGAGTTGGAACAGAATCCTTTACCCTCTTGTGCACCTCAGAAACTTAAGACTTATCTATAGTAGTTTTTATCTCTTGTCTTCTTCTTTGTGCATATATGTAACTCCATATTGTCAGATATGAACTTTGATGCATAATACTGGCTTCCTAGCTTGCTTAAATATGAATTAATGAAGTCTTCAGATACATCATATGATTGATCCTCAAACATGAAAAAGTTGGTAGTGGCATTTTTTATCAGTGGATCCCAGCCGTTTATCATGGTTTGTTCATACTGCTTCTGGTGTTATTCATGCTTAGCTTTTTAGTGTTCATATTACTTCTGTCTATGGCAGCTGGTTTTTATATTTGCTGGGGATGCTTGGTATGGGTTCCATCTGTCTACACTTCTCCAGGCATGTACCTTGTCAACCATCCTGTAAACCTTGGAACTCAGGTATCATATAACCTCTTTTCAGTGGTTTGGCCAAAATATAGGAATTCTGCAACGTGTCTGTTTGTTATATTATTTTGGCATTTTGATATAAGGCATGTTCAATTTCTGATTAGGTACAATTTCACTTTTTCAACCGCATACCTTTCCTGTTTACCAAAATTACATTTGTACTTTTCCTGTACTCTACATTTTATGCATTTTCAATGCAGTTAGGTTCATCAATGTGATGAACACTTCGCTACCTAGGGTGTTCTAGAGAATTGGGGTGAAGGTTGGATGAGGAAAACTTTGTATGAATTGACAGAATTACTTCAAAAGTATTGAAGTATAACATTTTTTTTCTTAAAATCATATTTTTGGAATCTTAGAAATTTTTTATATAAGCTTTAAACTAGGGAAAGTAACCACTGAGCTTAAGTAAGCCTTAATCCCTGCTTATTTGGGTGAGCTAAATGTGTATGTACCAGCATAATATGTATTAAGCCTTTGCTAAAGTGCCCGTTGGATGAGCTTAAGCAGTTGATTTTTTATGTCAACAAATTTCTCAATTTAGTTTTTATCATCCCTTTATTCTTTGCCCCTTTCTGACAGTGTCCATCTCTTGTTTCAGCTTGCACTTTATATACTAGTGGCAGGCATTCTGTGCATATATATCAACTATGATTGTGACAGGCAGAGGCAAGAATTTCGTAGAACAAATGGCAAATGCTTAGTTTGGGGAAAAGCTCCTTCAAAGGTGCTGATTTTTTGCACTTATCACATGATTTTTATAACTATGTACACTTCTTTTTGCCGGACACGCAATTTTTACCATAATCTGCAGGTAAAAGATAAAATTTAATTGACATGCTTTACAGATAGTTGCCTCATACACTACCACATCTGGGGAAGCAAAAAACAGTCTTCTTTTAACATCTGGATGGTGAGTTTACAATTTTCCTTTATATCAACTCTTATTTGTGGCTGTAGAGTTGCTATTTCCTTGTCCCCTATTCCTGAGGGGTTGAAGTCACTTTTAAGTTGGTCCTAGTAATATGGGAGAGATGCAGTTGGATAAGGCCAAAATTTCTAAATCTTAGGGCCATGTTTGGTTAGTGAATTTTTGAGAATTGTTTTGAAAAATTTTGAGAGATGATTGTTATTGGGTTTTGTGAAGTAGATAGGAAGATTTGTGAAGTGGATGAAAAGAGGTGAAAAGTAGGGGATGTTTGGAAAAGTTTTTCATCTCATCGCATCTCATTTAATTTCCAAACATCATTGAAATACAAACACTTTCAAACTAATCATTACAACTTTTTCAAATTAATCATTAAAACTTTCCCAAACTTTCAAATAAAAAACAAAAACCAATTCAACTTCTTCAAATTCCAAAACAAAAATAATATGAAAAAATTATATTATAATAATATTATAATTTTATAATATTTTTTATTCAACTTTTTCTCTCTCATTTTCCAAAACCCAATAAATACTTGACTCAAACTATCTCATGACTATTCACAAACTATCTTATTACTATTCACAAAATTTTCATCTCATCTCATTTCCTCAAGCATCCCCTAATAATTTTTATGATATTTTTGTTGGTTTTTTAAAAATTTGTTTTGGTTTTTGTGTTTTTGACTTCTCACTAAAATCTAGGCAAATGATGGAACTAGTCAATCTTTTGAGATTGAAAGATGTTTGGTTTGAAGTTGAATTTTTTCTTTTAAAAATTTTGAAACATTTTAAAAAAATAGACTTAAACAAACATGTCTTCTTGAAGTTGGTATCTTTATTGGTGAATTATTTTATACGAATAAAAGTGGAATGCTTAAGTTGGACATAGGAAACTAGTCTCCATTAAAATAATGGAACTAAAAGCTGAAATCTGGCTTATGACTCAGAGCCATTCTGACATACATTTCTATGGTTCCTGCAGGTGGGGATTATCTCGTCATTTTCATTATGCACCAGAAATATTAGCTGCCTTCTTCTGGACTGTACCTGCTCTCTTTAATCATGTAAGATTTTCTTCTTCTTTGTTAGTGTTATGTGCGTGGGAAGGGTTCACTAACATGAAAGTTTGGAGAACATGTTGCCGCACTCTTTTTATTGCTCTGTGGTTTCTACCTTACTTCTGTGTGATATATCTTACTTTCTTTTCGTTGTTTTTATGCAGTTCCTACCTTATTTCTATGTGATATTTCTTACTATCCTTCTTTTTGACCGAGCTAAAAGGGATGATGATCGATGCCGGTCCAAGTAAGCAAATACAAACTTCTGGTGTTGTCTGTACATTCCTCTTGAACATGCATCAACATTTGTCTTCTAAATATTTCTAATTCCATAAAGAAGAATTTTCTAATTCCATAAAGAAGAATTTTGGAATCATAGTCTCCATATTTATTTTAAGACTATTTAATCCTAGTTGTCTTCATTAAAGCTACTTGTTCATCAAGTGGTGTCTTGGGTGATTCCAGAGGCAAGCAAATTTCATGCCACCCTGCAGAAGTTAGGATTAGCTGTGGTATGAAGTTTACACTGCTAGTTCGTGGGAAAAAAAAAAAAAATGATGGTGTGCCCCGTCTGCATGCTAATGATTTATGAATGTGAAGCAAGGAGTAGTGTCATACAACCATAGGGCTAATAAAATTGTTCTAACTCATGCTTTGCAATTTGTTTGAAACAATGTTTTATAATATCGGCCATAATCTTTTCTTAGACAAGCTCCAAGTGTGCACGCCCGTGTTATGCATATATATATATAGACACCTACACAAAATGTACACTTTGATTCAAGCATTTTATAGAGTTGAATGAATTCTTACTATGTCTTGCTTGCAGGTATGGAAAATATTGGAAACTATATTGCGAGAAGGTACCTTACAGGATCATTCCCGGAATCTACTGAATAACCTTGTTTCTATTTAATGTACTTGACCGAATTGTTCTTATCGGCTTTTTGTATCGTGGGTGACTTGAGGATGATATTTATATTGGTAAAACTCTGGTATTGCTTTGTGATCGAAACATTTGATTTGTAGCATGTTGATAGACTCCGTTATTGCCGTGTTTGAAACTTGTTCATCCCCTCCGCCTATTACATAACACCTAACACTAACTACTGCATTGATTGTCACTGTTGAGGTAGCATGTAGCAACCTACAGTGCCAGTATTACCACACTTGAAATGCACATCACCCGTTCTACAGCGCAACTAACACCGTGCTTGTTGTTAATGGAGGGTGGAATTGGGTTTGTTTGGAATTGGCTGCGGATTGGAGGGTTGGAGCAAGTTGTGTTTTTCTTTTGTTTTTGTTTTTGTTTTTGTTTTTTGGCTTGGAGTTATTATAGTTTGGCCAGACATTCTGGTGGTAAAGAATCATCCATTGATTGATTCACGATTGATATACAAGAAAATTGTAGGAAAAATATGAGAAAAATTGGAGAAATTTTTGAAACTCATCTCATCTCATCTCATCTGTTTTCCGGCTTATTTTGTTTTAGGTCTTATCTCATCTGTTTTCTCTCTTTTTAAATTTTTGGTTGACTAAGGTCTAGTTTGGATAGAGAGATGCTTCCATCTCATTTCATCCTATCTCATCTCAATATCTAAACACCATAAATATAAACACTTTTTAATTTCAAATTTTTAACTTTTTCATCTAATAATTACTTAATTATGACAACTTTTTCAAACTTTTAAAAAAAATATAAAAAGTATTTCAACATTTTCAAATTTTCAAATAAAAAATAAAATTTAAATTTGATGATATTTTTATTCAAATTTTTCTCTCTTATTTCTTAAAATCACGTAAAACAATTTAACTCAAATAATTTATAACTCATCTCATATCAATTCAAATATCTTATTACTATGCACAAATTATCTCAACTCACTTTTCAAACTAGGTCTAAAAGAATAGCGACAATTTGGTGAAAATTATCTTTTTCCAAAGAACTGAACTCCAATTTGATTTACTCAGCTGTTTTGAACATTCTAGAATTTTACAATTTTGAAATAAATCTCCCAAACTCATTTCTATCATTGATCACTAATGTCTTGGATGTGATTGAGAAATATGTATATATCGTGCTCTATGGCAGTACTTAATGAAATTAGTCAATTACTATTCAAATGATTTAGCTCTACATTGACGAGTAAAAAGACAAGTTGATTATAGGCTTATAGCTGAATAAAGAAAAACAATTAATCTTATTTTAAGGGCTCGAATTCAATGGAAGTACGAGGGAAGGGCGCTCATCCAAGTACGGGAGAGAAAAAATAACCTTTAATAGATATGGAGAGATATTTCTTAATCTTGGATTAATAAGGGAAAGCCAACTCATATCAATAGTAAGGTAATGAATGGTTATGTCTAGCTTCCAAATGTTCCCTCATCATTCCCTTCATTTTGCTCCCCACTACCCCAAAAACAAATTCAACAAAAAAGAGTGGAGAGAGATCAAAGAAAAAAAAGGGATAAAAAGTGAGTAGCTAGGGAGGAGAGGGAAAGAAAAAGTTGAGTCACTTGCATGCATGCATGCATTAACCCTCAGTACACTCTTATCATTACGTTGCCAAGTAGTCATTCCAATCTTGGTTAGTATTTTTTTTAAAGCAAGCAATTCATTAGCATAAAAGGATCGAGATAGGAAGGAGTGAATTGAAGTTCCCCAACAAACACTCCACCGCAACAAGTTCAATGCAAAAAACTAGCCATAACATAGATGGATAGGTGGTATCAACTAGCCCAAATCTCCGGCGATTGAAAAAGGTTAAATGCGGCTATCACAGAACTTGTAGGTCAACGTGCTAGTGGTTTTGGGATGAAGTGGGTTAGATCTAGTTGATTTGTGGACGGTGAATTTATGGCATAGTGCGTGTAGCCATCAGAGACGTTATGGCACGGCGGTGCATAGTGGTCACGCATGCATGAACTAGGTTGCAAGCGAGCCTCACACGTTGAGCTTTTTGTATCTGTAGATTGAGGGGTGGAAAGTAGCGTGGTGGGGCGTGTGTAGACATTCAATCACCGGAAAGTAGGCAAGTGAGCCTCACATGTTGAGCTTTTGTATCGGTAGATCAATGGGTAGAAGAAAGTAGCATGGTGGGGCGCGTGTTGACATTTGGTCACCTGAAAGTAGTAGATTGGGACTAAACTGACTAAAGAAGAGGAAAAACTAGAAAAAGCCGGGGAAAAAAAAGCCTATTAACATAATGATATTGGAAATGGGACGGTGGGGCATGAGAGGCGGATAGGAGCAAACGGGGGGTTGGAAGGGATGGGTGGCTGTTTTTTAATTTTAATATCAAGAGGCTACTACTCAACAAGTAGGGAATGAAGGTGAAAGGAACAAAAAAAAGGAAAAAAACTTATAGTGCCTTACAAAACATAGTAGATGTAAATCTAAGAAGTCAACCATCACAAATAAAGCTATGTAACAATGAATAAAAAATCATGCAAACTTAAGTAGGTTCAACGCTGGCTATAGCATGGTGAAGGAAATTACTTTTAACAAAGCAAAGTAAAAGTAAGCAGAGCTACTAGTATTGAAATAAAACGAAGCATGCATAAACCGATTTCCAGGAGTTATGAAACTAGTACTAAATGATACAACGTTTTATAAAATTTAGGCACACCTATTTAAAATAGGCTATTTTGTTCAGAATTGTGCCTCCATTTGCAAGGGTATATCAAATATCTCTCCCAAAGTCTCAGCTCTCACATCTTTCCCTTTGATTTTCTTTCTTTTGCCATGGTTCAATTAATATCAGTTCACTGACTCCTCCCCCCCATGTCATTAGTAATTAAATTGGTTTTAGCTTTATTTGTCCCATTCAAAAGCTAGCTTATCATGCATAAAATGTCTTTTAACAGCACATGGAAACAATCGCAGAACTGTTTGGTTTTAGTTAGTTTAGGCTTAGAAAAATCTTAAGCAATTTAAAACAGTCTTAGTGTTAGTATATAATTAGACCTAAGATACTAGAGAACCCCAAGGGGTGGCGTAGTATACATAGTCCTAGGGCGAGTTCATGTATAAACCGAACGTCCTGGGTTCGACACTCCAAATTCACACTATTGTGGCCATTGGATTGGGAAACTTTTCTTTTGAATTGCATGAGGCGCAAGTGCTTGTAAAAATCATTTCTCTTTCATTAATCTTATTTTATATTTTAGACTACAAGTTAATTATAGGCATTTGAGCATTTAATAGGTGGTAGATTTCCATTTACCATTTGTTCCTCTATTTTACTTCTCTTTTAAGGCTTATATTAATACATCACATAAACCTATATTTCCAATATATAGTACAAACCTTTAACTAGTACCCTATTGGGTCATCGACAGTTCCTTGGTCAAGTTCGTCTACAACAACAATTTTCAATCAAGAGATGGCATCAAATGAGGAGGCCATGTATGGATGATCGAAAATATTGATCTCCACTTTATTGAATGAAGTGGGAGAAAAGAAGATTTTAGGGTTGAAATCGTGCAATGGGCTGCAGGAAGATCACATTGCTTAAAGATTGTTTAACGCTCAAAGTTGGCAAAAGAATTACTCCAACTACCACCAAAGAGAACTAGAATTTAAGGTCGGAGACGGAGTATTCATAAAAATAACAATAATAAAAGGTGTTGAGAGGTTTGAGAAAAAGGGAAAGCTAAACCTAAGGTTCATAGCGCCTTTCGAAATTTTAGAAACAATCAGCATATTAGCTTATTGTGCTACATTACTAGCAAAATTATCTACAGTTCACAATTTATTTCAAGTTGTCATGCTGATCAAGAGGTATCTCTTTAACCCTTCCCACACATTGTTCGTGAGTCACTACAAGTTAAGAAAAATCTTACCTATGAAGAAGCACCAATGCAAATGTTGGACCACATGAAGTAGCATGAACTAAGAACGAAGTCAATTTCTTAGTCAAAGTACTATGGTGGAATCATGCAACTGAGGAAGTTATTTGGAATATGTAAGAATAAATGAAGAATAAGTACCCCTGCATGGTCGACAAAGTTGTGCATGAATTTAGAGAAGGAGATTTTTATAACGAGGGGGAGATGTAATTGAAAGCAAATAGAAGAAAATGTTTTGGTACAATGCAAGCAAAATTTTGATGTATTGATCAATATATTGGTTATACAATTTGAATCCTACTTGACTTACAACCAGCTTGAAAAACAAGATTATAACTTAATAGATTACAACCAATAGAATGCAACTTATCAAAACTTTATCTTCATGATCTTCTATTGATTGATTTTCTTTTTGTCTCTAATATCCCTTGGCCTACTTCTCAAGCTGATAAGGTCTGACTAACATACTCTCTCAAGCAAATGGGGAGAGAACAAACCATGAGCTTGCTTTTTAGCAACGAAAATAGTGGAGAAACCAGGCCTTCTATAAAGATGTATGTTTATCTCCTCGAGAGTGGAAATGGATTGAATGCACGTCTTTATTCAATGCCATTTTACGTATAAAATGAAAGTTAACCTCGATATGTTTGGACCTAACATAAAAAAATTAGATTTAAACCATGGGCTAAGTAACTTAGATTGTCACACCATATTGTTGCGCAAGCAAGAAGAGGTACACGAAGGTCTTAAATGTTTTTTTTAAGAGAAAATTCATATATTATTGATAGCCTTCATCAAAGGAAGGAATGAATACACGAGAGATAGTCTTCCGTATCAATAGTGTTCTCTAATAAGTCTAGAGAAGACTTTGCTAAAATGTGAGCAGCAACATTTGCCTCCCTATTAATATGTTGGGCAAACCAACTATCAAGTAGTGATAGCTGTTGTTTTACATCAATAATAATAACACCTGAACTATGCCAAAAAGAGCCAGCTAGTGTAATACTCTTGATGACTTGAAGAGCATCACATTCCAATATGATCTTCCTTAATCCAATCTCAACAGCAAAAAGTGCAATCGGTAAAGCTCCAAAAGATTCAGCTAAGATAGGATCAAGAAAAAATTCTCTCTACATTCTTTTTGTGGCCATTACTTTACGTTCATAATCTCTAGCAATAATGCCAATGCTAACTCTATCTAAAGTCTTGTTAATTGCTGCAGCCCAATTCACTTTCTAAAAACCTACATGAGGAGGCTCTCATTTGCATACCCTTGTAGTCATCTCAGCTCCTAGTCGACTGGTCCCTGCCTACACTTCTTTGAAATCCATATATCTTGATTGCTGCATCACAAAGGAAGGAAGAAGAAACTGGCCTTTACTGACAAATTCATTTCTCCTCTGCCAAATTTGACACTGGACAGAATAGTGATTATTATATAGACTAGTTTCAACAGATAATTCACAAGGAATGAAGACAAGAGAATCGTCCAAAATACAGAGAAAATGACTCTGATGTTCAATTCAAAATTTTCAAAATCCAAGAAATGACCAAATCAACCCACAAGCCGAGCTGTAATAGCTGAAAATCGACCATATTAGAATTTTATCAAAAATAGAAAAATCTCAATAATCACACCAAAAATCAATACATAATAAAAGATGTAATATGCCAAAAATCTGGCCCAAATCGACTTCAGAATCATTTTCTAAACGATAAATGAAATATTACCATAAAAGGCAAAAAGTAGCTAAAAATAAGAATTCAGAGGGGAAATAGTAAAATTTGGCCTAAAAAATGATACACACCGAGCATAGCTGGGTGACCATGATATGTGCACCAAAAAGAGTTTTCCGAATTGGGGTCATATGCGCAATTATGATACCTGTAGCCAAAGTTATGGCCAAAATACCGAAATGAGTCCAAAACTACCCCAATCAAGGAAATATCACAATTTTCCGCCATTTTTACGTTGATCTGCCACCTCAAGGTGTTTTAGCATAGTCGACATGCAATCTAACAACTTAGCATCATTTGACTTGGATCCTCTTGTATCAAAATCTTTCTTGTTGTTACAACAAATTCCTCCATAACATCCTGCTCAAAGACTGTAATCATAGATTCAAATAGGCTCTTAAAACATACTGCAGATAGGGTGCTCTTTTGAATACTCTTAGAACAAAAGCTCCAAACATCCTTAACTGCAGACTCCTCTTCTTTTTGGTAGATGGGACAATTGGTGACCCAATGATTTTCTTTTTGAAAAGACTCAAGGCATGCTCTCCACACAAACATATTTGTAGCATTAGAAATTTTGAGCTTCCACTAGCTGGTCTAGTCCTCTTTCTTGGAGAAAAAAATTTGAAGCTTGCCCTTTTGCTTGATCAATGAGTTCTTTTTGTAGATGATAGGCACTCTTCATAGAAAAAATGGCCATTAGTAATACATCTCCAAATCAATTTGTCTAGTGTGTTTGAGAGACTAATAGGAATCCTCTCGATAATATCAGCTTCACTGCTAGAGAATATTTCTTCAATAAGTGCCACATTCCATTGCTTAGAATCAGATTTAATAATGGCAGCTACATGAGCATTTGCATCCAGTGTATGAATAACATTTTACTTTGTAGGTTGTAGGTTGAGATAGCCAGTTGTCTTTCCAAATTTTAGCCAGTTGGCCATTTACAATTCTCCAAAAAAGAACATTCTTCCACCAAATGTCTAGCTGCAACAATGCTTCTCCAAATAAAAGATGGTCTGGACCAATGTTTTGAATACCGTACCAGACGCTGTACCGATCAAGGCACTGGAACGAAATATTTCGGTACCGGTACCGTTTCAGGATAGTATTTCGGGATAACATTTCGGAATAGTCGATATATAAATAAATTATATTTCAAAATTATATTTCAAAGTAATAGTCTATATATAAATAAATTATATATAAATATATATATATAAATTATAAATAGTCTAGTCTGAATCGAGGGTTAAAAAATAAACTTATAGTTTGAAAAAACAAAAAAAGAAAAAAAAAACACTGGCCGAAATTGTGGCCGGTACAAGCCAAAATTTAGGCCGGTACGTCCGGTACTGGCCGGTATTTTGGCTGGTACGAAATGTATATAGTCCCTGTACCGGCCGGATGGCCGGTACGAAAAATTTCGACCGTACCGGCCGGTACGGAACGAAATTCAAAACCTTGGTCTGGACCCAAGTTTAGCTTGAAAGGATGAGGAATGAGGGAAATACTTTAGCTTGAGGATTTGGGCAACAAGAGAATTAGGCCTTTGTATGAGTCTCCAACCTCGTCTAGCTAGTAAAGCCAAATTGTAACATTCCAGGTCATGAAACCCCAAGCCTCCTACCAACTTTGCCTTTCCCATTTGACTCCAGGAAACCCAATGGATCTTCCTCTCATTATGTTGTTGGCCCTACCAGTAATGGTGCATCACCCTATTGATTTCTTTAAGCAAGGACTTTGGGAGTTTGAAGACATCCATATTGTAAGTAGGTAGAGCTTGAACCACTAATTTAAGAAGAATTTCCTTGCTTGCCTATGAGAAAAACTTGATCTTTCAATTGCTAATCCTGCTCCTCACCCTATCCAATATACTTTTGAAAGATTGGTTTCGGGATCTACCAACAAGAGCTGGTAATTCAAGGTACTTTTCATATGAAGAAGAGGATCTAACACTTGCAATGCTAGTATTTGCACTGAATTGAATAGAAGTCTTTTATTTACTAAGTCTTTGTCCAGATGCTTTCTCATAGGTGTTGGGAATATCTATCAACCTGCTCCACTCCAATGAATTTGCTCTACAAAATAGCAAGCTATCATTTGCAAAAAAGAGGTGGTTAATACATAATTTGCCTCTGGCAATGAGTGTGCCAGTGATGATCCTTGATGCTTATGCCTGATTGAGAAGTGTGCTTAGACCTTCAGAGCAAAGAATAAAAAGGTAAGGTGAGAGAGGATTACCCTACCTAATTCCTCTTGTTGGCTTAAAAGAACATTGAGGGGAACCATTTATGAGAACTAGATAGGAAACATAAATAATACATCTCATCACCATATCAATCTATCTGCCATTAAAACCCATCCTCCCATAACAGCTCTTAAGAAATTGCACTTCACTCTATCATGTCTTACTCATGTCAAGTTTCAATGCCATAAAACCTAAATGACCTGAAAGTCTGTTATTCATATAGTGCATAGCCACATAAGTTACAATAACATTATCCATGAATAATCTTCCTGGCACAAAAATACTTTGTGTGGGAGAGATAATATCATGTAGTATATTCTTCAACCTATTGGCCAAAACTTTTGAAATAATCTTATAAAAGACATTACATAAGGAGATTAGCCTGAAATCATTAACTTTCTTAGAGTTTTTAACTTTTGGAATCAACACAATGTATGTCTCATTAATATGTGCTAACTCACCAGAAGAATTGAGAAACTCAAGTTCAGCACCTTCCCTCACAACATTTCCAACAATGTTCCAGTGAGCTTGGAAGAAAGCTACAGGAAAACCATCTGGCCTAGGGGAACTCATGGGAGTTATCTAAAAAATGGCCTCTTAAATTTCTGCTATTGTAAATTTTTGGTCAGGTTTGAGTTCATCTCCTCAATCACTTTTGGGGTCATAGAGCTAAGACATTCTTCAATTCTTTCAGGGTTGGAGGATGGGAAGAATTCCTGATAAAACTGGTAGAATACCTCTGAAATCTCATTAGGATCAGTTGTAGCTACTGAGCCATGCTCTCTAACAATCCTTTTGATGGTAATAGTCTTCCTCGTTTGGTTAGTACATGGTAAAATTTAGTATTTCTATCATCGATCATCTTTTAACCAAGTCTATTTTGCTCTTTGAAGGTCTTAAATGTTATTTCATATTATTGCCTCCTAAATTATATTTCTGGCTCTTTCCTTGATCGTCTCATTAAAGTTTTATGTTGGGTTTATCTACCACGGAAATAGATTTATTTAGCACAGTGTACGCCTTTGGCACAAAATTTAGAATATAACTAATTCATCATTTTTTTCAATAATAATGGTAATAAAGTGTTGAGACAAAAGAAATAAAGAATGCAATCTCTACAGCTATAAAGTAAGAATTATATGACCAACAAAACAAAGCAACTAACCGGAAAAACATGTCCACTCACCTCATAATTAGATAGAATAATACAAAGTGTGAAGTGAAAATATTATTTTCAGTTTGAGCAATAATATTAGGAGTCCGAAACTTGATTTGATTTATATTCTTAAGTCAGTCATGTGGAGTACAAACGCTGCATAATATTGCTAATATGGCAAGATTTAGTAATTAATTATAAGATAATTTTAAATATTTAAATATTACAAATAAGATCGTATCACATTAATGATGTTGATGGTGTATTGTTCTTTGTACCAACTTAACAGAATGACTCTTAGGCCTTGTTTGTGTAACAAGGTATTCTAAGTTATTATATATTAAATATTTTCTTTCCAAACAATACTCAAACACAAAATATTTTTTAATTTAAAATCTTCAAATTTTTCATCAATCATTATCTAGCCAACATAAAACTCAATACAATTTTCACAAACTACCAAACAAAACATAAAAATATTTATACAACTTTTTCAAATTTCAAAACAAAAATAATATAAAATAATTTTTTAACTTTATAATATTTTTATTTAAATTTTTCTCTCTCACCTATCATCTTTTACAACAATCACAATAAAAATAAAAATAAAAAACAGAAATAAGTTTAGATTAAGGGCTGGTTTTGGACACTTAAAAGAAAAAAAGAAAAAGTAGAATGTGCAAATTAATCTGCATCAATGCCAGGATTATTGCACATCAAAATTACAGATGGTCGATCCCTACCTGTCTGTCGGACCCGTTATCGACAGGAGGGCGCCACCCCCTACCATAGTCGAAGAATATATATATAATCATTGAAGTTCATTAATTATTCCATCTCTTTATAATCGTGATTTATCTTTAATCATTAATGTTTGTTCTTGGTCATGATCCATCCGTGGTCCAAGCTATAATTTGCCTAAATTATCGATATCAATATAGACATGTGAGGATTGACATGATCTTTGAGGTTGTCTGGGCCAGAAGGCATAATAAAGCTTCAAAATGAAACAACAAAAAAAGTTCAAAAGGAATCCTATTTGCAGTTTTAAAGTGTGCACAGCTCTCTTTCTCTCTCTCAACAACAATATTCTGGTTGGAGTGCAATTGAAGTTGAAGGTAGTCAGTCATGGAGGTCAAGAAACCAGACGACCACCAAAAAAGCAGCACTGATAATCTGGTCCTCGACATCGACCAGCCAAATTCCAAGAATATCAAACAATCTTACCAGACAGACTCCGATGATCCACTCTCCCAATGCCAAGCAAGACCCAAAATCCTCAGACGCCTAAACTTTTCCAAACCCAAGTCCCGGTTTGAGGAGATCAACTACCCCCTCCCACCACGAACCATCCTTGAATCCGACGAACTCCAACCATTAAACACCCACGAAAACTCATCGTCGACGGACGACGACGACGAATGGTATGGAAACGAGGAAGAAAACGGCGAAGATGAAACACAAGGCAAGGACAGAAAGAAAAAGAAAAGAAAGATTAACAAGAGGGCCTTGATTGAATGGATTTTGTTCTTCTTTATAATGACTTGCCTGGTTTGCTCTCTCACCCTAAACTCCGTCAAAAACAAGAAGAAATGGGGTTTGGAGATATGGAAATGGTGCCTGATGGTCATGGTCATCTTCTGCGGACGCCTTGTCTCCGGATGGGTGGTCGGTTTTCTCGCCTTCCTCATCGAGCGCAACTTCATGCTCAGAGAAAAGGTCCTATATTTTGTCTACGGTTTGCGCAAGAGCTTCCGAAACTGTGTTTGGCTAGGCCTAGTTTTAGTAGCATGGATGATCATGTTCCCTAACGTTCACGAACACAACAAGTTTCTCAAGAAAGTGTTCCGGGCTCTAATCGCCGTGCTCATCGGTGCAACCATCTGGCTGCTAAAGATCTTATTCGTAAAGGTCCTGGCCTCGTCCTTCCATGTTGCTACGTTCTTCGATCGCATGAAAGAAAGCGTTTTCCACCATTACATATTGGAAACGCTTTCTGGGCCACCTCTGGACGAGGACGAGAGGGTACTGCCCCAACGTCGCCGTCTGCAGGCATCAAAGACCCTGCCTGCGCGGAAGATCGACATGGAGAGGCTGAGGAAGCTTAGCTTGGAGGGCAGGCCGACGGCGTGGAGCATGAAGAGGCTGGTGAGCCACGTGATGTCTTCAGGATTGTCGACCATTTCTAGAACTGTTGATGATTTTGGGAAGGCTGAGTCGGAGATTACCAGTGAAAGGGAGGCGAGGAACTGTGCTCAGAGGATATTCAAGAACATTGCTGCAAAGCCCGGTGCCAAGTGAGTTTACTTTCTTAACAATGCCAAGTTTCACATAAGATTTTTTTAAAAAATAGACCAATTACAAAAATAACAATGCTAGCTACATATAGTCAAGTATCGTTATAAAAGAATGAGATTCATTATTAGAAAGTTAGTTTTTTTTATATGAATCTCATATTTATTTATTTTTTTCAAAAAAATTATATAATATTTGTGCACTCCACGGCTGTAAATATAATTTCTAATTACAAAATATAACTCTTACAAAATATAAGAACGGTTTTTTTTTTTAGAGACGATTTTGTTTGTCACAAAATATCTTGTTCGAATGGATAGTTTTCTGCTCGAACGAATTTCGTAGTTCAGACATTTTTGGAGACGTTTCAAAAAAATGACTTTTAGGGACGAAATTAAATTCGTCCCTAACAAATTTCATCCCTAAAAGTTAAATTTCTTGTAGTGTATCCTAAATTCACAAAAATCAATATTGTATGTATTTTTAGATAGTAATAAATATTATATGTTGGCCCTTTTTAGTTAGGTTGCTTGGCATAGATCATCGATCGTGCATGGTAGGGGTGTATTCATTTTGGTTTGGTTTAGTTTTAGACAAATTCGAAATCGAATCGAAATATATTGGTTTTGAAAACTTACGTATCGATACAGACTGATTTATTATTGAAACCAAAACTTTCAATTTTTTCAATTTCGGTCCGATTCGGTCATGGTTTACCGTTTACACATGTGGCACTACATATATATATTGAGACTTGAGAGCCAGTTCCTTTAATACTTGTTCTAAATAAGTTTATTGTTTACACGTGTGGCACTGCATAGAATTTTATATTATATTAATTTTATATTATAAGATTAAAATTCATATGTTGCATCAATGTTATATTAAAAATTATTCATAATTTGTAATATAAAAATATATATCTAAATTATATTTTATTATAATTTATTATATTATATTTTTATAAAATATAAAAATAATAAAATTTTTGCGTAATTATAATAAATTAAATATCTTGTCATCTATGAAAAAAGTATTAAAAGGTTATTTATCTATAGAAATTAAATGCAATTTTCTCGCAACAGAACATTGCTAATTAAATAAAATAACCCTGTAAACCAAACATTTGCCTTGATTAAATCATGCGCGCTAATGAGGGGCAGGTACGTTGTCCTCGATTGAGCGAGCGTGCGAAAAGGGTGATGACAACTTCTTCCATCGGGGAAATCAACATGAAATCTAGCATGAAGATAGAAAAAGAGTAATATTTATTATTTCATTTCTCCTTTCCCAAAAGATAAGCGAATTCCAACTTATACTGATCAACCTTTGGATGCCAACAGAATCATGTGCTGACCTGCATTCTCCGATTGATCCTCCTTTTGAGGATGTATTAAGTTCATGATTCACATTTAACTTGTCACAACTTGCATGGATGTGTGTGTGTGTGTGTGTGTGTGTATATATATATATATATATATAGCTAACGTAGTAATCCTCCTTTTCGAAATGTTTATTCATCAATTCCTCTTGATTATGTGTCACAGATATATAGAAGAGGAAGATTTACTGAGGTTTTTGCATATCGAGGAGGTTAACACTATATTTCCACTGTTTGAAGGAGCAGTCAAAACTGAAAGAATCACAAAGTCTTCATTCAGAAACTGGGTGGTAAGCTTCTACGTACATGCTTATAATCCTATTACATTGTTGTCATGATCACCTAAACCCTAAAGGGCATGCATACATCGTTGCTACTACTGTCAATATTCTACAATTCAAAACATTGTTAATATGAACTTTTAAGTCCTATAAACTGCATTTTACATTTTGATCTTGGCCATTGACTTCCCTGTTAGTCACATATTCTACAATTCAAAACATTGTTAATATGAACTTTTAAGTCCTATAAACTGCATTTTACATTTTGATCTTGGCCATTGACTTCCCTGTTAATTTGTGACACCTAAGAGTACGATAGAGAAAGAAATTGAACTTATTATCGACCAAACATTTGTTTCACTAATACTTGAAGAAAAGAAAAAAGAAACATATATTGCTAATACTTGTAGAATTGTTAGGTCCACGCCTACATTGAACGGAAAGCTTTAGCTCACTCCCTGAATGATACAAAGACGGCCGTCCAGCAACTACACAAGTTGGCAAGCGCGGTGGTTGTTGTGATTATCACTGTGGTATCTTTACTGGTAATGGGTTTGGCCACAACCAAGGTTATATTTGTTGTTACATCTCAGCTACTGCTCGTGGGGTTCATGTTCCAAAACATGT
This sequence comes from Juglans regia, assembly GCF_001411555.2. Taxonomy (NCBI): domain Eukaryota; kingdom Viridiplantae; phylum Streptophyta; class Magnoliopsida; order Fagales; family Juglandaceae; genus Juglans; species Juglans regia. The sequence continues at coordinate 14,862,982 of NC_049907.1, read as the reverse complement.
GCAAAACTATGTTTGAGTCTATCATTTTTGTGTTCGTGATGCACCCTTTCGACGTTGGTGATCGTTGTGTTGTTGAAGGCGTACAGGTACTGTGAAAACAATAGTACAATTTCTGGGGTTATTTTTCATCCTTACCACCATGGTTATCTCTCTGTTTTGTGTGTAGATGATTGTTGAAGAGATGAATATTTTGACGACAGTGTTTTTAAGATATGATAATGAGAAAATATATTACCCAAATGCTGTTCTTCTCACAAAGCCAATCAGCAATTTCAGAAGAAGTCCAGACATGGCAGATTGTATTGATTTCAGCATTGATGTGTCGACGCCTGCTGATGATATTACTGCCCTTAAGAAGGCCATACAATCGTAAGTAATATATATTTATTGCATCTACCTTCAATATCTTAGCATTGGCCAGATTGTTTATAGAAAGATGAACAATCATAAAGCTTGGACTTTGACCACAACCAACTTTCTGGTATAGAAGTTGAACGTCATTGAGTTTGCCAACTTTCTGGTAAATATTTTTTTTTTCTTTTCCTTGTAGAATATATATATATATATATATATATATATATATATAATATCTTTGCCATTCGTATTGATTACTAATGGTTATAGTTGTGAATTAAAGTTTAGCTATTGTGTGAAAAACGTTGGTGCTCGTTGGATGCAGATATATTGAGAGTAAGCCGAAGCATTGGAGCCCAAAACATTCAGTACTGGTCAAGGAGATCGAGAATGTCAACAAGATGAAGATGTCTCTATGTGTTCAACACACCATGAACCATCAGAATTATGGAGAAAAGAGTAGTCGAAGATCAGAACTAGTCTTGGAATTAAAGAGGATTTTTGAAATCCTTCGAATACGGTACCACCTACTTCCTCAAGAGATAAATGTTACACAATTCAACGTTACCAACGGGAGAATGCCATTTCCGTCCTCCTAGACATATATACGTTCCTCTTTAGTGTTGTCCTTGGCCAGTTCTAGTCTCCCATTCTCCTTCTTCCCGGCCCTTCCATTTCCTCAGAGAACTTAAAGCTCCCAAAGAGTTTTATACTCTCTAGTTTTAAAGATGTGATATTCTACTATCTCACAAAAAAATTACACGATATTTATGCATGTGGATTTTTTAGGTTCTATATAACCGCATCTACCTAACTCATCATTTTGTATGGTAGAAGGTGCATCAAGATGTGTACTCTCTTGACTCCAAATATAGTGACCTTAAAACCAAATAACAGTGATCCCAAAACCAAATAACAGTGATTTAAAAAAATACTTTGAAACTAAGATGATGTTGTGTTTGAGGCATTGTTTGTTGCATTGAAGGTATATAAAGGTTTGCTTCCTTTGCTTCCTCAACGGGTTTCAGTTTAGACTGCATAGACACAAAGTTCTAAATCAAATAAATTAAATCAGTCTCGAAACAAATGAAATACACTGAAAGCCAACCTGATTTGTTTTTGTTTTTGTTTGTATTTTTTTTTTTTTGTTTTGTCTTCAATCTATTAAGAGTTTTTTTCACAGCATAGACTTTTCGCTTAGATGCCTACTCTCGCTTTGGACAACTAAGGGGTTAAGCACTTTATTGATTCCCTTGAATCATTGGGGCATGCATCAACAGGGTCATGAGACATTCAATTGCCACTGCATTGATCTCCACTATGTACAAAGTCTATTTTCAACATATCCAAATGTCCCGTTAGTCTCTTGCAACTTTCCACACGTTGTGATGCCGACAATGCAATTTCAGAAAATGCCTTTGTGAATTTATCATATCTTTTTAGCTTTTACTTCAGGACTATCCATCATATCCTCATAACTACTATTTAGTAGAGTATATCTCCTTTTTAGGTCATTCCTCCAACAATCAAGAATGAAATTCGAGGGTAACAATGTCTTATCAAGAATTTTCAGGACATACAAGGCATGCCTACACATTATTCCCATGAATCCAAACAATCAAAAATTGCATTTAACAACAAAATCATTCTCAATGTATGAAACCCAAAACATCACTCATTTAATGTATGCATCTACAACTTTCACCTCGTCAGTAACCTTATAAGTGTGGACTGAACCTTCACATTTGACTGAGAAAGGTTGACAATATAAAAAACCCATAGAACGCATCTTGAACTTCTTTGAACTTTGCATTAGAGTATAGTGATAGAAATTGCTTCTCAATCAAGTAGTGTGTTATACATGAGAATTGGATATGGAAGGAGCTAAAGCTTGTTGTTGTCTCATTCTCTGCTACTTTCACTTCGCTGTGTCATCAACATCCTGGCCCAAAATATATTTTTCACATATGTAGCAACCACTTACGTCTCTCCCCATAGAACCAATTATTATCATGTAGATTGAACGTGTCAAGCATCGTGTTCCATTTGACTTCAAATTCCTCAGACGTCAAATAGTCGTAAACACAATTATGAAACCAAGCCTTAATTGCTTCATATTGAGAGTGGGAGACAAATTTTCAAGCCTTCTTTCTGTGATTGAATCCATTTTCTTGTTGCATCGAAAAATCTATCATTCTTTGGACTCAATAAATGCACATCTTCAAGCATAACAGTAGAAAGTACATATCTTCCATCAAGACATAGAGTTGCATTAGTTTTTGCCTTACATCCCACTCTCTCAATTGGTCATGGTCTGCAGATATTAGAACTCAAAGATTTTTCCTAGCCTTATCAAATGCAAGCAAGGTTGTGGTGCCCTATTCCTCATAAAAGTATAGGCGAGGATTCGGGTTGCTAAGGGTGCTAACCAATGGTCGATACCTAAAAGGAAATTGAACTAGGCGTGCAATTTTCTAGAGGGAAAGATATTTATCTATGAAATTGAATCAGAAATTTAAGCAAAATACGTTGTGGTGATAATGCTGTTAAGTACCAAAATACTAATTTTCACAACAAAAGGGGCATCTCGCCTGTGACACCCCGTTCCTTATGAAGGTCTAGGCGAGGATCCATGGTGCCAAGGGTACTGGCCAATACTCAAGAGGGAATTGAACTAGACATGCAATGTTCCAAAGGGAATTAGACATGAAGAATATATACTAATGCAATTGCAATGAAAATTTATGCAGAATACATTGTGGTGACAACACTAGTTGTTAAGTACCAGAATACTAATCTTTACAACAAAAGGGCCTCTCACCCTTCCTTAAATCTAGAGATATGGCATTATCCAAATGTACATAAAGTTAGTTGCCTTAAAGTGCCGGATCAATTACAAGTCATCACTTTTATATTCTAATGGAAGGTACATGATGCTATGGTGGTTACTGGTCTCCATATTCAAGACTCGGGCGGGTTTGACTCTTCTTCCTCCGGCGTCATGCCGGGTCTATATCTGTCTCAAAATCTATGATCTCAAGAATGAAACCAGAAGTAGGTTAGACAACTATGACAAGAATGCTAATGTGAGATAATGCTACCGATACTATGAACACTTTTATGAAAAGTTGGACGGACACGTAAATGCATGGCAAGGAATCACCCTCACTCTTACAGCTATATGCATCCTCAATCATAGTGAGGAATCACCCTTTAAGATAACACATGTACATACATAGGCAGGACGAGTAATCACCCTCTAGGGACGTGCCTTTTCTTTTGTCCAAAATACAAAAATATATTAGTATTAATATGGTGAGGAATAATCCAACTCTAATATAAATATCAAACCAGTATTCTGCCTATTTCAGTCCCAGTAACATCCTTCCAACACACATGTGCTCATCATATAGATCTTCACACATAGATACTTGTTGCATCATGGATGCTTATACCAGACCAAACAACTAGAGGACACCAACACGTGATATGCCAGGGGATCCTACATCCTGACTATCAAGTGAGGCCAAATACGCTATCATTCCACCCCAATACCCACGAGGTATTCTCCTTCTCGTGTGAAGCATGTGACAATATTTCGCGGGAATGGTCCGAAGAATTCTCCATCTCGTCCCATGATTATAGATTCCCGCTAATGAATTCTCACATAGATAGACATTCTCATACAGAGATATGGGGTTCCTACATTAGAATTCAGAGTCATGTATTGAAAATAGTTAACACATTCAAATATTTAAAGCATTGGAAATCAGTGCATATATAGGCATGAGCATAATGAACGAACTATTTATTCATGCTTGTAGAATGGGGGAGAGAAGTTATAGAGATAATCTAATGCCTCTTACTCACAATATTCACCCCACATTTCCCAGCACAATCTTAGAAGCTAACCTACCTTGCTACGTCATAAGTCCTCTTGTCGCCACTTTGCTCCTTACTTCCTGAAGCAGTTGACTTCATGAGCTTTTTGGTGAATAATGTCTTAAAAGTGAGATTTCGTCTCATGTCCAGGTCCTTTAAATATGGTGGGTTTGGCAGATGTCCTTTCTGACTCAATATCTGTGGTAAGGATTATCTTTCATCCTTCTCTATCATGCTGCAAAATGACAGAGACAGACTGCCAAGCATGGTCCACATTCTTGGTCCTTTGACTTTTATAAAAAAAGGGTCTAAGTCGTGGCTTGAGTCATGTTGCTACTTCCAGAAAGCTCTCTCACTTACCTAGCCTCTTCCGGACTGTTGCTCCACTTGGTGAGTAACTTTTTGTCTTGCTAGAGTTACTGGCTTCAGCAGCTCATCATTCTCACCTTCTCGGTAAGTATCCTTTTCATGCTCGCCTTTAGTGAAATGGCACACTTATCTCCACCTCATTCTGGGACGCGTCAGCAGAGCATTTACAAGGTGTTTGCTCGCCCATGTGCTGGACTGGCTGCACTTTGTAGTGCCTACTGCTAATTTCTTAGACCACTGAAGTATTTCTCATCTTTGCCTTCTACTAAACTCCAAGAATGGTTTGTCCTCACATCCTCCCCATCTTATAAGGAATTTTGTCCTCGAAATTCGGTACGTCTCTCCCTTGCCTGGTCCTTTCAAGGGCGATGAGTTCAGATGGGGGACCCATTGATGCCTCTGGTTGCCTTCGACTCCAAATGGGGCTTTTGCTCAATTGTGTCAACGAGATGACCTTTTTCATTGGAGCTCAAGACAAAGGATGACTCCCCATGTCTTCTCTACCTTCTTCTTCGACATTGTCTGCCTAACATCCATTCCATGTTATCCTCTACCGCTTGATTTTGAGTAGTACCTGGAGTGTATGACAATGATTTTGGGAGAGGGTAGCCATATATAGATTCAAAAGGGGTTAGTTGAGTGGATGAGTGATATTGGTGTTGTAACACCATTAAGCTAAAGGTAACCACTTTGCCCATTCTCTCGATTTATCCCCTGAAAAACACCTCAAATATTGCTCCAGACACTTGTTCACAATCTCAATTTTTCCATCTGTTTGTGGATGATAAGCTGAGCTAAATTTTAGCTCTGTTCCTTGAAGCTTAAAGAGCTCCTTCCAAAAGGTGCTCGTGAAAGTGGGGTCCCTGTCAGTCACAATTGAACTAGGCATGCCATGTAGCTTGAAAACATTAGCTACAAAAACTTGGGCAATCTTAGATGTTGTGTAGGGGAAGGAAACTGGTATAAAATGGACATATTTAGATAGTCTATCCACCACCACCATGATCAAAGAATACCCTCCTGAACTAGGTAGTTCTTCTATAAAATCAAGGGAAATATCAGTCAAAACCTTAGTAGAAATATGTAAAGGTTGAAGAAGCCTTGCTAGATGTGCATTTTTTAGACTTGTTCCTTTGGCATACATTGCATTCCTTGATAAATTTTCTGATATTACTTCTCATCCCTACCCAATAGAATTCTGATTGAACTCTATGGATAGTTTTATGATAATCTACATGACCTCTTTGGGAACTGTTGTGTAGAGCTTGTAGAATCTGCTGCTTCAGTTCAAGTGTATTGCTAATATAAAGTCTGCCCTTGTAGTAGAGTAATCCACCATGGCTTTTATACTTATTAAGATCCAAGTCCCCTTGCTCCATTCTTTGAAGCAGTTTCTGTAGCTCCAAATCCTTTACATAGGAAACTTTAAGAGAGTCTAGCCAATTAGCTGTTATGGAGAGTGCTGCCAATCAGTTTCTGGAGAGTGCTGCCAACTCTCCAAGATTGTTGTATTCTCTTCTAGAAAGTGTATCAGCCACTCTATTTTCCTTTCCCTGCTTGTATTCCATAGAAAAATCAAAGCCTAATAGCTTTGTGATCCACCTTTGCTGAAGTGGGGTTCGAATCTTCTGCTCAGTAGATATTTTAAACTTTGCTAATCAGTTTGTATATTGAACCTCTTTCCCAATAAATAGGATCTTCATTTTTTGATAGCTAGTACCAAGGCCATCAACTCCTTTTCATATGTAAATAATTGTAAGGCTTTCTCATTTATAGCTTGACTCATGAAAGCAATTGGCTTCCCCTGTTGCATCAAAATAGCTCCAATACCATACCCAGAGGCATCACATTGAATGGTAAAAGGTTGAGTAAAATCTAGTAGTGCTAAGACAAGGGGGTTAGTTACATCTTTTTTGAGTTTTTCAAAGGCTTCTTTTGTTGTTTCTGTCCAGTTAAAAGAGTTCTTTTTTAAAAGAGAAGTTAAAGAAGCTGCTATGAGGCTTATGAGCCCTAGGAATCCTCTAAGAGACTTTAGAATGTTAGGAAAAGGCAAGTTAAGCATAGAACCAATCTTAGCAAGGCCAGTTTTAACTCCATCTTTAGAAATTAAATGACCAAAGTAACTCACTTTAGAACAACCAAAACTGCATTTAAATTTTTTTGCAAAGAGTTGGTGCTTTAGGATGTCCAACACAATCTAAGATGAGCTTTGAATATATCATTCATAAGGCCTTAAAAAGAAGTTGGTGCATTGGTAAGCCCAAAGGGCATTACCAAGAACTCGTAGTGACCATCATGGGTCCTAAATGCAGTATTTTGAATGTCCTCCGGACAAACTCAAATTTGATGATAGCCGGACTTAAGGTCCAACTTGTTGAATATGGTAGCACCATAAAGCTCATCCAAGAGTTCATCCACAATAGGGATTGGAAATTTTAATGGTTTCCTTATTGAGGGCTTTATAATCAATGCAAAGTCTCCAACTACTCTCTTATTTTCTAACTAAGAGAACAGGTGAGGAGAAATGACTATAGGTCTGATTATACCATTAGCTAGCATTTCCTGGACCAATATCTCAATTTTTTATTTTTGAAAATAGGGGTATCGATAGGGACCTACACATACTAGTTTTGTGTCTATTGGGAGTAAGATGTGGTGGTCATGTTTTCTTAGTTGAGGTAAACCCCTAGGTTCTTCAAAAACAATTTGGTATTGATCAATTAGTTTGCACAGGGAAGGCTCGAGTTCAACAGAAAAAATAAAGGGTTCTGTCGGTGCAATGAACTATATAACTAGGACCCATTGGTCATTCTTATTAGCCCTACCAAAATTTTCCCCTTCTATCAATGACAAACCAATGGGTGATATGCCATAAAGTGTTCTACTAGTGCCCAAATAAGAGAACTCCATACGAAGTCTCACAAAATCCCATAGGATAGGTCCTAAGGACCTTAACCATTGAATTCCCAAGACAATATCACATCCCCAATGTAAGTAGAAAAAATTCAGTGGAATAAGAATTACCATGCATCTGAAAATGCACCTCTGAGCATTTCCCTTCACTATTGAGTGCTACTCCATTTGCTATCTTCATTGTAAGCCCTTCAGTCGGTTGTACCATCAACTAAGTTAGCTCCCCGTATCAATGAGGATCACCACTACACATCCTTGCACCTGGCCAATCAATCTCATAGTTCTTGGGTTGGGAGAACCCGAGAGTGCATGGATTGAAATGCCTGGTTTCACTTCCACAATTTCTGGTTCATTCCTCGAGCCGCCTTCCCCCTTTTCCTCGCTCCCCCTAGCTTGTTTTGGTTCATCTTCCTCACTAGAATCATCATAATCCATAATAAACAACCTTGCTACCTTACATTTATGCCTAGGCCCCCATTTCTCATCACAGTTTTAACAAGGACCCTTCTTGCATCTTTCCTTCATTTGAGTAGGGGATAACATCTGAATTGGAACCGTAGTCCTCTTCTCGAGAGGAGGAGGACTGATTTCCAATCTTGGTGGTGGAGCACCCACTCTAACCGCCTTCCTCAAAACTGCCATATTTTCTTCCTGCATCTTAGCCAACCCAAAAGCAATACTCAAAGTTTAAGGATTTAGCATACGTACCATGAATCTGATGTCCTCTCTCAGCCCGTTAACAAAGCAACTAAGCTTGTACTGCTCAGCTAATCCCCGCAGCTAATTATATTGGACTTCAAATTCTTGTTTATAAGCTTCCACTGTAGTAGTTTGCTTCAACTTAGAAAGAGCATACATAGGATCTTCATAAGCTGTAGATCCAAACTGAGTCTACAGTCCTCTAACAAATGCATCCTAGCTTGTAATACCTCCTGAAGCCTCCAAGTCCTGGAACCAAACTAATGCCTTGCCTTCCATATGGAAGGAAGCCAATAGAATTCTATGATGTGGGTTAGTTTGGTGATAAGGAAAAAATTGATTTGCTCTATAGATCCACCCTTGGGGGTCTTCACCATTGAACTTAGGGAAATCCAAATGAATTGCACATGTTTGAATTGCCCCGTGTTCTTCAAATAATGTTTAACTATTTTTTTCATGATTATTCTGTACCCAGGTTGTTTCTCCTTGCTACGAACCAATGATCCCACATTGTTGCTACTGCCTAGAGTTGTTGAGCTAAGCTATCCATGACCTATTGCAAGGAAGCTTGATTCCTCAGCTGCACCTCATATGCCTGTTTGATTCCTACTATGGACTCCGCAAGTTGAGAGTAACACATACCAGCACCACCATTGGCCATGGGTCAACCTAGCTCTAAGATACCATTGTTACATGAAAATAATTTGCAGTAGAATTGTGAACACTTGGTTGCTTCGAAGGGAACCAAATTCTCCACTAATAATTTGTCAAATTCAATTTGACAGTTTTCATTGATAATCGTAGAATAAATACAACTGAAAATCATAACAACCACATCAATACTTGGACCACTAATAATAATTAACTATCCCAAAACACCTATCAAAATACTAAAAATAAAACAATCGTGGACCCAGATTTGCAGCACAAGACTCGAACAAAGTCTAACCACAAATCCATTACAGATTATTGGACACTTACGGATAAAATAAATTAATTGAAGTAATCTACTTACATGGGCCATTACATAACAAGGCCAACCCCAACAAGGCCATTTCCTATCTCAGGCCCAAGCCCATTATGTGACAAGTAAAGGAAGAGTGGGAGAGAGGGTCAAACAAGAGAAAACCTGTGTTATGAGTCATTGGCTGAGAGGTTCACGGCTTCGAGGGTTACGACATGTCTGTCGAGTGTCTTGGGAGAGAAGATGAGGTTCTAGGGTTGCAAGTCTTGTGGGAGAGCAGGTCAAACAAGAGAAATCTTGAGTTGTGATAGATTTCATCCCAAAATTCTTATCTCATCTCATCTCCTTCCCAAACTTAATTCAAATACAAACATTTTCAAAATCATTACAACTTTTTCAAATCAATAATTACAACTTTCCCAAACTGTAAACAAAAAATAAAAAATAATTCAGTTTTTTCAAATCTCCAAATAAAAATAATATTATAAAACTATATTCTAACAATATTTTAACTTTATAATATTTTTTATTTAACTTTTTCTCTCTCATTTCCCAAAACTCAAAAAAATACTCAACTCAAACTATTTCATTACTATTTACAAACTATCTTACTACTGTTTACAAAATTCTCATCTCATCTCACTCTCCAAATGAGCCCTTAAGTTTCAGACAAATAAGACGATTACGAGGCATCCCACTTCCAAATTCTGCAAAAAAAAATTCTTCGAATAATAATGTCTTGAAGTCTGAATTACAACTTTTTTAAAATAGAATCTCCAAAACACCCTGAGTCTTGGATGCACTGCCGACCAAGCCTAGAGACAGTTTATGGCTTTTACAGGTACGCAATTTAAGTTTTGTGTTCTGATTATTATTTTTTTATCAGTTCGTGTTCTAATGATTTATTGAACTTTTTTATTTGTTTTCGTTACTGTTTTGTGTTTTATCTCTTTTATTGTCATCTATATGTGGGTGTGTTCGACTCTTTGTTTGAAAGTTTTTGCGCATTTGTGTTTTCAATTGGATTTGTGTATATGTTTATACCGATAAAAAATATTTGGGTTCGTTTATATGTTTATAGGGAAAAGCTTCAAATAGGTCGGGGTGTCCTTCCCCTTTTACACCATCCAGTGAAATTGCGACACGTAATAGTCTTATGAAAGTTACCGTGGGTGCGAGTCCAGCTTCTCCTTTCCCTTTCTCCAACCCCTCGTTTCTTCTCTTTCTTCTCCCCCACAAATCTCCTCTTCTCTCTTCTTTATTCGAACCCAATATCGTCTCCATTGAAAATCTCTCTCTCGCTGGAGCTTCGTCGAACCCATCACATCTCCATCAAAAACCCAATATTGTCTCCTTCCCCCTCCGTCGAACCCATCCCATCTTTGGAACCCACTCGAACCCTCTCCCCACTTGGACCCACTATACGCCACTGAACTCACTCGATTTGTAAGTTTTTTCCTATTAGTGTTTATATTATTTAGCATATATGTAAAGTGTGGTCGGTATTGAATAATCTTATGGTACTAATGGGAGAGTGAGTTGGTTTTGGTTATGTCTGATTTTTTTTTTTGGCTGGTCTCTATTGGTCGATCTTGCACAAATGGATGCAAAATCATAGTTTTACAATGGCATTAGAGATTATTTCAGTGCCAAGCTTTTCAGATTATTTGGAAACTTGGTATTGTTAGGGAATCCTTCCTAGATAATTACTTCAAAAGGTAGGGACAGTAATCGGCTTTTTAAACACTTGGGTACGCTACATAAAATAGTTTTTTTAGCATAGTTGCAATGAACTTCTCCCTCATGATGAGTCACAAAGAAGTAATCTTAATTAAGGTGTATATATCGTTCTAGCTAGCTCTGCCATAGTTGAGAATTGAGATGGTTCTGTACTTGTAGTGGAATGATCTCTATTTTTGGCTATCGGAAAGATGTGAGGAAAAGAAAAAAAAATATTTGGAGGAATTATGTCTTTCAAGATGAGCACGAATTGAAGAAAATAAAAGAAACACCACTTTTTTATTCACTCATTGCAATGCCACTCTGATACAATGGTGAGTAATATATAATAGGATGGATCACAAACAATCGGTTGGAAGCACTCAGCAAATCATAGAATAAAAAAACATAAATAATTCAAAAAGAAAGGCAAGTTAGTGCCATAATTTCAGGCACTCATGTTGTTTGCCATCATGTTGTTTGGCACGTTGTTTTGTGCCATCATGTTGTTTGCCATGTTGTCCTGCATCAATTCCCCTCCACTTAGAAAGAAACTCGCCTCAGAGTTTAGGTCCGTATAGAGTTATTCATCAAGGGGATGATATTCGAACAAATCAGCTACGTTGAAACTGGAGAGATGGACATGTCTCCTGGGAACTCAACCACATAGGCGTTATCATTAATTTTCTTCGAAATGCGGCAAGGACCATACTTCTTGTCATGTAGTTTGTTGTAAGTACCTACGGGAAAACGACTCTTATGCTGATGAACCATCACCAAATCCCCTTCTTGGAATATCTTGGCTCGCCTATGCTTGTTTGCAGTATGTTTGTATTTCATGTTAGCCTGTTCCAAGTTCTTGCGCACCTTAACTTGTACGCTTTGAGTTCTCTCTGCCTAGTTTTTAGCTGCCGTGCTCAGCCTAGGAATTTTAGGAAGGGGGACTAAATGAAGAGCATGCCTTGGCGGTGTAGTATAGACTATTTCGAAGGGGCTCTTTCCAGTCGAACGATTACTCATGCTGTTGAAGGAAAATTCGATTTGTAGAAGGTTCACGTCCCACTACTTCAGCTTATCTCCAGAAATACAACGCAACATGTTGCCAAGCGTCCTGTTGGTCACTTCGGTCTGGTCGTCAGTTTGTGGGTGACAAGTGCTGCTATACTTGAGAGAGGTTCCAAACTTCTTCCACGAGATTATCCAAAAATGACTAAGGAACTTGGTATTACGTTCAGAGGTAATTGTCCTAGGAACGCAGTGTAGGCGGACAATTTCTTTAAAGAACAAGTGAGCCACACTAGATGCATCCGAAGTCTTTCAGCAAGGGATAAAGTGCACCATCTTGGAAAATCTATCCACAACTACAAAAAATAGAATCAGCACCTCATTGAGTGAGTGGTAACCCCAGCACGAAGTCCATGCTTAAATCCTCCCAAATGCTTTGGGGTACTGGTAGTGGCATATATAATCCCGTGTTCTGTGATTGGCCCTTTTTCACTTGACAAACAAGGCACCTTTGCATGAACCTCCCTACATCTCATTTCAACTGAGACCAGAAATAACTTTCGATTACTAAGGCAATTGTCTTGTCTCGACCCACATGGCCTCCTAATCCTCCCCTATGTAGCTCATGTAGGACGTGTTAACATAGAGAAGTCTGAGGAACACAGAGTTGATTTCCATGGAAAATGTATCCCTCCTGTTTATGAAAGTCTGAACTTGGCTGCCCCATTGTACATTTATTCAAGATCTTAGCAAAGTCCTCATCATTGGCATACAAGTCCCTGAGTTGTTCAAAGCTAGTGATCTCGGCCTTCATTGTCACGAGCAGGGATACACAATGGCTAAGAGCATCAACCACTTTGTTTTACTACTTAGATTTGTGTTTGAGCACCATAGTAAATTTTTGCATTAAGCCGATCCATCTGGCATGCATACAGTTCAAGCTATTCTGGGTGTTGATGAATTTTAGGGCGTGATGGTCACTGTAGAGGACAAACTCACGTTGAATCAAATAGTGCTCCCAGTGTTTCAGAGACCGTATAACCACATAAAATTCCAACTCATATGTAGCCCACTTTCGCCTGACCTCATTTAGTTTTTCGCTAAAGAATTCAACGGGTCACCCTTCTTGGAACAAGACAGCCTCGATACCGATTATGGAGGCGTCACATTCAACTTCAAAAAGCTTATCAAAGCCGGGAAGGGCAAGTACAGGTGCTGTGGACATCTTCTCTTTGATAGTATTAAAATTGACCTCTTGCTCCTTACCCCACATGAATCGTCCTTTCTTCATACACTCTGTGATGGGTGCCACTAGGGAGCTAAAATTCCTGATGAACCTATGGTTGAAAGTGGTCAATCCATGGAAGCTGCGAACTTGGCTAACGGTAGTGGGCATTGGCCAATCATGGATAGCATGCACTTTCTCGTCATTCACATGTATCCCTTCAGCGCTTACCACAAATCCAAGAAATAGTAATCTTCTGCTTAAGAAAGTGCATTTCTTCAAGTTAATATATAATTTGTGATGAAACAGTACCAATAGAACCTCCCATAGATGACTCAAGTGATCAACTTCATTGCGGCTGTAAATAAGAATGTCATCAAAATATACCACATTATCAACAAATTTGCCGATGAAGTGCTTGAGAACTTGGTGAATGACGTGCATAAAAGTGCTTGGCATGTTAGAGAGACCAAACGGCATTACCAACCACTCGTACAAGCCTTCTTTGGTTTTAAAGGTCGTCTTCCATTCATCCCATGGTCGTAGTCTTATTTGGTGATACCCGCTCCGTAAATCAATTTTTGAAAAAATGTTCGACCCTGCAAGCATATCCAACATATTAGTTAGTCGTGGAATGGGGTACCGGTATTTTACCATTATCTTGTTGATGGCGTGGCTGTCCACGCACATCCGCCAACTCCCATTTTTTTTTTTGGCGTGATTAGTGCTAGTACCGCACATGGGCTCATGCTCTCCCTGATCAGTCCCTTATGAAGGAGGTCCTCTACTTGTTCTTGTAAGATATGGTGCTCACTGGGACTCATTCGATAATGTGGTAGATTCGGTAAGCTGGCTCTAGGAACTAAGTCAATGTGATGCTGGAAATCATGCATGGGTGGCAATCCCTCAGGTAACCCTTATGGTGCGAGGCCTTCAAATTCAGTCAAGAGATATTGCACTTGTGGGGCTATGACGTTGGAGTCAGCAACTTCTTCTCCTTTCACCACCAGTGTCTATATTTCTCCAATTTCTTTTGCTTCTTCTAGGAACTAGCCCTCACTTATGGTAAACAAGGCACTCTTCTCTTCAGCTTGTAAGGATTTGGGACCCTTATCCCCTATGGGCATTAGCACTATTTTTCGGTCTCGCCACCAAAATAAAATAGTGTTGTCGCGCCCCCTGTAAGTGGCGTCTACATCGAATTGCCAAGGTCTCCTGAGTTAAATGTCCATTTCCACCACATTGCACATAGCTTCATCTTTGTAGTATTTTCCAATGGAAAAAGGAACACGTAAAATGTTACTTATCCTTGCCTCGGCTCCCTTTTGAATCTAGTTGATCTTGTATGGACGTGGGTGCTTGTCCGTCTTTAACTCTAATGCATTCACAAGAGCCTTTGATACTATGTTCTTGCAACTTCCATTGTCGATTATTACATTGCACACCTTGTTGTTGATAGTGCTACGTGTCTTGAAAATAGAGTGTCGTTGGCTCCTATCCTCCAACCTGGGTGCAAGCAACACTCGTTAAATGATAGAGTTGATTGGCTCTTCTTCATCTCCTTGTGCGAGTTCTTCTACTGCATCATCTTCATTACTTTCTTCTTCTCTCGAATCCCCTTCACCTTTTTCTATCACATGAATTGATCGGCGTGTGAGGCACTCATTGGATTGATGTTCAGGTTGGTTGCACCGAAAACACTTTCCTGCCATGGGCCTAGTATATGGGTTGTTGCTTCCTCCTTCCTTCTGCATTGGAGCCTTTGTATTTTGATTATTGCTTTCCCCTCATTGTATCCTGCTATATGAGGGTGGACAAGAATCACTTGGATGTTGCCATTGGGTGACAACCTTTGTTTGTGGTGCTTGACTCGATGTTCTTGGGGGTGGTCTAGCCAACTGCATCTCAATCTTCACGACTAGGTTGATTGCTTCTGACAAGGTCCATACGGTATGCAAGGACACTTTGTCTTGGATGGCTATGCGTAAACCTCCCATGTACCTCACAATTTGCTACCCTTCAGTTTTCGAGAGATTATTTCGAGCATTTAGTCGATAGAACTCTTCTGTATACTCATTGGCAGTCCCCATTCCTTGCTTGTAGTTCTGATATTGTTGGTAGAGGATTTGCTCGTAATCTGGAGGAAGAAATCTGGCCCTTATCGGTTGTTTCATCTTTGGTCATACGCGCACTGGCTGCTTGCCTTGTCTCCTCCTATTATTTTGCATTTACTCCCACCAGGCTGATGCACCACCCCAAAGTTTATAAGCAACCAATTTTACTTGTTTTGTTTCAGGAACTTGCATATAGTCAAAAAAAATTCTCCACTTAAAGCATTCAATCAAGAAAGCTCTCAACATGAAGGTGACCATTGAAACATGTAAGTCAATTTTAATTCTAAAGTTGTTGTTGTTGTCTGGAGCCCTCCTACCACCTTGGTTTCCACGAACAAAGCCCTCTAGTTCTTCATCACTAGAAGAATTGTCCTGCACTTGGTCCCTCTGCCACTGCATAAAGCCACGACGTCCTCTTGGACAGTTTGCACCTTCATTTTCTTGGTCCCTATCACCACCAACATGAACATTAGTGATGGTTGTTTGAATTTCTTGTAACATGCGTTCATTCCCTTTGAAACGCTACTGGTTCCTTTGATCTTGAGAGTTAACGGCTACCCAAATGGCCTGCATGCCACAATCTTCACCTTAGGAGTCATCTCTTGCCATTAAGAAAGGTAAAGCCTTACTCTGTTACCAAAATTGGACTAACGGAAAGATGTGAGGAAAAGAAAAAAAAATATTTGGAGGAACTGTGTCTTTCGAGATGAGCACAAACTGAAGAAAATAAAAGAAACACCACTTTCTTATTCACTCCTTTCAATGCCACTCTAATACAATGGTGAGTAATATATAATAGGATGGATCACAAACAATCGGTTGGAAGCACTCAGCAAATCATAGAATAAAAAAATATAAACAATTCAAAAAGAAAGGCAAGTTAGTGACATAATTTCAGGCACTCATGTTGTTTGCCATCATGTTGTTTGCCACGTTGTCCTGTGCCATCATGTTGTTTGCCACATTGTCTTGCATCAGTTTTTGTAAAGGTTCAAGTTCGAGTTTCGGCTGAGGGAGAGCGACTGAGTGGTGAGACATTCGAAGAAGGGAGAGAGAGAGAGAGAGAGAGAGAGAGAGAGTATCTTAGTGAGATCGATGGTGGAGAGAGAGGCGAACAGATTTTGATTTTTGGGAGGGGGGACGATGAGGGAGGTGTGGGGGGAGATTGGGATTTTTTTTAGGGGAGAGAAGAGCATAAGTAAATGGGATACACTACATGCACTCCTATTCTTCAACTTAGTGAAGCTCTTACGTGTCATATTTTTATTATTGAGTGTAAAACTAAAAACCTCACCCCGATCGGCCTGTAGTTGCTCCCATGTTTATACGTGAAAAGAAATTTTCACATTGTAAAGTATTTTTTTGGTTGAAGTACGTACACACTTTCTAGCTTATATATATGGAGATGCGTTCCTTCCTTTCTTTGTTTTCTAGGGTTTCTAGGAGGCGGGGTGGGAGGAAATAGATTCGAAGTCCCAATTTTATTATGTTTAATTTTTTTTTTGAAAACACGATCTCTATTTTTTTCCCCTAATTATTTTTCTTTCTTTCCTTAAGAGGAAGCCAATTATGTGGTAAATAATGTTCTGACTCTCCAAGATCATGCTATTTTAGTTTGATCTGGGCTCTGAAGAAAACATGCCATCGATGATTGGTTATTTTTCCATCATCTAAAAGTTGAATGGAAATTAATGGTTTGTTCTAGTTCATATTATGAATTTAAAGTTTGGTTTTATTATTTCACTTGGCGAATTCACCCTATTATATAACTATAACACCCATTCCCGTAGGTTAGGAATATTGCAAAATATTCATAACATAATACCCGGTAAAGAGATTTATATCATGAAATACCTCATTTATTGAAACATCAACTAAACAGAACATAACTATTTTTAAAACATGAAACTGAAAATGTAAAGTAAAGACATATAGTAATCCTATGTGTGACTTTTATTCAAATAACATAAAAGGAAACTAATCCTTATGTAATAACACTTATTCCTTTCTAAGCCTTTGTACTGGATCTACATCCTGGCCTTCCTGCTCTATGTCATCACAATCTCCATCTGTGACAGATAAATAGAGAAGAAAACAGAGAAACAAACAAAAATTAGTCGAATACTCAATAAATAGCACATCATACCATAAACATGACTTAGCTTAGCATAGACTTACTTTTTTGAAAGACTATTCATAACATACATACATCATCACAGATTCACAATCATATCGTAAACATAACTTAATTTAACATAGGCACTTAGCTTAGCATAGACTTACTTTTTTGAAAGACTATTCATAACATACATACATCATCATAGATTCACAATCATACCGTAAACATAACTTAATTTAACATAGGCTTCATTTCTGGAAAAAAAAAAAAAAAAAAAACTTTACATACATACATATATCGTCACAAATTCACATAGCATATTTATTCATCATTAACATGAGTGGAATCATACATAATCATGGCAAACATGTAACGTGAGTGCATAAATGATTGGCTTCATGCATTTTCTAACAATCATATGTGACTTATTTATCTTGTCTTTCACTTATCACATGGTGACCCACGTTTGAGTCCGTGACACCGCATAACTTGTCATAACATAAGTGAAACACGTTTGAGTCTGTGTTTCACCTAACATATGGTGAACCATGCTTAGGTCTGTGGCACCGCTTATTGTAACTCGTGGTGAACACGCTTAAGTTCGTGTCACCCTTTAACATATTATGGAGTAAAACACGTTTATGTCCATGTTTCATTTAACATATGGTGAACTACGCTTAAGTCCATGACACCGCTTATCATAACTTGTGGTGAACATGCTTAGGTCCATGTCACCCTTTAACATATCATAGAGTAAAACACGGTTAGATCTGTGTTTCACTTAACATATGGTGAACCACTCTTAGGTCCATGGCACCACTTATCATAACTTGTGGTGAACACGCTTAGGTCCATGTCACCCTTTAACATATCATAGAGTGAAACATGATTAGGTCCGTGTTTCACTTAACATATGATGAACCATGCTTAGGTCCGTGATTCACTTAACTTGCATAACTTGTCATAACATGGAGTAAAACACGCTTGAGTCTGTGTTTCACTTAACTTGTGGTGAACCACGCTTGGATCCGTAGCACCGCTTATCATCTTATCTTTCTTAATGCATGAGAACTTTATTGGACTTCATGAACTTCTTTAGCATGGCATATTCTTAAGAGAAATTCTATTTGCAGTCCTCACTTGGGGACTGTATGTGAAGGTCCTTTATTAAATGAGAAAAATCATCATTTTCTGAGGGATATTTTTGTAATTTAAAAAAAAATTAAAATTACTTAGGCTTACATTGCAATTCACAAATGGGGACAATACGTAGCATTGCTCTATTCTTAATCATGGCATAGCATAACATGACATGACACGGCACAACATGATCTAAATATTTTATAACATTCCATGGTATACATGATCTAAGTACTACATGAATATTACATGGCATACATGACTTGAATACTACGTGAACATTACATAGCATTCATGTGATTTTAATAACATTCACTCCATCAAACAACAATCTATATAAGCATAACATACATAGGCTCACTTAACATGCACATTACATGACTTATATGATCTAAATACTTCATGACATTACATTGCATGGTCTACATGTGATTTTCATGATATATCATCCATCAAATCCCAATCCATAATAGCATAACATACATAAGCTCACTTACAAGCATATCATTATAATTCATTGAAGATCATGAAATGGATCTAACCTTCAATTAGCTTGTAGCGAAGCGTAAACAAACATTACATTTTCATCTACAATTAGAACATTTACAGTACACATGCAATTATATGATCATACTAATTACATCTTAGTGTTGCTTCCACAATCTCACGTCGTAGCTCGTGATTTATACGAGGCACTAATTGTCACTAACTTTTTTAGAAAGACGTGTCGTAGCATTCTAAATACTTAAAATCTTATATAGAGATAATTTAATTACACTAAGATTAATACATAATAATATTATTCAAAACTTATAACATATTCCTTAACTTCTATTTAAAATAATAACTTAATAATTTTATAAAAATCTAGTTAAAAAGTCAATTGGAATATTAACTAAATAATAGGCTCAAAAATAGTTTAAAAAGGATACTTTAAAATTATGCTTTAAAATTCCTTAAATAATTTTTATAAAAATAAGTCTATGACTAATATATTTATTTAAGTAGATAAAGCTCATGTAAATGTAATGTTTTTCTGAAAATATAACCAGTCCCATAAAAATCACTAAAACAGTTGCTGAAATATAATAAAATCAAACCCAATTTAAAACACAAGTCCATCTCAATTATACATGTCTAATTAACCTCAAGCCCTACCCACAAGGAAATTAGCACATGTACATGATCAGGTTTAAAATAGGGTTGTGCAAAATTTTAAAAATTTCGACTCCGCCCGACATCTGCTCCGATTCCAACTCTGACGGAGTTAGAGTGGTCAGAAATCAGAATCGGAGTTCGGAGTGGCTCCGAATAGGTGTCGGAGTCAGAGTCAGAGTTTGGAGTTCCATGAAACTCTGAACTCTGATTCCGATTTTTTTTTTTTTTAAAAAAAATTAAACGTAAATGACGCTGTTCCACTTAATGTGGTTATATTTATGTAGTTACATTACATTGTGCTCGATCCGAGCAAAGACTGAAACAAGGACCCACCACATGATACTCTTATTTAGGCCGCATTGATTTTTGTCTTTTTCTTTTTCATATTCTCCAATATTAATTATCTTCTTTGCAATTAAGATTTTGGCCAATTGAGTCATGTTGCTTAAAACTTTTAGTGGTATAAGATTCTTCATTCTTTTGCTAATAGTAAAGTTTTGAATCTTTTGATATATATGCTAGTACTGGCACCCTAAAGGCATTTTAATTTGTCTCCACAACGTCCTATATACACAAAACAAATGCCCTAAGCTAATGTACAACTCGATCTGTAAGAAACATAAAGAAACAAACGGTTCGACTCCGAACCAATCGGAGGTCATAGTTTCGACCTCCGTTCGGAGCCGGAGGAACAATTTGGCTCCGACGTCGGAGGTCGGAAATGATAACTCCGATTCCGTCGAAACTGGAGCTCAGCCCTAGTTTAGAACATGAAGTCAGCATAGTTACTTGAGGGTAAAGAAGTAACTTCACCAAAATTCCTTAAGAAGGATGATTTACGAAAGTATACCAAACAAGGGGTTTCAAGGGCATTAAGGGAAAACAACCCAATGGGCATGGGATGAAGGGCATTTGTGTAATAACAAAAACTTGCATGTGCTTTTCAGTAAACTGAAAGAAATAAAAGGCATGAACAAAGGGAAATTAGGAAAGAATCATTTGCTGGAGAAACAAGGGCCATGCGACGGGATCTGAGACTCACCAAGGAAGAGCAACGTGCGACACGAGAGAGAGAGTGAGAGTGGCAGACGGCAGTGGGCTTACCGGAAAGGAGTAGGTTCAACGGGGTTGGGCTGGTCGGCGATTTCTGGGCAGCGTGGTGGTGCTCCGACGTCCTTTTTGGTGGTCAGCGGTGGCTGGACAAAAACACAGGGCTGTGCAAGTGAGTTTTTCTCTGTGTAAACTAGATTTCATGTGTGATTAATTCTGAGGTCTCGTGGGTTTTTTTTTAGATGAGGGGGAGGGAATAACGTGAGTCTTCAGGAGATTGGATAGAGTTTGGAGTTGGGAGTTGGTTTCGGTTTAGGGATCTTATTTAAACTGGAACCTAAGGAATAACTACAGGGAAATACTGATAAGGGAAGCAACCTAATGAGATATAAACTCTGTTTAATCTGATCTGTTAACCTGTTTTGAAGATAAAATAAAATAATGGATTTTGAGTCCTATTTGGGTTCGTATGTTACAATAACAGTAGTCCTAATAGTTAGGAGTGTTATGGCTGTAGGTTGATTCTCCCCTTCTTTGCCGAACTTCCATTTCTTCTCCTCGTCCTTTTCTAATATGTTTTTTTTCACATTTCTTATCTTTTCAAGTTTTCAGCTCCATAATTTATAATTTCTTGACAGAGAAAATGTCAGGGTATGAGAATGTTGTTGGGGGTAAGCTGAAGCTCAAGGGAAAAGCCCTGGATGTCAAGGCTGGGGGGGTGAAGAAGAAAAAGAAAAATAAGAAACATCAGGATCAGCTTTCTGAAGTTACAGAAAATGAACTTCCAGCAGGTGGGTTGTTATTTATGGCATGTGATTGTTTTCTGAAGTAATCCCTAGGGGTTGGCTCAAGTGGTGAAGGCCTTGGTCTTGGTGGTATGGTCCTTCCAAGATCCAAGCTTCAAATCTCATTGGGTGCAAACAATTTCTAGGGGCCATTGGACTTGCAGGAAACTCTTTGCTGAGGGCCTATACACCCTCGGGATTAGTCAGGACACTATTCCCGGACACCTGGTGTTAATAAAAAAAATCGTTTTCTGAAGTTCTTTAAATTATATCTCTGACTGCCTGTAGCCGTTGTTTTAGTAATTAAGATAATTAGTTCTCCATTGTTATTAGTATTATTTTGCTCAGAGATTAATATTTGCATCATTTAGCTACTTATCAAAAAATGTTTTCATCATTTACCTATATCTCTCTTCTTGTGTTTGTTTGCTTAAGATAAGTCTTTCTAGATTTGAAAAATTCTTCATCTGGAAACTGGGATTCCATTCTCGTTTCATTTGATGATCATGCTAGGATTTTTTTCACATACCAGGCTTTTGATTAACTGTGCTGTTCCAACAACAATGATTTACTGACCTTGATCTGGTTTCTCTTTGATCATTCCTGTTTGCATGAGTAGAGTCCAAGATAAATTCCATATAATCCTTTTATTGGTAGCGCAGTGGCGGTGTCCACTTGAAAAGTAAAAATGAAGAAGCTACCTTGAGACAAATATAACAATTACAAAAACTTTTTGAATATAAATATAATAATTTAGAAGTCGAATGTGAAGATATTTATATATGTTTGACGGATACAGTAAACATATATATATAAGGGGAGTTTTTCTGCTCATGAGCATATAGGTCTGCTGAATGTTACCACTAGATTATTGCTGGATGAATATGCACATGAAAGGCAGCCTTTCCATACCTCATGGTATAATTAGATGAATTAGTTTGGTGAACTTTGGATCCATTAGTGGTTGCTTACTCTCTAATCCAAGACTATTCCGTTTGTGATTCTTTATAATTTAGTTGTTTTGAACTATTGGAATCATGATACGATTAGTGAAGCAGTGGAAGCTGCTCCAGTCTGTAGCCTAACTCGTTTCTCTATCATCTACACTAGGCTTATAATTTTATTTTATTTTTTGGTAAGTAAAAGTATATTAATATCAATAGGCGTAACCAAGTACACTGGGTGTTTTACTGAGAGCAGCTTCTTCCTACTTTATAAATGGTAACAGTGGTACCTTTTGGGTCACTGCCGGAACTTTTAATTTGATGCAAGTTTGATATCCTAAATGTTGCCAAGAAAATGCTATTGTTGTCATGCTTTGAAATCTGGAAACACTGCTTGTATATTAGACTTCAATGAAATGCCGAATTCTGTTAAGAGTAGAGCATGTTTGTTGCCCAAAGATGGGGTTTTAAAGATCAGACCTGGTAAAATTGGCGACAGTTTGCATTATACGACCGTCTTGTTTGATCCTGTTCTTTTCCATCTTCCCATCCAAAGTGTTGAATGCATGAACGCATTTTCTCATTAATTGTTTTTTTTATTTGGTGCAGGTGGAAGTGCAGAGCTATCAGCTGATCCCAATGAGGATGATGTAAATGATGGAAACAAATTGAGTGAGGATGGAAAGGCTGGTCGTTATGATGATCATCTCACTCCCATAGAAAAGCGATACATAGAGCAGAGGGAGAGAATTGATGTTCATAGATTGGCCAAGACGGCTAATAAATCTCACCGTGACCGGATTCAGGATTTCAACCAGTATCTGGCGAATATGAGTGAACATTATGACATTCCCAAAGTTGGTCCAGGATGATCCGGGGAAGTTTATGAGTTTGAAGAACAAGGGATCATCAACCTTTTGTTTGTCACTGTAATGTCAATCCTACATGTACACATTGTGGTACCGACTACCTATTGCCCTAGATTTATGCTTTTGTTCAGTGACTGTTGATACACTCCAGGTTATCTTTTTTCCCCTATTTTCCCATTGTGAATTTCAATTACCAATTGCTTTTTCTGAAGTTTGCAACATGCAAACCTCTTCTACATGGCCAATGGCAGATCGTCTGTCATATGTTACTTCCACTTCATAGATGAGGAACGATGAACCGATAGTCAGAAGCAGAGAGTTTCGTGCACTAATGATTTGACTAAAAGATCTTATATTCTTTCTGAATTAAATCTATTTTCACACTAATTTCCAGCTGAATGAAACACAAATGGGAAAAATAACCCAAAAGAAGAGTGTTAGATTGCCCCCAGCATGTTCAAATTTTCCTAGAATAACCAAGTTGCTTGTCTGTTTGTCATCAAGCATAGTCTATTTCCTTGTCTTGGCCATCATAAATTACAGCTTGTTTCTGCACTTAAGGTAAAACCTCTCACCCATCAGGTTACCCTTTATCCGTAGGAAAAAGCTAGTTTGCCCACCAATTGTTACCGCTTTACTTGGTCGCTTGGGAAAACAAATATATTATTTTTTATGTTTTACTTAATGATTAAAGAAGTGATTTTAAGTGTATTAATGTATTTTTTTATTTTTAAATATATTTAAATATATTTTAAAAATGTGAATAAAAAAATAAAAAATAAAAAGTTGCAAAAAGTAACTAGTAGAGCGGGCTTATCTATAAGACCAATCTCACTAATGACAACTCCATGACGCATTTGCTCTTGGCACCCCTGTTTTTGCCCATGCAACTTTTGACTATACTGCTTTATTCCGAACAAACTAAAATTTAACAATTCAGCTATATTATTTTCCATTTAATTTTATTTCATATAATAATTTGACAGAAAATTTCATTTCTTAGAAAAGTAATATTTACTTTTAAACACGTTAAAACATAAGAAAAAGATAAAGTATTTTTTATCTGTACTCGTCATTTATATTCTCTAAAAACTTTGTGGAGATTTTAAATCATAATTTTTGTTTTGATGTTTGCCTAAACTTTATGTATACACTTTTTAATTAAAAATTTAAATAAACTTCTTTTTTTGTTATGATTTTTGTGAAATGCCATTTTCTTTAGATTTTTAATTTCCTACTCTTTAATCACTTTTTTTTTTTTTATTATTATCATTGTGTTAGTGGTGTTCCTTTAAAAATTCATTTGAATTATTTATTTCAACCTAAAATACTTGGCCCCTCCAAACTTATAATCCTGGCTTCGTCCCTGAGTTTGTGAGTTTATTTTTGTGTAATTACTTTGTTTTTATAGCACTTCTCACAATAATAATAAGAAAAAAAAAATGAAAGGGGAAGAGGATCAAGAGGAAGAGGCTACTCTATAAGCTATCCTTATTTGTTATTTGACTTAAGAAATTGGCTGACCTTGCTGAAAAAGAGAGAGGTGTTAGTCATGGGTCAGTGTTTAAAGACGACAATGGAAAGGATCTTCTTCACTGTTGTTGATACTATCAATAATGTTCATTCACCCACAACTCATAATAACTCTCTGCTTATGAACTTCTATTTGACACGATTTCTGATTTTCTCCCACATTTGTTCATGCGTTTATTTGGTGGTTTTTCAATCACATGAACACAACAAACTACAACCAGGATTGATGGTTGAGGTGCTTGGAATGCCCTCCCATAGCTCAAACCGTATATGAAGTTTATAAAACGTAAATAGAGATAATACAAGAATTTACGTGATTCAGTACTACGGTCTACATCAATGAATATTTTGAGAGTAAAGTCTATTATATTTGAGGATTTTATAAGCTCTCAAAAATTCTTTTACTCTCAGTTAAAATATGGAGAAAAGAGGTTGAAGATGAAGTTTAGGTTGTACAGAAGTGAGGAAGTCTCTGTTGAGGAATAATCTCACATTGGCTGTGGACAAGGTCTTGGGCATGTTTATAAGCAATGAGCAATCCTCTCTTGTACAATCGGTTTTATGAGATGAGTTAGGCCTATAAATTTCTTTATGGTATCAGAGCCTGCCACAGGACGAATGGGGACCCACACTACTTACCTTGTGACAAGGATCAGAAAAAATATTGACCTGCACATGAGGGAGGGTGTTGAGAAATAATCTCACATTGACTGTGGATAAGGTCTTGAGCATGTTTATAAGCAATGAGCAATCTTCTCTTGTACAATCGATTTTATGAGATGAGTTAGACCCATAAATTTCTTCAATCTCTCCCATTTTTGGTGAAGCTTTCTCCTTTTGTATAGCTGTCTCTTTCCTTTATATCACTTCCTTGGTCAACTTTAGTTAATCCTTGAGCCTTATGTGTTTCAACCTGCATATTCGGTCCTATCACCTAATAAGTAATGGTTTCAACATATCACAAGTCCAGATGCAGGGCAATAAATATAATGAATCTTTTTTCAAAATATCATTTAATCAGGGGAAATACTAACTGTACTTTTAAAAAAACTTGCGGAATAATTTATTATCCACGTGTCAGTTATTGATATGCTAAACATTATAAAATTTAGACTTGAATTTGAAAAGAAAATTAATAAAATGAGCCTTATAAAAGTATTAATAAAGTTGTACGTACATGTAGCATTTTACGCTTTAATCAGATGTATTCCTCAATCTTACGTTCAAACAAGGGTAATCACCATGTACGTTGCAAATCTGCTCTAAATGACCACGAGACCCATCGCCTGATTCTCTAGGACAAACCCAGCTTGAGTAGGTCCAAGGTCAAAAGGAAAATGTTGAGACTGAGTAGGTCCAAGGTAGTCAAAGAAGAACTGAGTAGGTATTTAGCAAAAATATTGTTCTATCTATGTTAATGATGAGTTTTTTTATGATTTGACGGTTAAAAAGTTTAACCATATTTAGGTATCCAACAGTTTTAAAATTTTTAGATCAATGGTTGGATCTTTAATAATTAAAACTATGTTACGAGTTCAAGTCACGGAAGGGGCGACCTATAGGCTGGATTAAAATGTCTTGGTACTATGTATAAGCATGGTGTTAAGTCATTGAATACTGATAAATGAGTAAAACTGCTAAAATGGAAAGGTCTACTACCGGGTCAGTATCGATAGTGTGGGCCTCCCTAGACGTCTGATTCGGAAGCGTGGTAGAATGTTATGATTCTAAAGGTTAAAGGTTTAACCAAATTAGTATCCAACATCCTCAGACTTTTGGATCAATAGTTGAATCTTTAACAAAATTCCACTGAAACAAAAGTTTGAAGTGTTGTCGTCATTCTTTACCCTAGAATAAAAAAGACTGTCGTCTTTATCTACCTTCTAATAGAATAAATTTAAGAAAATTTTGGTCAATAACCCCTTGAGATTCACCCCTTGTGCAATTGTTTTTTTTTTTTTTTAGGAATAACCCCCTTGTGCTATAACAAACTTGATATTTGCCTAATCTATTACTAATTTCATCCGTTACTAATTCAATCCTTCTGACTTAATAAAAAAGACGTAAGACAATCTTGTGCATAATTATTAATTTTTATTTAAAAAACAAACAGACAGACTCCATGCCTCAGTAGCCCTCCATGGTGAGATCCTGAGGCATGGATCCTAATTTTTGAATACTAATTTAGTTAAACATTTTTAACCCTCGGGAGTCATAGCACCAAGTGTGTTCAGAAAACACCAATCTGAGTTATAGATAGCACATAAAGTCAATTTACGGCACAACTATAATGCGCCCGTTGATTGCGGTAGCTGCTTTAAGAATTTCACGTTGGAATTCTTCCTACTTTTGCAATAAAACTGTAGATATTAAATGTCTTTCTACTTTCTAGCGTTTAGTGTGGAGAAAAGATTTTATTTTACATACCCAACCCCCTACGTATATAAATAGAATAACGCTAAATACAGTCTTAAAATATATAAGTACTGTATATTTTCTTTAAAAAAATATAGCGCGAGACTTGTAAACCGAGTATAGATGATAATCCCTACTACGACCTTTATTGTACTTGGACTATGCTCACTAGCAAAAGCATACTTTTTTTTTCTCTTAAGCAAGCATATTATAAATATATTCAACAGTTACAGGATATAAGAGTCAACAGAGTGGGAGCCCCTAACATTCATCCAAAACCAGCGAAGACAGCACAAGAAAGAGAAAAAAAGAAAAATACATGGGGTCAATGATTTGACCCCCACCCATTTCCTACAAAAGGAAGCCACATGAAACGGTTTTGATACAGTCTGATAAACGGACTGTAATACTAATATTGGATGCTGTGGTGAGACGTTTTGTGTTGCATTTTGCTAGTCTGGATTGAAGACTTTCACTACCTCTTTCCCACGATCATTAGTTAGGAAAAGCGAAAACATCTCGCTGGTCTGGAGGAATTTGGAGACCACGCGCCATAGTAGAAGAGTGGAGGTTGCTCGGATATAAAAGATTTGAGGCCACTGGCCCAACAAATGCTGTGAGTGGCGGCGACAGGCTCTCCTCAGTGCAACAACGCATAGATCTTATGCCCAGTTTGAGCCGTGAATGAGACGTACGTGTCACTCTGTTTGACATTTTGCTTCAATCATTCCAAAGATCGGTGGCTAGAGAGTTCTGCGGTGGGGCGCGTGGCAGTCACGGGAGGCCGAAAAGCATATCGGCACTTCTCCTTGCTATGGGCAAAAAACAAAGTAAAAAAAAAAAAAAAAGAATTGGACAGCTTCAGGACAAGCCAGACAGCAGGAGGACCCACTCTCAATGGAGAAGATGGGATGTTTAAGTTTTTTTGGTTGACAGTGAAATCGCCTGGAGAGAACAATAAAAAAGCTCTTTAAGCACCCGGACAAGCACTAGCAAAACCTTCATCAACACATTTAATGTCCGTCCTATTATCTTGATATCAGCATTTCATCATATCACTATAATAATTGATTTGATTACACAAAATTAAATTATCTCATCTCGTCTCATATAATCATTACAACTTTTTCAAATGTTTAAATAAAATATAATAAATAATTCAACTTTTTCAAATTTCAAAATAAAAATAATATTAAAAATTTATATTATAATAATATTTTATTCAACTTTCAACAAAATATCTCATTTCTCATCTGAACTGCATAACCAAACGAGAATAAAGGCTCATTGAGGAGGACTGGTTGAAGAAGCCACTTTTTAGCCGCATATAATTTTTTTATTCAAATTGATGTAATTAAATATAGCATACTAGATACATTTTATACTAAAAAGAGCTTTGCAATACGATGGTTCTAGAAGTCTAAAACAAGACACATCAGTTTCTGGCTTTACGATGTATTTGGAAACCAATCATTTATGTTAAAAACCATTTGTTCCATGGAGAGGTCAAAGAGAGTAGCAGAAAATGTTAGCAGCCACATTTCTCTGAGCATGAGCATTAGTACGTTTCTCGCATGTAACATTACATAAACAAAACATGAGTTGTAAAGCCCAATAAGAACAAACAATGTATCTTTTTCTTATTACCAATAAATAACACGAGAATCATTGCAAATACATAATAAAAGATTATTACAAACCCCACCTAAAATAAAATACCGAACAAGCACTGAAATTGGCAAAACCATAGACCTAACACTGTTATTCTCCATACAAAATCAATAATCCAAGTGCTGTCAGTCATGCTGGAGTTCGCCGCCACTCAGACCATCTATATAAAACATCTTTCCTATTAAGATCTTTTTAATTACCGAGTTTCATCCTCAAGGTTGCGGAAACCATTAGACAGGTCCTCATGCAGCTTCTTAAACTTGGCCACAAGAGCAGCTTCTCCTTCAGCCGGATCCTCGAATTTTTGAGACCTGTGATGTTGATAAATCAAAATAATATTAAGACATTCCTTCTCATACAAAATAGTGATCCAGTATTTTAGCACCATTATAATTACTTACACTAGACGGTAAAAGAGATCCCCCAATCGATGTTTGATCAGGCTGTAACTTATCTTTTGACCATCCATACCAGCTCCTCTCTCCACTGCCTGCATTTTGTCAGCATTACATTAATGCTAGCTTGAACTAATGCTCCAATCATTTAACACAAGAAAAGCACGAGAGAGACAGACAGACACAGGTAAACAAAATCTGGTCCGTTAACACCATTCACTTTCTATTTATTTCCTTTAGCTCTTGCGATATTTTGAGATAAAAAGGAAAAGGGAAAAACACAAGTCTTTAAAAATCAAACTGAAATGAAAAAAATAAAACATGACAAATTCTTCGCCGTGCATTTAATTTTCTAAAAATACAGGGAACTAGAAACATGAAGAGGGAGTCAATTTAAGAATTTCATTACTTCTGAAGAAAAAAGAGATACTTCTGTGAACAGGGGAAAAAATCTTGAATCAACAAAAAAGGAATTATTGGGGCATGGTGGAAGAAGAAGGATCACTCGTTTTAGGGAAATAGAAGAAATTAACCCAACTAAGATATACCTGATTGGCCAAACTATAAAAGTGGATAATGTTGCGCATCATCCAAACAGACTTGTAGAAAGGGCAGAATTTGTCATATCTGCCAAACCCATAAACGACATCATTATAAGAGATGAGGTAAAGGCTACCATGTCATGTCAGTGTAAGTTATTCAAAACAGTTTTTTGAACGAAAAACCAGAAAAGCTGGGACTCACGGAGTAAAAGCATTCTGAGCAAGATAGTCTTCCCTCAAAAGCTTAGCAGTCTCTAGGGTTATCTTGTCTGTTTCAGCCAATGCGTCCTTTCCTACGAGCTGTGAAAACCAGACGGTAAGGATGTTCAGTAATTACTAAAAAGAAATTAAATACTTGTGAAAAAAGAAAAGAAACAATTAACATTGGCTGCACATGCTTTGCTCGAAAAGAAACGATTGACGCGTGTGTATATATATATATGTATGTATATATACCAAAGCCATAGGAACAGGGATGGATATGACTAATCTTCCGTTTCAATATAATTGCTCAATCACCAACAAAAAAGGTATACCTGAACGATTTCATTCAGGTCATCTTCTCTCTGCAGCACCTCACGGGCCTTTGTCCTAATGTTAATAAAATCTGGATCGAATTGCTCATAGAAAGACTCCAATGCCTGAAACAGGAGAAAATTTCTATAAATGTATAGGACTGCCATGATTTTGTTATACAGAAGACAAGGAAACAGTAGAAAAACATACCGTTGAGTACTTTGAATAGGAAATAAGCCAATTTACAGAAGGAAAATGTTTCCTCTGGGCGAGTTTTTTGTCCAGACCCCAGAAGACCTGTAGGAAAAAAACAAGATAAATCAAATTAACGAAACTAACAGATTGCATAAAATAATAAGTTGTTCTAACTTCTACATAATAATCAAAGCAAGCAAAACTCATGCATCTGAATGACAATGAAAGGAGAGACTGCCTACCTCAGGCTAGCACACATCTCAAAATAATATGCCATACAGAAATATAGGTGGGTCAACAATTGAACCAATTAATGATCCTAAACCTTGTCCTCCTCAGTCACACTTAATTATATGGCACGTTTCAATTGGTTTCTTCTATCAACTACTTAAATGACAACCACCTAAAAATATATACCACATAACAAGTGTGATTGGGGATGATAAAATTTAGGATGAATAAGATAATTACTCATTATGTAACCTAATTATGGAAGGCCATATTGATGGTCTCAAAATTGTGCATTTGCCACATGTAATGCACCCAACTTCAGCAATATGCCTGATAGAAATTAAAATGTGAAATGCTGAAACCAGATCAAATCTTTTACCTGGACAATGCTAAGGGTTGCAGACGTCACAGGATCTGAGAAGTCACCTCCAGGAGGAGAAACAGCACCAACAATTGTGACACTACCAGTACGCTCTGGGCTCCCAAGACATTTTACTTTACCAGCACGTTCATAAAATGAGGCCAAACGTGCTGCAAGGTAGGCAGGATATCCACTATCTGCAGGCATTTCTGCCTGTATGAGAGAAATCGTGACAACATTAGAGTAGGCTAAGGAAAATACAAAACACACTATCCATCATGAAATGTGCTTTAAAATACAATAAATCATGTATCTTACAACACTTAACCATAATGCAAAGAATTACTAACTAACTTATTGCTGGCCTACAAGAAAAACAAATAGTAAATTTAGGCTAAAAGACTAAGCACGTGACAACATTGAAAGATTCATTGAATGGCAAAATTTATGAAAGATATATCCTTCCTATGAAGCTAATGTGAACACTTCTACCTAAAGGTAAAGCATGGATCCACCTCTCAATCAAGGAATAGAGAGAAGCAAAAGGGAAAGGTTATTACTCCCTACAGAATAAGACTGGAAGCACGGAGACAAATCTCAGCCAAATCAAAAGAGTAATAAAGATATATGTGAACCTGACTTCACTCACAATGGATGCTTGACGTCACCCTCCACAACTTGAGAAAGAGAACACTTGGCAACTTAAAAAAAGAATAGCAAGGGAATGCAGGTGTGTGTAGAGAGAGATGGAGAGATTCCATAAACAGAGTCCATATGATAATTCAGGGCTAAT
Organism: Juglans regia; assembly: GCF_001411555.2. Classification (NCBI taxonomy): domain Eukaryota; kingdom Viridiplantae; phylum Streptophyta; class Magnoliopsida; order Fagales; family Juglandaceae; genus Juglans; species Juglans regia. The sequence continues at coordinate 14,831,021 of NC_049907.1, read as the reverse complement.
AGTGAGACAATAATAAGCACTACATAAAGCATCAAATTAATTACTTCAAAAAATTAAAGAGAATTTTCTTGAGTTAAAATTAATCGGCAAAACTAACCAGCCGCCCTGATATTTCACGCAATGCTTCTGCCCATCGAGACGTTGAATCTGCCATCATGCTAACATTGTAGCCCATGTCTCTAAAATATTCAGCGATTGTGATTCCTGATAATTCGTAATCATAATTTTAAAACTGTCATAGCAGCCACAATAAGAGAACCTTATGCATGTTATTTTTCCTACAAAGCACACCTATGTACATGCAAGTATAAATGTGAAAAACTGAGAACTCTTTTTCATTAAGTAAATTAAGAAATTGAGATATCTGAGCCTGGGTTTGAACTGGGGACTGTGAAAACTGAAAACTTCATGGGGATACAAAATGAAATCATCAGGAATATATTAATTCAAAGATAACATCATAAACGAAAAAGGATATTAATTTGAGAGCAAATAGGACAATGTTCAAACAGCATCTTCCTATCAAAGCACTTCAGAAACAAGATAAAAGAAAATACAATAGCAACAAATCTAGAAATCCATCATCATGAAAATTACAAAAAATATTTCACCACAAGTGAACGTGTTGTATTACAGATAAAATATGATATCAATAAAGATGTCAGGTTCAGAAATTTCTGCTGTTGTAACTCTAGATGACCATTACTGAAAAATAAATAACAATTATAATCAAACAGGAAAGCATCAATACAATACTTAGCATTCACTAGAGAGGTCATTCCAGAAAACAATTGAGAATGTTAAACCTTAACAAGCTGGACTAAATTGTGTGGAAAGAACCAATAGAAATACCTGTATAAATTGAAGCCTCACGAGCTGCCACTGGCATGTTTGAAGTGTTGGCCACAAGTGTTGTACGCTTCATAACAGATTCCTCACGGCCGTCAGGCAAAGTCATTGTCAATTGAGGAAAGTCCATAAGAACCTGCATAATTAGCATTACTGGATGAATCAACTTCAAAAAATACAAAAATAATTGATTGCTGATCAGGTTTAGAAAATACAGACCTCTGCCATTTCATTCCCTCGTTCCCCACAACCAACATAAACTACAGTATCAGAATTAGAGTACTGCACAAAAAAAATGCATTAGATAAATAATGACTAAGATTATTACAGCATCACAAATGCGTACAGAGATCCTTGATAGATAGATGAAAATCTCACTTTCGAGAGTGCTTGACTAATGACTGTTTTTCCACAACCAAAAGCCCCAGGTATGGCACAAGTCCCACCAAGAACTGAAGGAAAAAGGGCATCAAGAACACGCTGAAATGAAAACAGACTCATCAGAACTGAAGAATCATCAACTAAAACTTTATGCATGAAGCAACTAACAATTCACGAATCCACCTGCCCAGTAAGTAGAGGGGTATCAGCAGCAAGTTTTGACGCAACAGGCCGTGGTGTACGTACAGGCCAAGTCTGCAGAATAGGGGTAAAGTAAAATTAAAGATGTAAAATTTAAGGAAAGTACAATAAAGATACAACCATGAAAGTATAACCAAAAGAACAAAATTAGAAACCTGAAGCATGGTAAATTTCTTTTTGACACCTTGGAACTCAAGCTCTAAGACAGTATCCTGCACATACATTTAGGAATAGTCGATAAATTCTATTCCAAAAGAAAGATCTCAAAACAAAATTTGTGTGCACTGCATGTGTGTGTACATATATTCCTTTACTCGCCCTTGATCAGGTTCAACAAAAAATTAGCAGAAAGTCCAAAAATTAAAAAACAACTGAAAAATCTCATCTTAAAGCATCCTAATATAAGTCAAGAGATGCCCTCCCAGCATTGCTAGATATACAGCTAAACAGCCAAATGCAAAATAGACACAGAATCAGTGTGAAAAAATTCAGAAAATTTTGAATTGGCAATGGTGATGGACTATAAAGGCACATAAAATATGATGCAAAAAAAATTAGACAGACAAACCTTCAATGAATATTGACCAGGTGCTGCAATGAAAGAAATTTTTCCCATTGCGTCAGGAGGAAGTGCAACATGATGTTGCATTAGACTGTTCTCAAAGACGGTCTGCATTGTGAAATATATCAGAGCTAGGGCTCAGAAGAACCTTAATGAAAGGAAGTCAAAAGAGTCAAGTGCTAATTCAAAAGGAGCTAATGCAAAACAAATAGTAACTCTGAAAAACTTACAGCATACAAGTCTCCACCTGTGAGAAGATCTCCCTCACCTGTGACCAGTGGATGACATTGGATTTTAGCATAATCAAACAGCATCAATTTAACAATCATTCTAAACAGCGTATAAATAATTTAATATATCACCTAGTTTTTTAGGCTGAAACTCCCAAAGTATATCTTTGTCAAGAGCTGGGACAGAGACTCCGCGAGGGATATAGACATCACCAGATATTTTTGCAATAGTTTTCAAAGGCCTCTGTCAATAACAAATAAAACTGAAACAATAAACACCACTAATTCATTTTGTGCCTGCAAGGGTAATGTTCAAAAGGTTTGCTAGGAAATAGGGAGATTAAACCTAAAGCAAAATTATAAATTAACTAAGACCAGGTTTAAGTTCAATTTAGGCATACCTGAATGCCATCAAAAATATTTCCCAATATTCCAGGTCCCAACTCCACCGATAGAGGCTACAAAGTTTGCATACTTTTGTTAGCTGATGCTTTTAACGCATCATCAGAAAACCAGGAAAAGACATGATGGTAGGCTCACCTTGTGTGTTCGTAGCACAGGGTCATTTACCGTCAAGCCTGCTGTTTCCTCATAAACTGAAAAAGAGAAGACAAGTTTCTTGTTTGGTTTTGATTTCTCTGAATAATCCCCACCATATAAAAACTTTTTTCTATTTTTTGATAATTAATACCCACCATATAAAAACTATAGAATGCAGAATATAATATTAATAATGATGAGAATGATAAGCGTGATTATTCTTACACTTTCAACAATTTATTTAGTAGGCTGGATAGATAGACATGGACAGCCGCCAGAAACCATAAAGAAAAAATGATAATGTAATAATGAAAGAATTGCAACAGAGAGATTGTTATGAGTTGAAATAGTAGTAAATACCTTGGATTGTAGCAGAATCTCCTTCCAACCGAATAATCTCACCAATAAGATTATCGTGTCCAACACGGACCAGCTCATACATTGCAGCCCCTGCCATGCCATCTGCAATGACGACTGGTCCAGATACCTGTCAAGTCATAAGTGAAAAACACAAATAGACCTTTTCTAAGTTATCACATCCAGTTCCTTTACATTCACACATGATTAGAGAAATTCAACACAACTGATGAGCCAATGCAGTGACCACAACTTTAACCAATGACCAACCAGAAATTAGGATTTTTTTTCTTGTTTTGATAAGTCAGAACTTTAAGACTATTTGTAAGATGATGACTTAGTAAACAAACATGATACAAGCCGTAAACACATATTCCATGTTGCAACCATCAGTGAACACCACATCAATTCGATGACTTTAACCATTGTTGATCGACTGGCTCGTGAACGGGGAAGACATAAATACATAGCAAAATCCATTATGTACAATATGGTCAACAAATTCAGCTAGCAATAAGTTCAACCCATAAAGTAACCGATCAACATAATTTATATCTTCTTTCACTCGATATCAAAAGTATATAAGAAAATCATTGATTGGATGCATAGCGCCCAACAGAACCACAAAAGTATAACTAGAAAGAAGAGTAACAAGATAACGCAACACTTTGCAAGTCTATAATTTGTAAGAACTTTAAGGTTCAGAGGACTAGGCTACAAGCAATGAAAAAACAGAGTTATCTTTAAGTAGACATAACAAACAAATATCCAAAACCCTCAATGCTAACACTTTCACCTTCGAATATCCTACAAGTTCTTCACTCTGTTATTTTTCCAGTTTCGAAACAAAGATTTGGAGGTAGGATCACGACGCAACCCCACTCGTCAGTCGCATTATTAGATCTCTCAAACGCCAATGACTCGAATCGATAACGCAATTAAAAAAAAAAAAAAAAAGACCTAAGTTCAACAATCAGAAAGCTGAACGACGGATAATTCGCAAAAAAGTTTACCCCAAATGATAGTAGACCAATACTCAGATCAATCCTAAAATGCACGCAGCCAATCCAATAAAAAAAAAAAAAATCCAGAATCCAAAACAACCAAAACGCACCAGATTTGTGGCAAAACAGAGACTCCAAGGTTCAATCGGAAATAAGTAGTACGAACCTTGCGGACGTAACCGTACTCACTCTCCTTCTCGGCATCTTCGAAGGTCGTTAATCGAGATCCGTAGACCGCCGGCATTTTTGTGCTCTCCGATCAAGATCTCAGGGGCTCTGCAAAAACCCAAAACTTCCCCCCTTCAAGCGTTTCCGATCGAATTATATGCAAAACGACAGAGACTTAAAAGAGAGAGAGAGAGAGAGAGTCTGTGTCTGCGAGAGAGATCTCGATGCGAGGGGTGAATTTGTAGGACACGTACTGGGATTGGTTTCGGGGAAGGAAATGATTCTCAGCGGAATAGTCTATGTTAGACACATACTGCCTCTCTGTTCCTGATCTTTCGATTTCCTGCTGTGAGATCCCTGCAGTTATTGATTTATGATTGGCCGGATGGTTTAAGATGGAATACATTCAGCGCAGCATAGTACACTCTAAGGTCCGTTTCAACACTGAGATAAAGATGAAATAATTTTACATAAAAATTAAAAATTAAATAAAATATTATTAAAATATTATTTTTTAATATTATTACTATTTTGAGATTTGAAAAAATTAAATTATTTATTATATTTTATATGAGAATTGAAAAAAATTATAATGATAAAATGAGATAAAACCGTTTCTATTTCCAAACGAGACCTAAATAGTAGTTTTTTTAGAGAATGTTGAGCAGTTAAGGAATGAAATCATATAAAAATTTTATAAATAGTAGGAAAATTATTTGTAAATAGTTATGAAATAGTTTGAATTAAAATATTTTATTAGATTTTGAAAAATGAGAGAAAATTTTGAATAAAAATATTATAAAATTAAAAATATTATTAGAATGTTATTTTTAATATTATTTTTATTTTGAAATTTAAAAAAATTTAATTATTTTTGTATTTTGTTTAGAAGTTTGGAAAAATTATAATCATTAGATAAAAAGTTTAAAAATTTAAAATTGAAAAATATTTGTGTTTGAGTTTAAGTGATGTATAGAAAAAAAATTTCGAAAAATTTCGAAAAATTTTGAAATGAGATGAAATGATGTGTTTTCCAAATAACTCCTTATTCTTTATATTATTATATTATACCATTTAATTTTGATCAAAGTACTAATCTCAACAACGAGATTCTTATTTAATGTTGATGCTTTGGGAACACAAGTATTCTCAGGTATTATACAGATATTTCATATTTGACTTCTTAAACATAACTCAAATATATAATATTTTCAATTTCAAATTTTTAATTTTTTCATCTAATCATTGTCTAATCATTATAATTTTTTCAAATGCTCAAACTAAACGCAAAAAAAAAAATACGACTTTTTTAAATTTCAAAACAAAGATACTATTAAAAAATTGTATTCAAACAATTTTTAATTTTATAATATTTTTATTCAACTTTTTCTCTATCATTTTCTAAAATCTAATAAAATATTTTAATTCAAATTAATTTACTATTATTTATAAATATTTGAGATATTTCGAATATCCAAACCAACCATTGTGAGATACATTAGGGTGTCTATAGCGCATCAAGATTATCAGAATGTTTTAATCAAAACACTTTTAACGTGTGGGTCTAATCATATGGTATTGCTATAATATTTAATGCACAAACTCTCTCTATAAATTGTATTAGGTCCCGTTTGGTTGTTAGATAATATTGAGATCAATTCAGTTCAATCTAATTTTAATATGAGTCTAACATCTAAATACTCAACTCTCAAATTATTAAACTCATCTCAACTCAAAACATCTTTACACTTGAGACTCATAATTTTTTTCAATTCAACACATATTTAAATGCGGGATCTATAATCTTTTTCAAATTCTCATAAATATATATAAATTCATTTTAACATTTAAACACGTCTCTCAAAATTTACTATATCATTTTAATTTATTACTATTTATAAAGAATTCAATTCAACTCAATATTTAAATGCAGTCTAAAAATACTAATGTGGTTCTCAATCCGTCTAATGTCTACGACTCTCATAATTCCAATCCACAAAGGATTGGCGATCATGGGAAGATATGCTAAAATAATTATTTGTGTGGCAAGAGAGAGGAAGCTGCGGTTTGCCAATGGACAAACTTCCACTGTACTTTATACAAGTGTGGGGACCGTCTGGTCTTTGTTGTTATTGCCAATACAATTTACGGCAACTTCCCTTCCGTGGTTATTAATTCCAAATTTTATTTATTAAAAAAATTTGGAGACCAACCCATCTGGTTATCTCAGAAAACTAGTCCTCCAATTAAAATGTGACACGTCAGCATATTAGCACCATTATCATGCATCTCACTACATCCGAACAGTATACTTCATTCCCCTTAAAGAAAATAATAAGATTATTATTCTTTTACTATCTATTTATTATTCTTTTTATATTTAATTTTTTTAAAAAATTAATTTTATTTAATAGTTAAAGAAGTGATTATTAGTAAAATTATATATATTTTTTTAATTTTTTTTCTTAATGATTAAATATGTTAAAAAAATACTTAAAAGAAAATAATAAAAAAATAAAAAAATTTCAAATATAATACAAGTAGTAAAAGAATAGTGAACCGGTTGCAAGGATATCATTACCCTTCCCCCTAAACCCCTTTCTTACTATTCGATCCCACACCAGACGGCACCTCACTCCATCTCAACCCCACTAATATGATATTTGAGATATTAAACATGGATTCACAATCCTCATAACTCCAGATTTGGTGGTTTCTTGAGATTCTTCGATTTGGACTAAACAAACCCTAAATGGCATGCATTAACTTAAATTGTCGTTTGGATTTGAAGATGAGTTGAGATGGGTTGTGAATAGTAGTGAGATGAGTTGTGAATAGTAATGAGATTTGTGAGTTAAAGTTATTGAATAGTAATGAGATGAATTGAGATGAGTTGAGATGAATTGAGATGGACTGTAAATACAAACGAGGCCTACTTAAATTGCCAAGAACATGTTTTGTTTTTAACATCTACAGAGACAATCGAAAAGTCCATTTCGAACAAGAAAGTTGTAAAACAAATCTCTTATTCCATAAATAGTACCGTTTGATCTTTTTCCTGATTACTAAGAAAAATTAGGGTTCAGAAATTAGAGAGAGAAATGTATGGATGAGAGAGGTGATGCTGATAAATTGGACGAAATCTTGCTTCCAAGGTTTAGATTCCATCCAATTGACGAGGAGCTTGTTGGATTGTATCTTAAGAGAAAGATTCAGCAGCGGCCTCTCTCTATCGAGCTCATCAAGTAGCTAGATATCTATAAATTTGATCCATGCCTTCCAAGTAAGATCGATCAACTAAACTCTTCAGAGCTTGTGATACTACTGCTATTCATGATTTTGTTTACCTAGTTTTCATACCCGAGGTAGCATGCAAAGATGAAGAAGCTCATTAATATTCTATTTTTTGAGTTTTTCTAATCCATCTTTGAGCCTGGAACGCATTCGGTGCAGGGGAAGGGGAAGGGAACGTAATTAGTTGCTTTCCTTCTATTGTGCTACACACACTCCATCTTACGTGTATCCAGCCCGTTGGTGGGTTGTTTTTCGCCCAACAGTAACAAGGTTGTTGCAAAGCGTTTCTCTTATTTATTTTTATTAGTGGAATAATTTGAATTATTACAAATTTCGAGTACATCTTTTGTTAAAAGTGGATGTCAATGTGAGAAATATAAAAGATTACTTTTTTTTAGGACCACTATTTTTATAAAATGTGAACTTTTTTTTCTTTTGTAAAAACGAGAAGCACAAACGGTTTCATTTCGTCTATACGGTAGAAATGATTTCTGTAATCAAACGCCCATTTTAGCCCTTTGAATTCATCTCTAAATTTTCTATATTGTACAACCACGCCCTAACATGCTACAATAAAAAGGACCCTGCTACAGTCATAGAGACTCTCCATCCAAAAGGTCATTTGTTTTTTTTTTCTCCATACATATTTTTTATACCGTTAAACATTTTTTTTTTTAAAATCACATCATTAAAAAAATATTTCTTTAATTATTAAGTAAAAAAAAAAAAAATCAATCTGTGGCTCCTCAATTGCTTTTCTACTTGGGATAAGTATTAGGGTGCGGCTACTATGCCACCCCATTTTGACCGCTAGGCATACCGCCCAACGTTAAAAAAAAAAAAAAAAAAAAAAATTCACATTTTTTAACATATTTAAATAAATTTAAAAAATAAAAAAATAACTAATATATTTAAAATCACTTCCTTAATTACTAAGTAAAAAAAAAAAAAAAGAATTTTGACCAGCGGTCAAATGGAGGTGTCAACTTGGGGAGGCAAATTAGACTTTCTCTATCCCAATAAAAAGCATTCCGACTTCTGTCTAGGGGTGTTCATCCGGGTTCCAACCCAGGAACCCGGATATACCCGGACCGGAACCCAGATTTCAAACCCGGGCCGGAACCTGGACCGGGTTGGTCTGGGTCAAGGGTCGGAACCCGGATGAATCCGGATTTTTGAAACCCGGAAATCCGGGTTCCGGGTTGTACCCGTTTTTTTTTTTTTAAGAATTTGATTGGACTGAGAGATCCTGCAAAAAAAAAAAAAAGAATGGCATCTTGTTTGAATATGGAGTACATTTAAATAATTAACTACATAAAATGTTTACTCTGTTTCTTACATGATACAAGGACTCAATCACATACCCCTAATAATTTTGATTTTCTAAATAAGTATCGTATTCTATCTCCTACCTATATATATATATATATATATATATATATATATTATCACTTATAATTTCAATAGAGGAACCGTGAAAACCCCACCCAAAAAACCTTTTTTGTTTTTCACATTACAGAGAACCAAAACCCCCACATGATCAAAACCCAAGGAATGCTCCACCAACAAACTGGTTGAAAACTTGATGAACTAACATCATTGAAGCCAACAAGAAACCTGCATTCGCCGATAGAAGGATCGAGGTAAGTGACAATGCCTAGCCCATCAAAATCACAGCTCTGTGCATTTTGCTTTCGCAGCTGATAGTAACTGTTGAATGCATATGAGATATTTCCCTTTGCTCCAATGCCATTACATGATCCACCATAGTTAAGTGTGGTGCAATCTGCAACACTACAGGCAAGTTTCATGTGGTTTGTCACCTCAGACAAATCTGTAGATGGGTTTGCCACACACCATCTAGATGGGAGATACTGAACATTTTTTGCATTCTTTAATCTTCTGTTGCCCAAACCAAGGTTTAGTGAATATTTGGCTTGGCCATCAAAGGAAAAAATACCCCAGTGCCTCTCAAAGGTTCCTGGAAGTATGCTCTTTGCCCCTTCATCAAGTAGACCGAAAAGGTATATATCCATGGGTGGGATGCCCGGCCTCAATGGGGTCCCTTTGCTACTCAGAACATGATTTATGAGCCATTGATTGAAAGCTCTTACAGCAGTCAGATTTGCACCAATGGCTCCATCTGTTGGCCAACCTACCTCCCCAATAACTATGGGCATCTGACCATATCTCTTATAATGCTAAGATACAGGTTTTCAGCATGCTGAAATTCAGAATTTGTTTTTCCTATTTCTCCCCCTCATTTTTTTTTTTCCTTTTCTTCAAATTGGTTTTCTCTACGCAGCCATTGCAACATCTTAGCATTATAAGAGGAATTGTTTTCAAAAAAATAGATTAGAAAATAAATTACATATGGAGGAAATAATCCAGTGGGAGAAAGAAAAACTAAGCGAACACTGACATCGTTTTGTTGGGACCTAATTCTAACAGAAATTCGATAAACTGAGGTCTAGATGAATTTGAATGTATTAAAGACATGACTCTAGATGGTTGATGAATTATATTATAACTTTCTGGAAATCAACACAATGCATAGGAATAACTAACTTTATAAAATGAAAAATACTCTATGTAGCTTAGTTAGAATGTCTTGAGGCATTACATAATAAATATTACCTAAAACATCAATGACCTAAAACCAGATATAATTGGCTTCTCAGCTAGCCTTCTCCAATCCACATGTTGCACCATCCAATCAAAGCAAAGAGAAGCCATTATAGATAAATAATATAATCAGCAGTAGAACAAATGTTTGAGAAGGCTACCTTTTTACTAGGACACGAGTTTAGTATCAAATCTGTTATAAGAAAACTTATGCCCACGATCTAGATCTCACAAACCCAGATCTAACCCATAAAAATACTACACAAATATTACTCCATTCAAACATCCACATCAAAATAAACCCAAAAACAACAGCAAGAACAAAAACTCAATCGCAGAAATCAAGCCAAGACCAAAAAAAATAGAAGATCTAGCAAAATAATAGCATATAACAGACCCAAATAAATAAATAAAAACCCCACGTTTAAAAACAAACCCAAAAAAAACCTAATCTTATCCCACATGCTTACAGATCTAAACACTGTAAAAAAAAAAAAATCAGATTTGAAAGTGTAAATCAAGAACTAACACAAAGAACATAATTTGATTTTTGTCAAGTAGAAGACGACGGCCACGAGGAACAAATATTCGATCGGCAGGGGAAGAGTGACAGGAGGTAGGGTTTCAGCATGAGAGAGAGAGAGAGAGAGAGAGAGAGAGAGGAGGAGAAGAAGAAGAAGAAGAAGACGACGGAGCCACGACCGATAAGTGAGAAACTTAAAGCAAAGAGAGAAGAGAAGAAGACAACGGAGCCACAAGTGAGAAACAAAAACTCGAAGAGAAGAGAGAGTGAGAGAGAAGGGACGGCGATGAGTCGATGACCTAAGGAAATTGAGAGAGAGAGTGAAAACAGAGCAAAATCCGAATGAATTCAGTGTATAGAATCGTATAAATGCGGGTTCTGGATTCCCAATCCGGAACTCGCTTTAAACATCCGCATCCGGACCGTATAGGTCCGGGTTTTATAATCCGGATTTCGGCCCGGATTTGATCCGGGCCGAAACCCGGAACCGGTATCCGGATATTCGGGTTCCGGACCGGGTCGGGAAAAAATCTGACCCGGATGAACAATCTTATTTATCTCCACCGCAGGCTCCTTTTGACAAGTACAAGTTTTATTAGATTTTTCCAAACTAATAAATTTAGTAAAAAAATAATGTCCAGAATTTCTTATATAAAATTTTATATATCTCTTAGCTAAATTTTATTCTAATACATATAATTACAATAAAATAATTCAAATTTTATAATATATAGAATAATAAATAATTGATAATTAAAATAATATATTTTAACAGCAAATTGATATTGGGAATACTGAATGCTAGGGGAACCGAGAAATGTGCCTATGCCTTGTTCTCGATGCTCCTGCATTGTAACTATAATGCAAATGCATTTTTTTTCTTTCAATTATTTTTTAAACACCTTTAAACATTTAGAAAAAAATTCACAAATTTACTAAAAGTTACTTTCTTAACCATTACGTTAAAAGAAAAAAAAAAATATCGGTCACTTTGGGGGCACCATTCTCGGTCCCCCCAGCATTTTCCTAAAAATCTATTTTCAACTTTTAATGTAATAGTATATTCATATAAAAATTAAAAAACAAATATAGAAATCACTCTTTTAGTTAATTTTATATTTCAAGAGCCGTTAAAAAGTTCTTTTAATGGATAATAGTTATTTTTCTTGTGATCCACTTAATTTTTCAAGGAAAGGGAAAAAAATAGAAAATTTCTTTGCCTAGAGAAGTGGAACTTGAATATAACTTTTTATAAGAATAATGTTACTCATCATCTCTTTTATCATCATCATCTCATCAATTCATGATATGGTATTAAATGATTTGAGACGATTTATTATGTTTCACTTATAAGCCTTTCATTTAATGTCACGTCAATGAATATTAAGAGGATGATGATAAAAAGAATGATAAATAGATTTTTCCTTTATTTAATTCGGTCATTCTGAAGATTTTTTTTTTGTTAATGTTATAATTTTTTTATAGGCAAATATATATAACTTTTTTTAATCTAAGATGGTCAACATAGGTTCTAAACTGAATTTTGGTACTAGTCCCTAAGGATTTTAAAAAAATAGTCTTAAAAAATAAGACAGAAACTAACGAACTTTTTAAGACCTATACTTTCTTTAAGTTAAAAATTGAAACATGTTTTGTAAATTTAAAAGAAAGTTTGCAGTGGAATTTATTAAATTGAATTACAAAAATCATTTTACAAAATATGAGTTCACACATTACATAAAATATGTCTAGGTTTCTATCACTTTTTCCTTGGCCTATGTCTGTCCAGACACTTCTTCCTCATTTCATTCATGAGTGGGTCATACATAAAAATAAAACAAATCGAATGCATAGTAAGTATTATTTTATAGTGTAAACATATTCAAGGTTTTCATTCATATATTCTTCATTTTTGTACCTACCTTACATAAAGCATTTTATTTCCTTAGAAAACATTACAATGAGGGATTTTTCTTAAAAAAAAATTGTTTTCATTCCTCATAAAAATATTTCCACACCTTGCACATTCCTTCATAAAGAGCTAAATGATTTCACAGCATTCAATTTAACTCTTATCACTTTTCATTGGCAAGTACACACTATTACATAATGTGTGTTAGGGTTAGTAGTCTTTTAGACCCGGACTCTGCCCATGGTCACAGATTGAGAATCTCTTTCAGTTAGGGGCAACATTGGGTGCACAACCAGTACTACTTACCCGACATTGCAATCTACCCAGTCCATTGATATCATCATTCATTCCGTCGTTGGCTGTTACGTAGATTCATACATTAAAACATTTATTTTATTTTCTTTCATTATTTTCATTTCATTCATTCATTTCAATATTTTCATTTTCATTCTATTTATTTATCAGTCCATTTCATTTCATAAAATTTTATTTCATAACATTGAGCATAAAACATATTATTTTATTTTATGAATCATAAAGACAATAATTAATACATATAACATTCATTTCATCATGCATATATTTATCATAGAGATGCATAAATAAGGGTTAACATAAAAAGGTTATTATAAACATACATATACTTCAAAGCATTAATACCTTATCATAGGTCAATAAGACATCATTTCATTTCTAAAAGATTTCATTTCCTCAATTCATTACATAAAAAGAATATTTTTCTCATAAAAGTATTTCATTTTATTTTCATAAAAAGAAACATTTCATTTTCTTCTTCTTATTATTTAGAAAACTCTAGAAGAGTATGAACATAATACTTACAAATATCATGCCATTTCATTTCATGCAATCCATTCATGTGCGTGTCAGATGGTAACCTACATGCATACATAGTTTTACATCATTTCCTTTTCAAGTGCATATGCAACTTAAATTTAAAATTTGCACAAAACTACCATTACCTTAAACTTCCTTCACTTAGACCCATTAAATTATCCAATCAATCCTCCATGAGTTACATTCCCTTACCACTATTTTTCTTAATTTGAAAGTCATAGTTTGTAACCCTCCCTTAAGGTCACATTTCCAACACGCATCCAACTTCATGAATACTCCATTTATTTCAACTACTCCATTTATTTCAACTACAAAATACTCAATACCTTTCCTCCATGAATACATAATTCATATCAAATGTGTCTAATATATATAACCAACTAAAATACACATGTACCCTATCCATTTATCACCTAAGGTCAACATACAATCTATCAAAGCAAACACTAATTGATCTACAAGCTTCATCCATAAAAATATATATATATATATGATGTATAGAAATCTATCCATCTTTCAAGAGTACCCTTATACAATTCTTATGTTACTTAATATCACCTATGCATATCCAAAATGTTACCATCTTTAAACTATACATCACATATACTTTACATAGACACAAAATGCAAAAAAATCACTTCGAACACAATCTGTCCAATTGACCTATGGCTAGGGTTGTAATCAGTCCGGTTCAATCCGGTTTTGGACAAATTTTAGAACCCAACTGATATACAGCAATTTTAGAAATTTAAGAACCGATACGAACCGATTCATCACCAAAGCAGAAAAAAGTTTTTTCGATTTCGGTCCATCCAGGTTTTCGATTTATTGTGGCACTACATAGGTTGAAACTTGAGAGCCGGTTCCTCTAATGTTTATTTTCCTCAAAAGTAAGTTTATATTAAATATTAATAACTTAATATTAATGTTCATGTATAAGATTAAATTTTCATGTTATATTAATTAATATTTAGCATATAATATAATATAAAGAATTATATAAAAGTATTTTATATATAATATAAAAAATTAAAAATATTATATATATACCTATCCGGTTCAGTTCAAACCAATTTTCAAAATATGAAAAACTGAAACAGTTTCGATCCATTTAGATTCTTAAGAACAGGTACCAAGCCGAGCCAGATATGAACCTGGTTCGTTTGGTTCAATTGATTTTTTCCTTTTTTTACACCCCTACTTATGGCCCATACTTGATACTACACACACATGTCATATTACACTCGTATTACACGGTCTTATGTTATATAAAATGATACAAAAGGCATGATTATAATTACTTACCCGAAGCATTATGCAATAATAAGCTTAATGCACGTGCCACAAATCGTCAAATGGCACCTATAATCAATCATATGGTCAGATAAGCATTTACTCACGTAAAGTACAATTATAAAATGTGAACTCATACCTAAAGAGGCTACTCGTGGTGTCTAAAAATCATCTTAACTCAACCCTATTTACCCATGTGTCTTAAAACCTAATCTTTATGACTTATAATCTCCACTTATTCATCACCTTAAATTCACAACATGTAACCCTTGGTCTAGTCCTCACCACATGCCACAAGACCATTGTACCAAACTGTAAAGAAGTAGTCGGCGACACATGCAGAGGGACTTGATCATGGACCACTTCATGGGACTCTCGGCCTTGACCTATGCCTCCATGTACTCAAATGACTATCAACCCAAACATTTACATCTTCCTATCCAAATCTGACTTGACATCTCTCAAGGCATCATTTCATGGCTTTACCGCTCAACCTAAAGCCCCTAGTCATCCACCCGAAACACCTTAAACTGATGTATCTTGCTGACACTTGCATCTTACCCCACACACACACACATGCACAAGATCATGCCTAACCCGACTTGCACCAACCTTAGCATATGTGCAACCTTTGTTTTACCATTTTTTTCACATTTGTACTGCCCAACTCTACACTCTTTCATTCATTCCCAACACGTCAACCATGTGCACAACTGCCACAAGGTCCTCTCCTACAACCGGCCAATGACTACCGTGATGACTCCCTTTATGCATGTGAACCCTTATGCATGTGACTCATGCGGTGTCCTAACTCCTGCCTTGGTCTTGTCTGGACGGTTTGGTGGAAAGAGGGAAAGGTGGGGAGGGTTATAGAGAGCAGGGGTGAAAATAAAAACTGGTCATGAACTGGACCGAACCAGTTGATTCGGTCCGGTGCCAGTTTCACTTTTTGAAAACCGGCCATAACCAGTCCAGTTTCGATTTTTCTTTTTCTAGCACCGGATTAAACCGGACTGAATTGGTTTCGTATACATATATATTTTTTATAATATATAATTTTTATATATAATATATAATTATATATAAAATAATTTTATATTATATGCTAATTACTAATTAGTATAAGACTAAATTTTAAAATCCTATTACTCATTATAACCAAATAATATAATATTTGATATAACATAAAATTAATGTTATAAACCTTAATATAACATTTGATATAACATTAAGAATTTTAATTTTATAACATAAAATTAATATAACAAAAAATTCTAATCTTAAACATGAACATTTGTTTGATCATATATTATTAATATAAACTATATATATCAAGAATAAATATATCTTATGGCAAAATAAGTTATAATATATATTCTTTTTCATAAATACATTTCTATACATTTGATCATATACACTCATTAAAAAGTGTATGTAACCATCATATAATATATTATCATTAGCATATATGTAACCACTAGCGTATTAATTATTATCACTAACATATATAATCAAATATATAAATAAGTTAGACACTAACATATTATCACTAGCATATTATCACTAAAATATATAAATTTTAAATAAGTTAGACACTAACGTATTAGTAGTAGGGGTCGGCTACACTACATGGCATACAAGTGATCGAAACTTAAAAGGGAGAGCTAAATTGAAGTGGTGCAACATTGCACATAAAAAAAGAGCAACCAAAGTTTTACAAAGCTACAATCGTTCACACTTCAGGGTGATGCCGGGTTGCATAGGGGCTGAGCTGGGGGGCGCAAGGTTGTTTTCGAGGTGCTCTAGGTTCTGAAATATACCAAAGAGTGTTAATGGATGAAGAAACATCCCAATAAAGGAACAACAACTCAAGAAACTGCCTTGTCTGTGCGATGTAGAAACAACCAAGTGTGGTGCAGCAACGCAAGGGGCTTACCTACTAGTGGAGGCTGGGTGGAGGATTTGCTGGAGAAGAACACTAGAGGCTGTAGCAACCTTAGTAGGAGAGGATGTCTTACATGCATGGAGGGCTTTTTACAATGATGTTGTAAGATAAATGTATTTTTATAAAGTAATGTTATTTTATAAAGTGTTTTACAAAATTACCCATCATTTAACATATTGTTGTGAAATATGTTATGTATAAATCATTTTTCTTGTATAAATATGTAGTTCCAGGCATTGTTTTAAACATTGTACCGTATAGGCCGATAGGGCCGAAATATGCCATACCGGCCACTGGTCTGGTACAGGTATTACATATATTTCGTACCGGCCTAAATATCGGCTTGTATTTCGGCCCGTACCGGCTGACATTTCAGCCTTTAGTTTCTTTTTCTTTTTTCATTTTTTTAAACTACAAGCTCATTTTTTTATTCTCAATTCAGACTAGGTTATTTATAATTGAATAAATCTTTACAACCTCCCAACACTCCACACTCCATATTTTTTTTAATTTTTATTATTTTTTTCTTTTATCAAATATTTATTATATGAATAAAAAATAAAAAATTTGAAATAATTTTAAAAAAATAAATAAAAAAAATAAAAAAATTTAAAAATTTAAAATAATATGGAGTGTGGAGTGTGGTGAAGGTTATATAGCAAAACTCTTTATAATTTGAGAAATGATTTGTACAAGCCCCAAATAGACAAGCCCCATACAAGCCTTTGTAAAAAAGTAGACCCCACTTTAAAAAAGTGTAAAAAAAGCTATTATTTATTAGTGTGACCCATTATTTTATAAAAAACTTGTATAATGCTTGTCTATTTGGGGCTTGTATCATTACTTATATTTATATATAATATATTCATATATCAACTATCTCAAAACGGTACCTGTATCGAAATATTTCGTTCTAGTGTCTTGACTGATACGACGTCCGGTATGGTATTCAAAACTTTGGTTCCAGGTCTTGGTAGTTTATAGTGAACTGGGTCAAGGGTTTAGGGGAACGGGTTGGACTCATTTCAAGGGTATTGACTCTAGGGTTGGGTTGGATCATGGGTCGTAGGCTTTACCTTGGGTCCTTTGTTTTAAACATGCGCTTGGATCACTAACCAAGTACAAACCAATCCAAATTTAATTTCTAAACCCAATAACTTAAGGCCCTAAAATCCTTTTGGGTCCAATTCCAATCACTTTTAATTATCCACTATAAATTGAATTTAATGCCTAATTAAAATTCCAACCCAAACTAGACTTCTTAAATTAAAACCCTAAAAAAAAATAATTGCTTATAGCTAAATAAATAAGTAGCATAAAATAATAATAATTTCTCTAAACTTTTTAGAGGTGTTACATGTAGACAATGAAGAAGCTAGCCCAATTATATGCCTGAGAGATTGTCAGACTACACGAGGTATGAAGGTGATGGTGTCTGGTAGAGATGCTCAGTTTACATTGAGGCTTTGGAAGAGTTTAAAATTGGCTGTGTGGACCACATTGAATGCTTATCATATCTCTAAAAGAGATGGTCAGTTGGAGCTCAAAGGGAGATGGGTTGATCATTTGCCATCGTCTGCAACAGAAGTTACCAATATACCATTCCATGAGGGATACTTGTAAACCATAAATTGAGAGAGAGAGAGAGAGAGAGAGAGAGATTGCATTTTGCGCACCCAAACTATAACAGTGTTTCAAATTGCACCTATAATTATTAAAATCAACAATTTCGTACTTCAAACAACCAATTTCTTTCAATCCACACCCTATGTTCAATAGCCTCCTTAATTCTTAAAAAACCCAAAAATTTTTGAGTGAATGTCTAAATACCATTCTTAAAATTAATTAAAAAATAATAAGACCGTTTGAATTCAAAAAATATATCAATTCATCTCATCTCATGATCTAATTATTAAATTTTCAAACAAAATAAAATAAACAATTCAACTTTTTTTAAATTTTAAAATAAAAATAATATTAAAAAAATAATATTCTAATAATATTTTATTCAACTTTCAATCTTCATCTCATATCAATTTACTATCCAACTCTCTCCTAAATTTAACTCAAGTTGGCAAGGTGGGTGGCTTAGTGGCTATTGATAATACAAAAGAAAATTATGTCCTTTTTAGGGATAAATACTTTTTTACACCCTCAAACTAATAAGAGTTATGTCCCTTTTACCATCAAACTAGTAAAATTAATACATTTTGCAACTTCCAATGAATGGGTGAAAAGTGTCTAAGTTATGTAGGGTGAGACGTGTACCTCTTCCCCTAATTTTCATTAATTTCTTAGGCCATAATTGAATTAGGGTGAAAATTAGGGGTGATATCTGTATAGTACAAGCCACATTACTTAAGTATGATTATTGCATTTTCTTAACCTCCTATATAAATGTTGGTCTTGGAGGTCAAAACAATCCAATAACTTTAAAACAATTTGAAGTTTTGAACAAATTGTATAAAACTATATATAATATATTTATTCATATAAATATTTATATAAATATTTAAAATTTATTGATTTTAGATATAGTGGAGCAGCTGGCCGGGGCGGAGTCCCACTGGGGTTAGCCCACCTCCCATGCATGTCCCTGCATAGGCGGTGCAGGATAGTCCACCCACCCATACGAAGCGGGATGGATGGGGGCGGGGTAGCAGAGTGCGGGCCCCCTTGCCCACCTTTAGTGAAAATTGTCAACTTTAATAGTTTGAAAATATAATATGTTAATTTTAGTAACTTAGAATTAAAAAGATAAAATTTAGTGATAATTTGAACTTCTTGGTTTGAAGAGTCTCTCCTTTTTTTCAAAAAAAAAAAAAATATATTAGGATTATTTTAAATTAAGGATAATCATATAAAACTAAAATTATATTTAATAAAAGACATGGCCTGATTTTTTTTAAAAACATCTCATCTCATCTTACTTCATCTTATTTAATTATTACAATTTTATTAACTTTCTATAAAATAAAATAAATAATTCATTCTTTTTAAATCTTAAAATAAAAATAATATTAAAAAATATATTCTAATAATAATTTATTTAATTTTTTAATTTTAATTTTAATTCATCTCATCTCATTCACGAAAACAAACGAGCATACCTTACTTAGCTGACCCGACCGGATTTCTCCCGTCCTCAGCCCCAACTCCCCATTGAATACTGGTCCCGCGCCCTTCGACCACAACGACCACCGGTTCTGCTTTACAGGACAAGGAACGAGATAGAGTTAACTGGTCATAACGGTAACAACAACGAAGCTAACACCATTAGTGTGGAGCAAATTTAGGCAGGTAAGCTGTTTGTTGCCCCAAGTTTTCAATTCGGTGGCCACATTTCACTGGATTTCCCAAGTTTTCAACCAAATTGTCGAGGAAAATAGCCTATTTTTCGTTTTTTTCTTTTTGAAATTTTGATACCTTTTATGGTTTAGAGCTCACCCAATGTTGGCATGGCACCGAGCTCTGAAAGTTTGCTTCTAGCAATTGCATATGTGAGCCCCCTTGGACTCTAGAGTTTGAATGTCATGCCAAAGTGGGATTTGATCCTAGCACACAGAAATCTCGATAGGCCTATTCATTCAAATCAAACCGTTCAGACTTCACTTGTTACTCTTAGTATGAATTACAGAAATGTGATTATCGGCGATTGTTTTTGAGACTTCATAGTGTGAATCCCACAGTGCGCTTAGAGCCTATCAACAATTGGGATGCCTATGAGCTCATTCATTCGGTTGAATTTGATCTGAGATTAATGCTACCTTGCTCATAATATCAGTTTTTGCACCCATATTTGAAGTGATGGATTTAGCTTTTGCGTCTTCATTGTACCCGTCGAATGGAAAGAGAGCCGTTTCTGAGGTTAAGCCTTTTAGCTCTACCCTTCGTAGAAAACTGTCCTATCAGAAAATATCTCCATGTCTCGCAACTGTTGCTGCCCAAACCAGTCAGGTTTCTCTTCTCAACCCTCTTTTTTCGGTTATTTATTTGTTTTCCTCTTCCAAGTCATTGTTCTTGCATAACAAATGTCTTGGTTTGGTTTTCAGGCATATGACTTTGTGTTAGAGAACAGAAAGCATGATCTATTGGGAGCTATTCAAGACACGCAACGGGGCCTCGCTACAACTGCTGACCAACGCTCTTCCATCGAGGAGGCCCTGGTATGGTTTTGCTCAATATCTTTGTTTTCAACATACTCCTGCTTGTTAATTCTACATCCAACATTGGATGCTCATTTAATGACAGTTAGGAGCTATAAGAGGTGATTCGTTCAGATACTAATTTATGGATACACAATTGGCAGGTGAGTGTGGAGGGCTATAACATGGGTTCTCCTATTGACATGGTGAAATTGGATGGCACATGGCGCCTGCAATATACTTCTGCCCCTGATGTTCTTGTTCTTTTTGAAGCTGCTGCTAGACTTCCTTTCTTTCAGGTACTAAGAATTGAATCTAATGTGCATTTCCCTTACCAAAGTATGCAATTAAGCAACTTGTTTCAGCTATATTTCTGACCCGTGTGTAGCTCTTATGCAATCCCTATTTCAGTTAAAAAATGAATATTACCAGTAACCAAATTACATGATGGGTATTGAAAAATGAAAAATAACTTGTCTGCCATATTTTATTTTTGTTAAATATGAAAATAACTTTTAATGATCTTTGTTTGCCTGAAGATGTTTCTATTTCTACATCTTGGGTTAGCACTTCATGTAGAGACTCAAAGAAAGCCCAAACCGCATCTAGTTCCATATTCAAAAAGGAGTAATCAATGTTAAAATTTGAGCCACTTAAATTATTATAAAGAGCAAGAACTTCTTCCACTCAAGTAATGTGGGATCATATTCACCACCTTCATATACCCATTCTGCTTATCATAATCTCCTCCCCCTTAATCCTTGAAGTTCTCATTAGGCCATTCCATCATAGGTGGCATGACTCAAGTCCCACACTTTTAGATAGGATTGGCTCTAATACCACTTGTAAGGACCCAAGGAAAGCCCAAACTGCATCTGGACATATAGTCTTATTCGAATCATTATAAAAAGCAAGAACTTCTCCGTCTCAAATAATATAGGATCTCATTTACCACCTTCTTATGCTCAATCTGGGGTATTATACTTCATGTCTAAAATTATGATTTTTTTATTCCATCTCTGTGCCTATGACATATCAATCACATGAACTATTCATTTCATTCTCTAGATGCCTTTCCCCTATTACATCATTCAAATTATTTTCTGCATAAATGCGGAGCTTAGGTTGGGCAAATTTTTCAAAAATTTGAATGTCGGGATCAATCAAATGGAGGCATTGTACGGAATGTTGTTCGATGGAGTATTCCAACTTTGTTAGAGGTAAACATCTGCCTTTCTTCCCTCCAACTATCCCATTGGGGAAGTAATCAAGTTATAGATCTGATGCCAGGAAACTTCATTTTGACAGGATTTTTTGTCTGATGCTTCTTTGCTTTTTAAGTCTTCTTTCTCTCACCTACACACATACGCACTGCAGGCACGCATGCGCACACAATATCAATATGATTTGAATAGTTTATGTGCATTAATAGGTTCCCAAATATGTTATGACCGTGCTGAATATTGCAAAGAAACTCTTTACTTGCACTTCTGTTATTTTCTCCTGGGCCATTCACAGCAGCGAGTATGAGATTTCACATTTTAGTCTGGAAGATTATATGAGAAAAACAGCTTCTGTTGTTTTTGGTACTGAGGATGACTTATGCCAAACTCTGTATCCCGTTCATATTGACAATGATTAAGATGTAACAAAAGGCGAGGCAAAATGTGATGCCAAGTATCTGAACGTAGAGGAAGAAAAAACAGACACCATCAGATGTGGCTTTTTTCCTAGAAATAGTACAACTAGAATAAACCAAAAAACATTAAAATCTGCAAAACTGTAGGCTAAAGAAAAAAGATCCCTGGAGAATGTGCTTATCTATTTTTCACCTTTTTATTTTGCTCGTACTAATTTGATCCCTTCAAAGTTCCTTCAAGTCAAATGATATCACCCAGGTACGGCCCCTTTCCTCTTGCTCGAACATTTCATCTACCATGCCTCAAGGAAACTCTGAAGCATTTGAGCAGCCACCTAAAACACCAAGGGAAGAGGGAACAAAGGAAAAATACAAAATAAAGAGGCAACCTCATCTTGAAGAACTTGTGTGTGCACGCATATATGCAAACAAATAACATTGATTATGCAAATACGTACATAATTCTAGTATTCTACTACTTTTTGGTCAGATGTTTTAGTCAATCTTGATCGTGTAAGAGTATAGCCTTGATTGTGTGGAAACTGTGGAAGAATATTGAAGATTGTCCAAATCTTGAGGTTGTATTCAAGATTGTGGTAAACGGATTTTTTTTTTTCCCTCGTTGATGGAACAAAACTTCTGCAGGTTCTTTGGAGTTGATTTCATGGTTCTTATGTTTGCAGGAACAAGAAGGTGCCACTCTACTTGTATCGGCAAAATTTACCACAGTTTCTTTGCGCAATATCTACCTTCAGTTTGAAGAGGTTAGTTTTCATACCGTTCATGAAACATGGCTTCCAAAATAGCAGAGGTATAGCAGTTGTGATTGTTTCCTATTATTGTGATGGACTTTCCATGGAATATTGTTAAAATTATTAAAAGATTAATGTGGCATATGCTCTGTGTTTTCCTTCCATATGTTATCATCTTATTTGTTTTGTCAATTATTTTTCTTTATTCCGTAGTTGATGGAAAATTTGTTAGGAAAAATGAAAATTGAAGCTACAGTTCAGCTTCTATTGCCTATGAGAAGACATCAGCTATTTTGGTTGTAAGACCAAAAAGATTAAACTATTGTGTTCCATTCTTGTTCTCATATTCAATTTTGTTGGAGTATCTAGCCCCATAATTTTATGACTGGCCACCCCAAAGTTCTGTTCGCAGTTAGTGTTAAGGTGAAATGTCAGGTCCTGTCTTGGTTACTGCAATCCTTTTAATCTCCTTTTGTTGTTAATGGGAGCCTGAGCATCATATGTAATAACCTCCCACCTACAATTGTCTTGCCACACAGCTGAAAATGGTTTTTATTTCCCTCAATCCTCTTCTGATAGTCCTGAATTTCTTTTAGAGCATCATTGGTTTCTTCGAACAAAAATGGAGGAATAAACGTGAAACGATTATTATTTTTTTTTATGATGGGTTCATTGGGTTGTCGTGTGTATTTGTTCTCCACATCCCAACATAACAGCGGATTTCTGCAGATCGGGTAAGTTTGTTGCTCATTAGATCTGTAGTTGTTCCATTTGGTCTAGCTCAAAATGTGCTAGTCAAAATATCTGTTGTTCAATTTAGATTGATTAAGAGAGAGACCTGCTATCAGTAAGCATTCTTATCAAATTTCTGATGAGAACCACTTTGTGTCTCATGCTCGACTTATATCGCCACTTCATTTCCAGATCTTACTGCTATTTGCTGCTTTAGATTTTAAGCTTGAAACCAAGCATTAAGGCATGACATCTTTGCAATCAGATTATATAAAATGGTTGGTCATTCAAGGAGACGATGAAGCTCTTGTGATCGCTTCATCATCACCTAAGATTGTTGAAAAATTAATATCTATTTATTTAACATATCAACAAAAAGGCGGAGCCCTTGTTCCTTTTGGTGATACTTCATTAAGATAATCTGTTACTTCTTTACTTGCGAGGACAAACTACTTGATGTGTGCTTGTTCTGAATTAAGCTAAATCTTTCTATTTATTTTTGGCAGATAACTGTTCAAAATATAAATATCAGTGAAGAGCTGCAAGCTTTAATAGCTCCGGCAATACTACCACGGTCATTTTTAAGCCTACAAGTAAGTTATCCACACAAGTTATCACATATTATTTCAATCTTTGATAACCAGTTTTGCTTGCAACTTCATGTATCGAACAAATGGGTCCCAAATCCAGTTTATCTTATCTCCAAAACCTTTGGCCAGTAATTGGCTATGCCAAGCACAAGCTTACTATTAAGAGGATGTGGTCTTTGTTATATCCTATCCTTTTTCTTGACTTTTACTTGGTTGACTCTGTTGACGTAAGTAATTATCTAAACTACTTGAGAAATTCTGCACTTGGCTGTTGTGCAGATCTTGCAGTTTATCCGTGCTTTCAGAGCTCAAATCCCTGTAAGAGATCCAGGAAGGTAGGTCAGGTTCATTATATTTTCATTATATAAGTTACAGTGCTTCTTGTACCTTGAGTGTGAATGCTAAGCGTGTTTGAATTGCAGACAATCAGTAGGAGGACTGTATTATCTTTCTTATTTGGATGATAATATGCTTTTGGGTCGCGCCGTTGGCGGTGGAGGAGTATTCGTGTTTACCAAAGCTCAACCTCTTGAATGATGAGGGCTGAGTTCAACTTATGTTTACTGATGGCATTAGCATTTGTACACCAGAAAAGCCTGAGTTTGGATATGGAAATATGAGGACTACAACATTGAGGTGATCTTCCTTGGATTTTATATAACAAATACTAAAGAATCATTAGAAAGAAAATCTCATATATACAGAGGGATGGATATTAATGAAAAACAGCATTGATGGGAGATCATCCATGGCTGCAGTACAGGGAATGCTTATTTGAGAATGCTCAAATGCAGCGCTGTTATTGGCAGAGGTAAAGGAGTTTGGTACTACCAAAACTATGTATACCATTAGATGTGGAGCATTTGCAGCTATATCTTTCACAACATGATTAAGATCTGGAGATTTTACCCAAAGCATCTAAACACTAATGTGCAGAGGATATAAATAATAATTGCTAAACACTTATAATTAACAATTCATAATCTATGATAAAATTAGTTATTTTATCTAATACAAGAACATAACATATTAAATATCATCAATTGTGGTACCCCGGCCGGAAATGTGCCCGTGGAGACCGGAGATTGACGATCCGATCTGTCACCACTACATTTTATTCAACCGTAGAGTATTTGCAGCAGAAGTTAAAGCTAGATAATAAGGAAAGACGGTACTATAACTCCAATCTACCTTATAACATATTCACAATCATCAGACATAATATATATTTACACAAAATCCCACTCTCATTAATATTAGCAATGTTGTTTTACAAAATGCCCCTTTACAAAACAATCTGAAGGCGCGCGAAATATATATAATATATGTGTGTATATATATATATATATGTATATGCACGAGAAATTATTTATACAATTCTCAAATAGACAAGTCTTATGCAAGCTTTTGTACAAAATTGCTTTACTTGTTAGTACAAGAACACGTGACTTTCCTAAATCTTTACAATTTCAAATAATGAAAATGACATGTTTGTAGGTGTTACATATATATACATATACATATCACACTTCTTTTTTTCCTAATCAAGCATATTATATAATAAAAATAGAATTACAAGAGTTTAAGGTGGGACTTTCCTACTGTCAATAAACATAAAACATCTAGGGAATTTATCTAGGGGTAGCCATCCAAAAACAAGATTGGTTGCTGCCCATTGCGCAACTGATCAGTGCGCATATCGATTTTAAGATCAATGAATTTTTGCTAGTTTTCATCCTTGATGATGACGGAGGATTTGTTGAATGTCTGCAATAATGGGGGAGACTTACCATAACAGTGAGGAGTCAAGACTTTCTACAGTTGTGATGACGTTTTGGGCGTCGCCTTCAATAATTGCTAGATTCTAATGAGTGGCCATTTTGGAAGCTAGCAATACCGCTGAAGCTTCAGCTACTAGTGAGTTTGAAGTTTGGATTTTTTTTTTTTTTTTTTCTATTCTAATTTCCAGGATATTCCCTTCATGGTTCCTTTAAACCACTGATGCCATTGAGAAATTATTTCTGATCGCTGCATCAAATGAGAAGCTATGAAAATTTGAAGGAGGAGGCTTCCAATTTTCTTCTTGCTTGTTTTGTTTCTTTTCCCATGCTTCTTTGTATTCCTCATAAATTTAACTCAGTTCACTAATTGCTTTTCCAAGAGATAGGATAGTCTGATTATAGACAATATCATTTTGTTGCCTCCAGATAAAACCATGATAATTACTACAAATAGTTGGAAGTGGTGTTTTTCCTTGGCTCGTAGTCCCATTGTTTGTTCAGGATATACAATCATTCTTATCTAGTATGAGATGGAGCTGATGGGCCAGTTTGCTAGATTTAATGGCTAGTTGCTTTGTTGCTATATTATCCAGTTTATTGGGCACTCTATGAAAATATGTAGCAAAGTTTCTTCCGCATGGCTGCACAGTGGACATTTTGTTGATTCAAGTAGAGGGACAATTGTGCTGATCCTTGTTTTGGTAGAGAGGATGTTCCAGAGTAGCTTCCAAAGCAGTAGCTTGTGTCGGTCATGGATTCTTAGGCTCTAGATAGGCTTGAAAAGCTCCATCATTATTGATTGCGGTTTAGAGCCCTGGTTGTTGAATGTTACATGATAAGCTAATTATTTGTCCAATTGCCTATGGTTGATTTTTCAATATGGTCGTACTAAAACACATGTGAAAAGGGCTAACAATAGGGATGGATGGTTATGCATGTTTGGCCGACTTATGAAGCTCATGCATATGTGCTGTGTGAACAAAGCTTATCAACACTAGGAAAATTCCTCAACATGTAATACGAACATCATAAGAATGGCACAAAGCACACTAAAGGCATATATATATATATATATATATATATAATTAATCACGAAAATGACAAAGATTCAAGGCCCCAACTAAAATCCATATTCTTGCAGAATATGGCAAGGCAATATCAGGAATTGCAAGGGTGAAGGGGAGAGATATGCACACAAGATACAAAGTTACTTGTAGGGCACCAAACTGTCGAGCCTTTCGCATTGACTGAAAGACATGTACTGCCGATATGGGCTGCCCACCACTCAATCGGTGTCCGAAATTGGCCAAATTCGAAATGAAACTCAGGGAGGAATTGGAAAAGTGGAGGATGGGGAGGAGGCGAGTTGGAAGTGTGTTTGCCAGAACCACAATAGAGGTATCACATGCAACGTGTCTTGTACCGGCTTTTTCTCTGAAAATGGTAAAAGATGGAGACTACTATCGACGACTTTGAAAGAGGAGGAGCCAAACTAGTGGATGCGACGAATCGAATGGCCTTTCGTCGAAGGTTCTGTCCAGTGGAGAAGAAATGGAGTGGAAGAGGAATGGAATCTGTGGATGAGGAATCAAGGCCAGGGAGAAGGTGAGTTTTAGTAGGTTGTGAGAATGGAGTGGATGTGACGAATCAAGGTTTGGGAAGATGGAGAAGGGGATTAGAATTTCGGTCTGAGCACTGTGAGGTGTGCGGGAATGGAAGAGAATCTTTAGTGCCTTCAATTTGAGTTTTGGCTTTCGAGGGCTTGAGAAAGACAATTTGGTGCATTATGGTGCATTGTGTTGATATATCTGCCGTTAAGGCACAAACTTCCAACGGAAAAAATGTCGCAAAATCATTGTTTTTATTGTGACGAACTATTTCCGCGCAATAGAGTAATATATTGCTGCAAAAAGGGGATGAATACCCATAAAATTAGAATAGTGGAAGTTGCTATAAAAAGCGATCGGCGAATTCAAAGTCGCTACAAATAGTATGCTATTGCGGTGATTACTATTACAACGAAAACAAATTCGCTACAATAGCTTTATTTTCTTGTAGTGAGTAATAAATATGTTACATCTTATATAGTGAGATAAAAGTGTGATAGTAATGTGGTATATAAAATTTTTCTTTACAAATTTCTCATATAATCTCATTGTTTATTTTATATAATATTTAAAAATCTCAAGAAACATATATTTTATGTCTCCTAAGAAAGTTTTACAATTTCTCTCTCTCACTCTCAATGTGGAATATATGATTAGGCGAATATGAACGTTGAATTTACAATCTATTTGTTTAATTTGGTCCTTGATGATGCTGATTTGACATATTCTACGTTGATAATGTTGTACTATCTCAAGAAGGTAGATCAGCACAAATATGATAAGAAATGGTAAAGATTTATCTGATTGAGATAATAGTATTTTGGTCATAATTGTGGCTACGAGTATCAGAATTGCGCATATGACCTCAATTTAGAAATCTTTTTTTAGTGCGTTACAGCAAGTAGCTCATGTTTTGATCCCCTGATCAATCGTTTTTCCCTTTTAATCATCAATTTAAGTTATTTTTCGCCTTTTATGAAAATATTTTGCTTTTACTTTTAAAGATTATTTTGATTTGGGCTAGGTTTTTTAAAATATTATTATTTTATTACGTATTTTAATTTTATGCAATAATTAAGATTTTGTATTTTTGGACAAAATTCTCATAACTTTAGATTATCATAATTATTTGAGCCTAGTTTGTACGTTCCAGAACTCAAATTCGAATTTTATCAATAATTTACTTACAATCTTATCTTTGTTTGTATATTTTCCAAATCTCAATCTCTAATTCATTCTATTGATTAATCAATAGTTAGAATAATCATTGTTAACGCCATGTTTCACACGCTTTTTGGCCAGATTCTGACAACTCAGGTATTTAGAAATGAGCCTGCAAAAGATATGAGAGAAGACAACTAAGAGAGGGCGGCTTGGGGTCGGGGAGTCTCCGATGCCAAAGTTAGTAAATTCTCTTGGAAGTTATAAATAAGTGAAAAGTCTAGGGATTATATAACTTTCTTGTACCTAGAGCTTGCTATTTATACCATAGGTTTGGGGAGGTGCAGATCATGTTTGTTTTCATGGAGTTTGTGCCCCTCCTACTATTCATGCTGTCAAAGTCCTTTAATGCAGCGTAGCTCTGCGACGGTATCATTAATGTGGCTTGTAGCTCGAAGAATTGTAAAGTTTGTATATTTTAAAAATTTTACTTCAATTATGAGATATTCATCTTTTGTCATGAAACAAAAAACATGAATGAATAATTGTCATCAGCTCTCACACTCCCATCCTAGAAAGTTGAAAGCCAACGATCCAACCTCCATCAAGAATTGCACATTGCTACACAAATGCTTTGCAGCGCAAAACTACACTTCATATAAGTTGCCCTGCAATATCCAAACTAGCATTCACTTAAGAACCCAAAGGAATTCAGCATTCATATTCCATTTAGGTATTTCAACTGAAAATTTGAAGGCAGTGTAGAAAAAGTAAGATCTTGGCATTGAATTTTGTGTGGGACGTCTATGGTTACAGAATTCAAGAAACCATATGTACGTGGTCTATATGTCTTGTTGGTTCTCCAGTTCATTCTGAAGATTTGCTCATATGTAATGGAGATGTCTATGATCAGAACGTTTTGAATGCTCTTTAACTTGACTGAGAAATTCCTTGATCGCCATGTCTCATACTCCACTGAGTGTTTGCGGACAAGAAACAACGAATGAACAGTACGTATTTATGTTTGCATTCAATAGGCGTAGTCTAGTTGTCACTGAGTCATTACCATAACATTAGAATTGTTTTTTATTTTTATTTTTTTCAGTTGAGAAAGGTTAGCATTGATTTTCTTTCACCATTTGTTACATTTTATTATGAAAAATTCTATTTGCAAATGGTGTAGAGAGCACACTCTCCACATAATTGACTTGTCATGACTTAATTTGTAAGAAAAATTTTAAAATTAAATCTATTGTAAATGAATTTTGCCTATAAGTGGTCCGCGCAGAGGGTGTGTCCTCCACACCGGCTTATAAATAAAATAATTTTTCATTGAAATTGACCATTGGAGTTGAATGTTTTAGCACATCTGAAGAAAGGGAAAGAAACATTTGTTCTATTTATTTATTTTTATTACGTATTCCATTCATCTTTTCAGGTCCTTGAAGAGTTAATATGAAGAATGATATTTCCTAATAGATTTGTGATAACTGAGGGAAGTGAGGCTGGAGATATTAGATAGTGTGTTTATTTGATATATTATTCCCAAAACAGAAAACGTGATGGATTATATGTACAAGTATTATTGTCTATGTATTTTTTTAATACACAATTAAATCCTCTTTTTGAGATTTAAAAAAGTTAAATTGAGCTTTGAAAAAATTAAATTGTTTATTATATTTTATATGATAATTTAAAAAAATTGTAACGATGAGATAATATGAAACATTTTCTAAATCCAAACAGGGTCTCAAAAGAACACACGTCACGCAACAATATATAAACACAAGCCAAAAACTTCATGAGGATTAGTTCACATAAACTCTCTCCCTTCTCTCTAAAAACCTCCTTCGCAGATCCGGCTTGAGGGGTGGGAGCTTCGGCTCCCTTCCCCTCCCTCCCTCCTCCTCCTCCTCCTCCTCCTCCTCCTCCATCCCTTCTCTTTTATGTAGTTTTTGTTTTGTGTTTTTGTGTATTTTCAGGCGAAATAAGAGTGAATCGCCGATCTGGGTCTTCCTGCCGCCACAAGCCAGCACGCGCCCCGCCATGGTGATGCCCTGCCGCCGATCTTAAAGACCACTGAATGCGGCACCAAACGGAGCGGCGAGTAGCCCGCACGCGCGGCTCGAAGTTTCGGCGTCGTTTGGCACGTGGCCTTCACGCACCACCCGGGAACCCTCTGCCAACACCATGTGCGGCGTTTCTGGAGTCTGTGAGTCCGGGATCTCTAAGGTCGACTGGTGGTTCCCTTCCCAGAGTGGCGCTTGTACTGCACGCGCCACAGCAGCCTCTGTGTTCCGTTTTCTTTTATTGCAGTGTTTTTCTTTGTAGTTTTTTTTGTGTAATGTAGTTTCTAGGTTAATAAAAATCTTAAAAAAATTAGTACCTTCGAACTTTGGTCCGAATGGAGTATTAGTCCCCCCTCCGCGTTGACAGGGTTGTTGGGGTTTGGTATACCCTACCCTACTTAGACGAGGTATGGGGCTTTGTAATCTCTGTCGTGGACAGAGGTGGTATTTTCTCTAAAGATCTAAGTCTTTAAAGATTTACTGTCTGGACTAGACCATGTCAATCACGAAAGTATACTGGAAAGATATTAACGATTGTAATTGATTTGTTTTTCAAATCAACTTTGTAAGTCCTTTCTTAAAGAAGGTTAACACCCGTTTACTCAAAAAAAAAAAAAAAACTTCATGACTTGGCAGCTTCAGTGAATGAAATAGCAATGAATGTAGAAGTTAATTCAAGCATAGACTAGAGTTGGAACAGTGAGCCGGCGCCCATCTTTTTATGTCTCTCAGGTACAAAGGATCAAGAAAAAGTAATAACTATAACTGAAAAGCTTGAGATTAAATGCCAAGGAAACAAGGATCTAATGCTTCACAAAGTATAAAACATAATAACATCAAGAGAATGATTATTTACGAATCTTGAAGCAACAAAAGTGTAGCCTAGATCTACTTGATTTTGTCGTAAAACTGTATCACTTTAACCCAAAAACCTTTGGTAAAGGACTTCCCCATAAATAGCCCACCAGTTTGCCATAACTGGGCATGAGTACAAGAGAGAGTAGAGTAAAGAAGAAAGAAAGGATTGAGAAACATTGGTGTTGGGGGCCGGGCAATGGAGTCAGTGACAAGCTGGGCTTCAACAAACGTAGGTAGCAGAGCCAATGGACAGCAAGGAAAGGATCCATGCGGACACTTCCAAATGCCGTTGCACTATCCAAGATACACCAAAGCCGATTACGAAACCATGCCGGAGTGGAATCTGGATTGCTTGCTTAAAGAATATGGGCTACCGATCGTTGGGGATGTTGAACAGAAGAGAAAGTTCGCCATGGGATCCTTTCTCTGGTCTCATTAATTAGAAGTGTACTTTATGTGTTATATATATATATATGATGCAAAATTATTATGGATGTTTTTATTATGTTCCCTTGAATTCGATCCTTTGTCTTCGGTGATCTTGTGTTCAATATATGTTATGGTAACTATGTATGAGAGTCTATATTTTCAGACGTACCAGCTAATGTTTCTGTGATTTCAGTGATGTTTTAAGGCCTAATATCAACGTGGCTGCAGGCCATTTGTTGAAGAAAAATGAAAACTTTCCTCTCTCAATTTCTGCTTCAGATGATCGTATTTTGAAAATCAAAAATTTGATCTGAAGACAAATTTCAAGGTCTCCTCATACACTACAAAATTAAATTACACGAGAAAAGCATACTCAAAATGATTTCATTAGTGAGAAGGGGTGGCTTTCATTTTCTGCATGAGTTGCAGTTTGCAATGGACTTCATAGGTCGACGTGCATGAAGAAGCATCAAATTCATGAGTCACATACATACA
The DNA here is from genome assembly GCF_001411555.2 of Juglans regia. NCBI lineage: Eukaryota > Viridiplantae > Streptophyta > Magnoliopsida > Fagales > Juglandaceae > Juglans > Juglans regia. Next base: position 14,798,024 of record NC_049907.1, on the reverse strand, counting down.
ATCAATAAATCTAAGATCTGACCAAATATTCTTAAACATTTCAACCACCCCAAATATCATTTATTTTGGGCCCATCAAATGCAGCATTCCAGTCCTAATAGCCTTGTTTCCCAGGCCTATTTGACCCTCTCCTTCACACCAGGAGATATAAAGCATGAACAGCCGCCCACTACAAGATAAAAGCCTTGGGTGGTACTCTTGAACATCGGATGGGAATGGAGTCATTTTGTAACGCCCCAAACCCGGTTGGCCCGGAGAATTACTACCTGTCACTTAAGAACATGTTTCCTAATACAACTAAAATAAAACTCCAACACTTTATTAGCAAAACTCAATCTCATGTACTCTAAATAACCACATTGAAAACTTTACAAAGTCATTACTGCAGCAAAATAAACTAAGGAGTCCGAAATCTCCCCGATAGTCATAACAAACCAAACTGATACTTTTATAAGTCTTACTAAAACCCAAGCCCAAGATATAATTAAATCTAAAAGACATTAAAACTACAGGACATCAGAATTCCTTCTTCTAACATATTCTCTCAGCTTAATCATTCAAACCAATCTAATCCAGGTGCTCAGTTGGACTCTCCACATCAACTGAAAAATATTATGAAGATAGGAGGTGAGTTATCAACAACTCAGTAAGCAGAGGACATATGCTAGCGTGCAAACATGAGCATTTACAAAGTATAGCATGCAGAACAAAACATTTTCCAGAATTATCATGTAGAGCAGAACATATTTTCAAAAGTAACAGAGCAATAGTTTTAAGACACGTAAAACCCATAATACTTTGGCATAACATAAACTGAGTATCATCATCAGATCAAAACAGAGCATCAAATAGAGCAGAGACAATGTTTCACCCCCGTGGTAGGGTTGTGCTAACCCCGGTGGCCAAACCAGGCAGAGACAGAGGTGAAATCTTTCCTTTATTCTTCTCGGAGCCCCGAGTGTGCACACAGGAAAGACCACAATAAAACCACTTTGTTTCCAAAGTGGGTGCACTCAGAGACAGAGAAGTTGGTACCAACCCAAACAAAGCAGAGCATAACAGAGCAGAGCAGAGCAAAGCAGAGACAGAGTCAGATACGAAAACTAGTACACCATGCCAAAGGTTTTCAGATGTTATATCAAAATAATACAGAGTACCAAAACAGAATCAGATAGTTTACCCACACTGAACACAAAAGCCAGAACATCTTTCTAAATAAATGCATAACTTTTCATATTCTCAATATCGCTCATTTTTCATATTTCAGAAACCACATGACAAAATTTAGCTCATGTCTACACAATGCATGTCAGAACATATTTTTCCTTTTCCACACCGATTTCATGAGTATGCAAATAAACGACCGAGGTTGGTTTTGTTTTTCCCAAGTTCTCATTTCATCATAAAAATATGCAAAGTTTTCAGAAAATCAACCTCAATCTCAATAATTCGTATAAGGCCTAGCATAGGAACCCCGCTTACCTGAACAACTTAGCTTTTCAGAATTTTCCTCAAAAATGTCGAGTCGAGTATAAATCATCACCTATAAAAATAATAGCATAATTTCCGTAAATTTTCAATCAATCAAGGATTTCGATATTTAATCCTAAACTTATAAAATAACCTATTTTAATATCTCAAAACTTAAAGCCCTCATAATCCCAAAATATATCATCACTTCATAAAAATTACCAATATTCACCATGACCAACGTCAAACTCAAAACACCAATATTTAAACCCGAAACAACCAACAAATTTCATAACATAAACCAATCTCACACACACAACTCCATCATCAAATCCAACCGACCCCTTTACTACTCGGACTCAGTCCGGCACAACCAACAAATTCACAGTAAATATGAATTAGCGCAGAAATACAATTAAATCTCAAAAATTCTTTGGAAAAAATACTTACAATGCTATAATATAATTTTTGAAAGATCACGGAGGTGCTAGAAGCGGCAAAGCTGCAACAAAACAGTGCCAAATGCACTGTGGCCGTGGGTCTCAAAAACTCACTTTTGAACGGGTGTAAACGAAGACCCGAGATTGATAGGGTAGGGCTTAGGGATGTCGGTGAAGCTAGTGGTGGTGGTGGTTGGTCGTGGGTGGCGGCGTAGAGGGCGGTCGGAGGCTAAAATACCCAAAACGGAAATATTGATGGTGGTGATTCACCGATGACAAATCGGAGGTGGGGTTGGGTCCATTGGGTTGCTAGGAGGTCGAGGATGATGTGGTGAGAAGATGGTGGCCGGAGGTGGCGTGACGGCGGCGCAAGGAGTGCCGCGTCTTGATGTGGTGCGTGGGGGCTAACGGCAGCGCGAGGAGGGCTGAAATTACATGGAGGTGGTCACCAGTCGAAGGGGAGTTGAGAGGGAGGGGCGGTGTCGGTCACCACCGGCGCAAAGCGGCGGGCTGGGGGAGAAGAGAAACGGACGGAAAGAGGGAGGGGGGTTGCGGCGCGCGGGAAGCAGGCGAGGAGAAAAAGAAAAGAAAAAGAAGGAAAGGAAAAAAAAAAAAAAGAAGAAAAAGAAAAGAAGAAAGAGAAAATATAGGAAAAGAAATGAGGTTCAATCCTCATATCTTGGATCACAAAAATGATCCAACGGAAACGATTTTAAAACAGCAAGTAAAATAAAATAATTCAAACGTAATGAATAAAATGAAAATAAATAATTAAACCCAACAATAAGTTAATTTAATATGAAAAATAATTTAAATGTATTACAATAATCAATTATAAGAAAGCACTTCAGAATAATTTTCATAAAATTAAAATCATAAAAATAAACCCACTAAAAATCCAATCAATTTTAAAATAAGAGAATAAATTTTTAAATTAATAACAAATAATTTTTCAATAAAAAAATATACTAAAATACGGGGTGTTAAACATTTGGACGCCAATCCACTAACAGCAAGTTTATCAGTCTCTGAGTAAACATAAAACACCCCATTACAAACAATGCCAGAGCAACCATTTCATGCATCCTCTGGAATTATGTCCATCAATTTGATACCCAGTCATCTTTTTCTCCAGAATCCAAAGGCTTATCCCAACTCCAAGACCTCCAACAGCAATCAGCAGAAACCTTCTACAGCCCTTTGTGCGCATCAAATGATCACTTTTTGCCGAATAAACTTGTATGATCACGTAGCGAGGTGTTGTAAGTTGTCAGCAACATGAAGAGAATGCAGGGGGGGATGTCTTAAATAAAACATATAACGAATGGAACTGGCACCAATATGATTTGATATTAATCCAACGATCAGAACCAGAGCCTTAAGCCCATTTGATTGAGGGACCTGGCACCGTATCATCGGATTTAAATTTTAAAATAAAACAAAAAAGGGAAAGTAGCCGTTGCAGTCACCAAGCTACTCTCCCCAAGGTCTATATATTGATTACATACGTTGTAATTTGTCTCACAACCCGTCAGCCCGTTTGAGAGAGAGACAATGCGGGTGTACTTGCAACAGTTTAAGCGTACAAAAAGTTGGAGAAGGCAGGGCAATGGGACTCACAGGAAGGTGTAAAGAACGAGAGAGGAAGCGTATTATCAGATCGTTCGTTTTGAGGTTTTCGTTTCCTCCTCTGTTACCCATTTGTTGTTTTGATTTATTTTCTGTGTAGCTTTTTATTAGCTTTTCTTGATAAATTAAATACCAAATGCTGCAACACAGCTGTAGAGAGGAATCTCAGGGATATTATACTATGGAATCCCTCTAACAACTGCTTCACCAATAGAAATTCTAATCTTCAAAACAATAAATAAATAAATAACAAAGATAATCGCCGCTGTCAATTATATGGATGATGATGCTCACCACATACCTCGCTCATACGTGTTTAAGAAGCCATGAACAATATTAAAGACATTCGGCTACCGTCATTGAACAGGTATTCAACATTATTTTTCCGTAAGATTTTAGTGCAATAATGTAAAAGTTTTGAAGATGATGATGATAGTTCAGAAGGGACTCTTTAGTTGTCCAATTGCACTTCATTTAGGAATATTAGCTAGAATTAAGTTTGTTGTATATTTTGATATTTACCAATAATTTTACTGCAGGATATTAGATTAGATTTGAGTATCTGCATAATAAACACGGCTTGGTGATTTGAGTATCTATAAAAAGGTATTTAGCAATGATTCATGGCTTGGTGATTTGTAAAGCCTTAAATAAAATATGAGATTAGATTTGAGTATCTGCGTAGTAAGCATATATCTAGAACTACTATACCTTTTTGTAGATCTGGTACCAGGATATTTGTCCCATCTGCTCATTCTATGTTGATGTTTTTAACTATGCAAATTTCTGGATGAATGCGCTTTACTACTATCTTGATTAAGTTTGTGTGTACAATTCATTTTTATCTTTATAGGAAATTGTTCATGTAACGACGATCGAGTTGTTTTCCATTTCTGGTTCACGTTTGTCATTTTGAGTTCTTGTGTTAGATTATTTAAATTTATAATTTAGATTTCGATCCTCACAAAATTTTCATGAAAATAATCATAAGGAGAGACACCTAACGTTATTTTGACATTTCATACGAGCATCTCTCTCTTCCTCTCTCCCTGCCTCCTCTTTCCTTCTCTCACTTTCTTCCACTCCCTCCCTCTCTCTCACTCTCTTCCATCCATAGTCAAACTCAAGGGAGAATTAGGCAAGGACATAGGTCGTCCTGTGGAGAACTCGAGGGATGACTGGGATGTGCTGCAAGCCACCCTAAGGGAAACTGTTAGGGACCCTGGTCTTGTCCCTAACACTAAGGGTCCACAGCTAGTCTTGGTGATGATGGTGATCGAGTATTCTTGCAACTTGCTTGGCTTTCCACAAAAGGATGGTGTTTGAGTGATGGGATGAAGATGTGTTTGGGTAGGCTAAGTGTTTAGGCTAGGCAAATCAATGTGGGTGGCTAGACTTGTTCTTAAGTGAAGGGCCAAGATGATGGAGGCTAGGATTGAATGGATGAGATGAGGTTATTGTTCATGGGCTATGGTGGAATTAGGGTTGGTGGTCTTGAAAGATTAGCTTAGGATTATGGGTGTTTGATGCAATGGGAATGGCTTAAGGGTTACCCTTAATGTTTGGGTCACTTGGATGGTGGTTAGGGTAAGTATGGTGAAGTGTAGCTAGGGTTGGAGTTTAGGATGATACTAGGGTTTGGGAATGAGTTGGAAGAGTGAGGCTAGGGCTTGGTTGGCTTGGGAATGGTTATGGAAAGTTTGTAAGATGGAAGGAATCTTTGAGTGAAGAGGGAAGTTTGAATTTTGAATTAAGATGATAAGTCAATCCTTTTAGGAGTCTTGACTTCTTCCAATTCAAATTCAAATTCCAATCCCTTAATTTAAGAAATTGCAAATCCTTTTCAATTCCTTAAATTACTCTTCCTACAATCTCTCCCATGCTTTGAGGTGGGCGGCTAGGGCTTATGTGGATGTTGGGGCTATTTATGGAAGGTGACAAAGATGGTAAGATGGAATCACTAGGGTTGGCGCCACTTGTGTTTAGGGTTTGGTATTGGATAGTGATGATGGGCGGCTAGGTCAAGGATTAGGGTTTTGGACTTAGGTTAAGGATGTGGTTGGCTAGGTCAAGTCCCACTAAGGCAAGTAAGGGTTTGAAGAGGCAAATCAAATATGGAAAGTTGACACACTTATGGAAAAGATGACAAACACTAGGTTGGTCGAATTTTGTGGCTTGGATGGATCAAATGAGCAATGGAATGGATGAACACCAAGAACAAATGAAGAACACTCAAGAACCAAAACAACAATACTTAGAAACTTAAAAGAACACAAGAACCAATAAGATAATTCAACACTTGATTCACAAATTGCACAAGAATTGAATATACCTCATAAATTGAGAAACACAACTTGAATTCACGAATTGCACCAAGTTGCAAGAACAAGATAGATAGATTGAACCACACCTATTCACGAATTGCAATGTGTGATTATCTCTTAGGGGATTCACGTATTGCACCCCAAAGGCCCAAGTGCCTTAGCACCGAATGGTGATCTCAAGAACAAAATAGTCTACCCACTAGGGAATTTGCCAAAAGATGTAAATGTAAAGCCTAAGGGTCCTATTTATAAGAATTACCACTTGGAAACCTCCAATAGGTCCCTTGAAAAATAAATAATTAAATAAAAATAAATAATAAAAAATAACATAGTTGGCATGGGTCAAGTTGACCCATGTCATGCATGAGCCCATGGATGGGCTAGGTTGGCTGATGGCATGTGGCTGGTAGGGCCTTGGGCTGGTCTGGGCATGTGCAGGCTAGCATGGCCGCTGAGGCGCTGTGGCTGCTAGGGCACGGGCGTGCGCGCAGGCGTGGGCACTGCATCCGCTAGGCGCGCAGGGTGCACGGGCGAGACGGGCGCGTGGGCCATGCGCACCGGCTGCATGCTGAATGGGCTGGTTTGGTCACCAGCCCCCTTAGGCACCCTGGGCATGTTAAGGCAAGCCCCATGACATGCCCCTAAGGTTTTTTTTGGGTTGTCTAGCCTTATCTCCACTGGCCATTAGCCACAAAACATGGGTTCCTACCAGAAACTCTAGGGACGACTGAGCTAATACGCAAGTCACCCCCAAGGCAAACTCGAGGGAGGATTAGGCAAGACAGTAGATCTTCCTCAAGCAAACTCGAGGAAAAATTATTCTAGGTCGTGAATCATCCTTAGGCAAACTCAAGGGAGGACCAAAGATGTTGAGTTCATGATCATCCCTAGGTAAACCCAAGGGAGGACCTAGCTTGGCCTAGGTCATCTTGAGGGAAACTCAAGGGAGGGTAGGATGAAGGTCATCCTGAGGAAAACTAGAGGTAGAATCAGGCAAGGCCATGAGTTGTCCCGTGGCAAGCTCGTGGGAGTAGGGTTGCTAAGTTGCGATCATCTCGAGGAAAACTCGAGAAAGGATCAGGTGAGGCCCCATCATCTTGAGGGAGGACCAAGCTGAGCAGCAAGTTGCTCCAAGGCAAATTTGAGGGAAGGCCTCGCATGATCCTCCCCTGAGCTTGGCTAGGAAAGATCATGACCTACCCAAATCTTCCATCAAGTTTTCCTTGGACAAGCCTAGTCCTTCGTTGAGTTTGCTCAGGACGACCTGACTTGCTTGATATATCGTCGAGTGTGCCACAAAATGATGCACAACCTCGATAGACTCTCCCTTGAGTCCGTCCCCCATCCTCTCTAGATTTTCCCTTGTGGTGACTTGGCCGAGCTCGATCCTCCCTCAGGTTGCCTCAGGACAATAATGACCTAAGTAATCCGAGTCCTCCCCTCAAGTTTGCCTCGAATGAATTGTGGCGTATTCCTTTGCTCCATTGAGTTTCTCTCGGGACAACTGTGAACTTGCTGGATCCTCTGTCAAGTTCACCACGGCACGCTTGCGACTTGCTCCCTAGCTCCCCTCGAGTTTGCCTCAGGATGACCCACAACCGTTCCCAGTCCTCCCTCAAGTTTCACTTGGGGTGAATTATCATGGTCCCTTGAATTTTCCTAGGAATGATCATGGTCCTACTCTATCCTTTCTTGAGTTTCCCTCTGAATGATCTTGGCTCAATAGCTCAGGTCCTATCTTGAGTTTGCCTCAAGACACCCTAGCATTGATGACCTGATCCTTCCTTGAGTTTGCCTTGGGATGATCGTGGCTAGCATAACCTGATCGTTCCTCGAGTTTACCTCAATGAGAATTGTGGCAACCTCAACAGCCTAAGTTCTCCCTCGGCTTTACCTCAAGAAGACCCCCATCATCACCAAATCCATCCTCGAGTTTGCAAATGGACGATCGTGGCTTTAACAACCTTAATCCTTTATCAAAAAATTTGCGGGTCATCCCAATCCTCCCTCCAGTTTGCCTCGGGACGATCATGGCCTCACATGCTAGGTCCTCTGTCAAGTTTGCCTAGGGACGACCCATGACCATGACCACGACCCCATCTTTTCCTTTCTCGAATTATTCTCGAGACGATCGTTGCTTTGACAGTCCTAGTCCTCCCTCATGTTGGCCCCACAATGACTTGTAGCCCAACCTAGTTCTCCCTCCGAATGATCTTAGCCTCAACAGCTAGATTCTAGCTTGAGTTTGCTTCGGGATGATCACGACCTCAACAACCTGGAAACATAATCTCTTTTCTATTTTTAGGGTGGACTAGGCCTATTGAAACTGGAAGGAACAATAGTCCCAAGGAAAACTCAAGGAAGAATCAGGTGAGCCTGTGAGTTGTCCTTAGGCAAAAACTCAAGAGGATTGGGCAAGGTCTCAAGTCGTCTCAAGGCAAACTCGAGAGAGGACCCAATCTACTAGGGTCACAATCGTCTTGAGGTAACTTGCGGGAGGACGTACCGGATTATTTGTCTTGAGATTTTCATTTTCTCCTCTTGTCTAATCTTTTTTTTTTTTTTATCTAGGTATTGCATTCTTGGATTCCCACCATGGATTCTTTGAGATTTCTTAAGTTTTTTAATGCGCTTTTAACCTTTTGAATCTCAATTTTGCAGTTTTTGATGTGATACATATTGTTCTCATCATTTTTGGTTTCTCAATTCTAGTTTTTGACATGAAAAAAAAAAATTATTGTGTTTCTATGTGTTGCAAATTTGGTCGTATTTCAAACAAAACAAGTGTCTTTGATCTTTGGAACATTTTTACTTGGTCTGCCATGACTCTTGAATCCTTAGAGTTCAATAAGGACAGTCATAATCATCGATGTCAATTCTCGTTTAAGTGTTCCCTAGCTGAACTTGGCTCTGAATATATACACATTCTGGGTAAAGAAAGTAGAAATTTTTCTCACATGCTTAACACATTAGGAAGTAAAATGTATCTTAGTTACCCATTTGTTGTTTGATTTGTTTTCTGTGTAGCTTTTTATTAGTTTTTCTTGATAAATTAAATACCAAATGCTACAACACAACTCTGGAGAGGAGTCTCAGGGAGATTATACTACGGAATCCCTCTACAACTACTTCACCAATAGAAATTCTATTCTTCAAAACAAATAAATAAATAACAAAGATAATTGATGTTGTCTATTTTAAAGTTTGTTTCTTTATTCAGGTCATACAAATCTTGTATATGGATGATGATGTTGACCACATACCTCACTCATACGTGTTTAAGAATCCATGAACAATATTAAAGACATTCGGCTACTGTCATTGAACAGGTATTCAACATTATATTTCCGTAAGATTTTAGTGCAATAATGTAAAAGTTTTGAAGATGATGCTGGTTCAAAAGTGACACTTAGAGCACTCTCATTAGAATAGCCAAAGCCAAATCCAAGTCCAAGTTTTACCTAATATGAGATGAATTTGGTTTTGGCTATTCCATTCACATCAAATTCTCACATTGGATTATTCATTTATTCATTATATAATATTAAATAATATTAAATAATATGAGATGAATTTGACTTTAGTTATTCCATTCACATCAAATCTCCACATTCACATCAAAGCCTCCTGAGCTCTGCTCCTCCATAGCTAGTCGGACACAAGTCCCTTGACTTGCCAATCTTCATTCTACAAGCCCAGTCTCTGGACTGGCCGCGATGCATTAGCTAAGAGCTAGAGCCTCTTGAGCTTTGCTCCCTTAACAGTCGGAACACAAGTCTCACTTGCCAACCTTCGGTGTGATACCTCATATGATAAGGATAAGGGTAAGTGGTATATGAGATCCCACATTGCTTGGAAATGAGAAGTTCTTGCTCTTTATAAGGTTCCAATGAAGCTCCAATTGTATCATTGACTAGTCCTTTTGGAGTATAGGCTATGCGGTTTGGGTCTTCCATTGAGACATTACAAATGGTATCAGAGCCTATTCCAACCAGAAATGTGGGACTTGAGCCGTGCCACCTATGATGGATTGACCCGACGAACTTAAAGGGGGTAGATTGTGATACCTCATATGATAAGGATAAAGGTAGGTGGTGTATGAGATCCCACATTCATTGGAAGAAGAAGTTCTTACTCTTTATAAGGTTCCAATAAAACTCCAATTGTATCGTTGACTAGTCATTTTGGAGTATATGTCATGTGTTTTGAGCCTTCCATTGGGGTATTTCAAAATTGTGTACCTCATATGATAAAGATAAGGATAAGTGGTGTATGAGATCCTACATTGCTTGGAAAGGAGAAGTTCTTGCTCTTTATAAGGTTCTAATGGGACTCCAATTGTATCATTGACTAGTCCTTTTGGAGTATAGGTCATGTAGTTTGGGTATTCCATTGGGGCGTTACAAATGGTATCAGAGACTATCCCAACCAGAAATGTTGGACTTGAGTCGTGCCACCTACGAAGGACAGGCCCGATAAGGATGTCAGGAATTTAAAGGGAATAGATTGTGATACCCCATATGATAAGGATGGGTAGGTGGTGTATGAGATCCCACATTGCTTGGGAAGGAGAAGTTATTGCTCTTTATAAGATTCCAATGAGGCTCCAATTGTATCATTGACTAGTCATTTTGAAGTATAGACCATGTGGTTTGGGCCTTCCATTGGAACGTTACATTCATGCTACAAGCCAAGTCCAGTCTCTGGACTAGCCGCGATGCATTGGCTAAGGGCTAGAGCCTCCTAAGCTCTACCCCTCCACAGCCAGTAGAACACAAGTCCCTTGACTTGCCGACCTTCGTGTTACAAGTCTAGTCTTTGGACTGGCCGTGATGCATTGGTTAAGGGGCAGAGCTCGGGAGGTACAGCCAGTCGAACACAAGTCCATTGACTTGCCAACATTCGTGCTACAAGTCCAGTCCCTTGACTGGTCGTGGTGCATTGGCTAAAGGCTCTAGCCCTTCAATGCCAATCCGACACAAGGTAGGGCTTGCCGGGCAAAAAAAAAGGGTTTCGAGCGAAGCAAAAAGGGAGTAAAACGAAAGAAAGTTACAAGCACTAGAACGCAAAGACAAAATGGAAAGTCAGCTTCGTATATATATAGGTGAGCCAAATTACATAAGGTTTGAATTACAATAAAAAGAAAAGAAGAAATACAAGCAAAACATAAAGGGCCCGGACCCCACACAAAGGAGCCTAAGAGGATGAAGAAGGGGCGCCTGAGGGGAATGGGGGCTTTCCAGCTTCCTGAGGTCCTTGAAAAATGCAAAAGCCAGAGGGTCCGGTTCCAAGGACTCCAGCTTCAAGGTGTTGAGATCCGCTTCGGCATTTTCCCACAGGTGGTCTCGAAGCCGTTAAAGGCCTTCCTTGTATCCGTATCCCCACGCATCATTCTGAAAGGCCCGATTGCGCTGAATTTGATTGCGCTGAATTTGAGATCTGATCTCCTCCAAGTACTCGGCACTACTTTGAAGGCTGGAGATCATGTCGTTCGCATGCTACAGGTCAACTTCAAGACTGTGGAGTTGAGCCTCTCTCCGTTGCACCTCGGTCTTCTGTCACTGGACCTCGCGGACTAGGGGGAAATGCTTGAACATAAGTTGGGAGTGTCACCTAACGGCTAGGGCCAGCTCCATGGCCAATTGGCTCTTCTCCCCCCCAAAGCGCTAAGGCCCCTTTTAGAAGATCCTCCTCTCTCTCCTTTGAATCCTTCAACGCGTCCCAAATGCTTTGGATCTCCAGAGAAGCCTATGTGAAGTCCACCTTGATGTCGACCAGCTCCACCTTTAGCCTAGACTTCTTCCTCTTCACCCATTGGATCTTGTCCCACATGTCCTTATGACACTTCTTCAGTTTGTCCAGGTCCTCCAGCAGTACGTCACGCTCTACTAAGATGGCCTCAGTTTCTTGTTGGGCCTTGCGAACCTCGTAGTGGACAAGGACAACAAGGGATTGGAGTGCTCAAACCTCCTCCTTGAGTTCCCTGCGCTCTTCAATGATGATGCCCGCCAACTGGTTTGCAGCCTGCAAAGGAGGAAGGCGTTAGAAATAAAAAAGGAACTCTGTTGGGCCTCCCGCTTGATCGGCTAGGCCCAGGCCTAAACGAAGCCCGGACCAAGGGATTGGCTGAACCTTAGACCAGAGCAGGAAGAAGAGGCACCACTTGCCAGTAGCAGCCTATCTCCAACGGGCTCATACGAAGGGCCAATGTCAGAGGCTTCTAGAAGAACGGGCTCAACTGGCACGGGGTCCCCAGGGAAGGTCTTTCAAAGTTAGGAAGTCCCACGTAGGTCATAGGACCCCCTCCTATACCAGGCATGGCTTGTCTACTGGGGACTGGGCGGAGGCGCCTTCTCAGGGGAAGCAAAGTAAAAGTCCACCTTCGGCTCTAGAGAGGATTGAAAGGGCAGGGATGGGATCGACACGAAGTCGTCGCTCAGCTCTACGATGAAAGGGGAGCTTGGGCCCTTTTTGTTTCTATCATCTGTATTCAGGACCCCTAAGCAAGAAGGGGCCCCAACGTCTGGGAAGACTGAAGGGGCAACGTCTTCCAAAACAGGGACCTCCGGCAGAGAAGAGGAGACCAGAGACTCAACCTGGGGCAGAACTGGGGGAGTGGTCTCCTTAGCAAGGGACTCCTCGAAGGAAAGGGAGGAGTCCATGGTCACGACCCTACGAGGGGCCGGTTGCAAGGAGGCGTCCAGATCGTAAATGACGTCAAGGCAGTCGCAGAGGACTTTGGCAATAGGAAGCATATAGTTCCCCATGTAGAAGTAACGGGGGTCATTGGGCGTTCCCCCGGGGTCCCCCGGCCTTTGAGATGCCCCGAGTAGGAGGAGTATGAGCTTCTGGGCAACGTGCATGCTGGGATCCCTTGGCCCCACTCTTGGGGTCCCCCAGGAGGAGAAGCCGGGACCATAGAGTGGTCTGGGTGAACGCATTGGGACCCCCCCTCGGCTTCGCCTCTTGAAGTCTTGTGGGGGGAGGGGAGCTGGGTCTCACAGCCTCCGCTCCGAGATGAGCCTTATCTGCTTTGGGACCCCCTAGTACCATCTTAGGAGGCCCTGCCTAACTCGCCTCTTGGGGCGCTGCCTTCTTCACCATGCGCCACCTTCGGATGCTTGCCTTTGCCACGAGCGACAGGAGAACTTGAGGATCGCTTCCGACCTCGAGGCGATGAAGGGTCTATCATGAATTCTCGACCCAGCACAAACGAACGGTCAAGAGAAGTCATGAAGCTCCTGATGTTGACGTCCAATAGCACGGCATCAGTTTCCGCATCATAGGGATGGGTCGATACCCAAGACAACACGGTCGCTAACTTGGCCTCCTCCCTTCGGAATAGATCAACAACCAAGCTTTTGGACAAAAGAACGTAGGACCACACAGCTTGGACATCGAACTCCTAGTGATCTCACTCTCCCTCAAGATACTCCCATCCCAAGCCCGAGACTAAAAAGAATTTCTGGGACCAGTCATTGATGTGTGAATGGAGCGACTCAAGGTTGGCAATACGCCTTCTAGGTGTACGCGCCTAGAAAGTGCAGAGGCTCCCATCTAGTCACAATGCCTGATATACCCACAGGAACTCCCCAGCGGTTAAGTCGGGACACTCCTCAGAACCGGTGCTAAGACCTTTTGGTAGATAATGCAGCTGGCCACTAGGAGGCGCCATGCGTTCGGATAAAGCTATGCGGGGGCCAACCCAAGGAAATGTAGGACGTTACGGATGGGGTGGCAGAAGGGAAGCCAGAGCCCATTCGCAAACATGAGGGGATAGAGAGCCACGCGGCCCGCCTTTTAGTTAACATCGATGGCAGCCTCACGGCGGTCAAAGACCTCTAGAATGACCGACGAAGGGATGTTGTACTTCGCCTTGAACACCCGAAGGTCGTCGGCGGTAACCGACAACACCCAACTTTTCCCAGTGAAATACAGAGGCTTGGAGGAAGAAGAACTCTTTAGAGCCATCAGAACAGAGGAGACAGAAACAAAGAACTCAAAGAAGGGAAGAACAGGGACGGAGGATGCGACTTAGAGTGGTGAAGGATATGAAAGCAAGGAAGGAGAGAATGAAGACAATGAAGAAGAAATTATGCAAATGACGAAAATGACGAAAATGGAAGAAGATAGGGGGCATTATATAAGCTTGTGCACGAACTGAGGTGCCGTTTGGCATTACGGGCAGGTGACCTCTGGAAGGCCAAATAGCATAGGGCTACGCAAACGTGGGGTGTGACGTCAGATGCGTGAAAGGCACAAGCCAATGAAGAGCTTGGGCATGGGCAGAAGCGCCCTGCACAATGCAACTATTAGAGACAGAGAGGCCTCAGAAATTGAGGTGATGCCAATATTGAATGACCTAGGTAGGTGACCTTGGGAAGCCCAAACGGCAGGGAACAACATAGACAAAAAGGCATCACATCGGACGCTTGGAGAACACGTTGGAATGAAAAGCCCAAGGCATGGGAAGACGCGCTCTATCCATTTCAATCGTCAGGAGACATCGCCCATCATTGAATGACCTAGGCCACCGCCAAGCCCAAATGACACACAATGGGAATGAGCCGAAGGGGACACCCTCCAAATCCAACGGTTGAGAGCTGGAAAGGCCATGGAAGCGTCTTCGCACACTAATATGAGGAGAAGAAGGGGTATTTGAAAATTCCCACCACACATGGGAATTCATGAGATACTATGAGGGGAGCCCAGGGGCCAAGCCCTGGATAAGGCCCAAGCCCAAGCCCACGTATAAGGCTGGACTGGGCCGAGTAGGCCTGGGAGGCCTAGGAAGAAGGACACTGGGCAGGGTACACTAACAAAAGGACAAGAGGTGAGCAAGACAGCCTGACACCATAACTGGCCAACCATCAGGGACATTCTCATCCCTGACACAGCTGTCTAGACAGTACAGGAGGACGAACTTGCCTGGCTAGGGCCACACCATATTTAATAGAACGGGAATGGGCACCCCATGGTAGGGGCCACGGCGCACTCAATGCATCTCGGGGGTTGGCACGCTACACAGCATGCCCCTTGGTTGCCAGCGACAACCATGGTCAGGCCTGCAGGTCTACAGGGAGGTAGGAAGATGGCAAGGACACCCGATCCCAATACGAAGCCGCATACCAGTCACTATGACCTCAGAGCTCACCCCGACAAGGTATAAATACCCTATTTCTCAGCCGAGAAGGGGGTTACTCACACTTTTTAATACTTCTACACTCATTCATTGTAAGCTCTCACTTTCTCTTTTCATCTCCTATCTTGCACTAACTTAAGTGTCAGAGGTACCAAGACCCCCGAGCCCCCATTCTCCATCTTAGCGGGAACCAGGCCTGAGCTCAACAGCGTGGAGTTGCCCAGGCCAAGAAACACGACATCAACAGTGTCACCATCCGTGGGATTTTATTTCTTGTAGTAGTGTGTCCTTCATATGCCAGCAACGATGCGCTCTCAAGCCTCACGATGTGAAGAAGAACAACCCGAAGTGATGAAAGGAAAAATCAACGAGCAAACTGAAGTTATACAAAAACTCATGGAGGAAGTGGCCGCTCTTCACCAGGAAAATATCTCCTTGCGAAGGGTTGGTGAAGAACCAGAGGGAGACCATCAGAGCCACAACGCAGAATGCGCCTCGAGCTCCAGGAGCTCGAGGATATGTACGCAATATGGTCAAGCAGGTAGGCACGGCGTCCTCGATGGACCACCTACTCACTAGCGTAGAGCTCCCATATAGCACCGAAGTCATGGCAGTCCCTCTCCCTTCGAGGTTCAAAGTCCCCTAAATAGACACGTACGATGGGTCAAAGGACCCCTTAGAGCATCTGGAGACGGTCAATGCCCACATGACCCTACACGGATTCTAGGGAGAGGTTGCATGCAAGGCATTCCATCTCACTCTAAGGGGAACAACAAGAGCATGGTTTGACTCCTTACAACTCGGGACGATCGATAGCTTTGCCGAGCTGGCCCGACTATTCTTGACGCAATTCAAGCCCAATCGGAAGAAGAGGCAACCTACAGCCTACCTACTGACTGTGAAACAATGAGACAATAAAAGCCTAAAGTCTTACCTCTCCCGGTTCAACAGGGTGCGTATGACGACAAGCGACAAGGATGAAAAAATCACTCTAGCAGCATTATTAGGGGGGATATGGCCTCACACCCCTTCACCCCTTCATGATGGAGATCGCGCGGAAGACCCTGACTTTGTTGAGACAATTCATGGACAGAGCCGACATTTTTATCAACGCCGAAGATACTCTTCAGGCGCTGACAACTCCCCGAAAGACTGAGTTTGAGAGGGTAGACAAGAAAATGGCTGTCAGGGAAGCGGTACAAGCCGAGAAGGTAATAAGAAGAAGACACACGAGGAGGAATAATCCACTCTAGCCTAATAGTGGAGGTCGATAGAGATCTGAGCCCGTAGGGTGAGCAGCGACAGGGCACGGCCCACACTAATTATTGCACCTATCACAAAACTGACAGCCACCGAACGGAGGATTATTTCACCAGAAAGTGGAAGATGGAGGAGTTGGAGGCCCTACTGGACCAACTGGGTGACAAGAGGTGTGGCCAACGACCGCGCGCGGCCGTGCGGAAGTGAAAGTCCAATAAGAAGAAGGCTGGAGGGCGGCCCAGGGCGAGCCCGCGTCAAAGAAGCCCGTCCAGAGGAGACAACCTGGTGGGTGAAATTAGCACGATAGTAGGGGGATACGCTGGAGGAGTAACCACCTCGTCGGTAAGGAAGGCCCACGCCAGGAGGGCCAGATATGAGGAAGTGTTCACCACTTACACGGCAGCCTCAAACACCAGGAGCCACTCGAGGAAGCCTGTCATAACCTTCACTGAGAAGGATGAAGAAGGCATGTTGCTCCACCACGATGAAGCCCTTTGCAGAATGCACCTGGCTTACCCAGCCATTTGCAGGCATCTCTTCACGGGTGTGTGCCCAACTTTCTTCCACTGCACCCTCTTCAATCCCAAGAACTTGGTCCTTTTGTTGGTCAGCTTTGATGTCACGAGTAATACTGGCCAGCTTCTGAATTGTCTGGAACTAGTTGCCTCAGGCGTATAAAGTACACGTAAGACCTAAAAACAATTCCACAGACGGTGCCACTGTTAACGTCGTGTTTTGCATGCTTTTGGGCCAGGCTCCGACAACTCAGGTCTTCAGAAATGGGCTTGCAAAAGATATGGGGGAAGACAACTAGGAGATAGCAGCCTTGGAGCCAGGAAGTCTCTGATGCCAAAGTTAGTAAACTCTCTTGGGAGTTTGTAAATAAGTGGAAGAGTTTAGTGATCAAAGAGCTTTCTCATACCTAGGGCTTGCTATTTTTACCCTGAGTCTAGGGAGGTGCAAATCATGTTTGTCTCCACGTAGTTCGTGCCCCTCCTACTATTCCTACTGTTAGAGTCCTTTAATGCGGCGTAGCTCTGCGATGACAACATTAATATAGAGTGTAGCTCGGTAGTGGTGTCATTAATGCGGCATAGTTTCCAGACCTTGCTTTTATCCCTTGTGAGCCATAGATGTTCTCATGTCAGTGGATAATGGGTCTTTCGCATTTCCACTGCATTCCATGTAAGTTCCCAAGTTCAAAAAGTGGTCGAGTGATGTCAAGCTAATCTGTCCTATCAGTTACTTGACTCCTTTTCCTGGTTGACACCTTGCTCCAAATATGGTCCTGGTGACCCTAAGGCTGGGTATTGGGCCGAGGCCCAATGGGCTCTATGAAGTGTTAAAAATCCCCTTACAATCCTAGTTATGCCCGGTGTCACATTGCAAGTAATTTCAATTTATAATTTCGTTGATGCGGTCAGTTAGGTGAAAACTATTATATGAAAGTCATAACAGAACCCAAAATTAGAATCCCTCCAAAGTTTCTCTCTCTAAAAACTCTTTTGACCAACCTAACCAACGTAATTACCATAACCACTACACTAAGAGGAGGAGCAACTAGACTAGTTTGGGTAGTGGAGTATAATCAGAATACTCAACTATTAATCATTATTGTATTATTATTTTTTATCTACTTTTCATTACTATTCACTACTATTCAATATTTTGTCAATACTTTTTCACTGTTATTCACAGAATATCTGAGATCACCTCACTACCCAAATGCAACCTAATTCAGCTACTTCTTTCCTTGGCCTTTGAGCATCACACGTCACCCAATTTGCATATATTTTTGCCACATTTCCCTCACTTGATCGATCTATATATATTCCCTTGCCTCTGATTTATCCATTTCGGCCAACTACATCTCACAGTTTCGATCGACATGTATATAGTACTACATGTATTCAAACTGGACATACAGAGTCTATTCTATATATTGGATTAAAACATTTAATCTTTGCTTATTAATTCAAAATCCAACGATTTCATATTTCCAACTAAGATAAACAACATAGGAAAGTGTTGAGTATTGTGGAGTCTGGTCCACGTCGCTCGAGTGGAGTCCTTAGCCGCTCGATCGGAGGCAAGTCAAAGAGTTTGCTCAAGACAGCTCAACAGTGAGCTCGAACAGATGCAAGTCAAAGAGTTTGCTCGACATCACTTGACATACTGCTTGAGCGGAGGCAAGTTAGAGAGTTCACTCGAAGAGCCGCTCGACACATGGCTCAAGCAGTTGCAGGAAATAGGTTCGTTCGATGCAGGCTCGACACCCCGCTCGAACGAACATCGCTGTTACTGAAATTTTAGGGTTTTCGCTGCTTGGAGTTTAAATGCCTAATGTTTTGACTTGTGATTACTCAAGTAATAAAAATCCTCTGCAGCTCTCATGGACGTAGGCAATTTGCTGAACCACGTAAATCTTGTGTCATGTGTAATTGCTTGATTGTCTCTTTCGTGTTTACTTTTACTTTATTGTCATCGTTTTTCACAACAATTGGTATCAAGAGCTAAGGTTCGAGTTTGAGGAAAAACGATGGCTGGAGAAGAAGTGAAGGTATCGGGAATCGAGAAGTTCAATGGCACGAATTATGGATACTGAAGGATACAGATAGAGGATTACCTCTATGGGAAGAGACTCCATCTTCCACTTTTGGAGAAGAAGCTGGACAACATGGTAGTTGCTGATTGGAACCTGTTAGATCAATAGGTTATGGGGGTTATTCGGCTAACCCTAATGAGATCCGTTGCACACAACATCATCAACGAGAAGACAACTGAGGATTTCATAGCGGTTTTGTCAGGTATGTATGAAAAACTGTCAACGAATAATAAGGTCACTTGATGAAAAAGTTATTCAATTTGAAGATGGCAGATGGAATGCTTGTTGCACAATATTTGAATGATTTTAATAGTATCACAAATCAATTTTTGTCTGTTGAAATTGAATTTGATCATGAGATAAGTGCATTGATACTATTGGCCTCACTGCCAAATAGTTGGGAAGCTATGAGAATGACTGTCAGTAATTCTGCCGAAAAATCAAAGTTGAAATATGATGATATTCATGATTTGATTTTGGCTAAGGATGTGCGTAGGAGGGATTCAGGTGAGACCTCGGGTTCGAGTTTAGCATTGAATGTTGATTCTCGGGGGAGATCACAAGACAGGAACTCAAACAAAGGCAGATCAAAATCAACGAATAAGGGCAAGAGCAAGTTAAGGCTTGGTCAGCAAGCAACTTGCTGAAATTGTGGCAAAGCTAGCCACATAAAGAAGAACTACAGAAATCCTAAGAAGACGGTGAATGATACTGCTAATGTAGTAACTGAAGAAGTACATGATGCACTATTTCTTGCAGTTCATAGTCCAATTGATGACTAGATACTGGATTCAAGGTCTTCCTTCCACACATTTTCCCATCGGGAGATAATACAGAACTATGTTGCATGTGATTTTGGGAAGGTATAACTGGCTTATGGAGAGGCTTTGAACGTGGTGGTGATGGGAGACATTGATATTGCACTCCCTAACAAGAACAAATGGACTTTCCAGAAGGTCAGACACATTCTTGAGTTGAAGAAGAATCTCATTAATGTTGGACAGCTCGATGATTGTGGTTATTCAGTGGTGTTCTCAGATAGCACCTGGAAGGTCACTAAAGGGGCATTGGTACTTGCTCGGGCTAAGAAAACTAGTACACGCTATATGACTACTAGTTTGAATAATAATATTGTTACTACCGTTGCGGAGAGTATATCATATTTGTGGCACTACAGGCTTGGCCATATGAGTCAGAAGGGCATGAAAGAACTTTTGTCTAGAGGCAAGCTTACAAGAACTGAAGTCAGTTGATCTCAGTATGTGTGAGAGTTGCATTATGGGGAAACAAAAAAATGTCAGTTTTTTGAAGAGTGACAGAACACTAAAGATAGGAAAACTGGATCTTGTGCACACAGATGTGTGGGGACCTTCCCTAGTGGCATCCCTTGGAGGTTCTCGTTACAACGTCACGTTCATTGATGACCACAACAGGAAGGTATGAGTTTATTTTTTGAAGCATAAATCTGATGTATTTAATGTGTTCAAAATTTGGAAGGCCATGGTTGAGACAGAGACAAACTTGAAGATGAAATGCTTGAGGTTTGATAATGGTGGTGAGTACATTGATGGTGGATTCAAGGAGTACTGTGCAGCTTTGGGTATCAGAATGAAAAAGACCATTCCTGGGACTACAGCAAAATGGAGTTGTTGAACGTATGAACAGAACCATAAATGAGCGTGCTAGAAGCATGAGGCTGCACGTTGGATTACCACTATAACGCCCCGTCCCCGAGGGTCTGGAGAGTTAACTCATGTTACCTGATAATCAACTCCAACACTGCTAATATACTTCCAAAAGTTCTAAATCAAACGTAAACACTTCAAATTTAATTAGCTTCACAAACTCATATATCAAATCCTCAATACAGTAACCCCAAAAAAATATCAACTTCTCTACACGTCACTTAAACTCACATTTCAAAAATATAATTAACAAAAATCACCAATATTCATCGAAAACTTTATATTATTAATCCATTATTCTTAAGTCATCTCACCCAATGCTTCATAGTCTTGATACTCAGTTAAAAAAATTCAAAATCATCTGAAAATATTGTGAAGATAAAGGGGGTGAGTTACCAACAACTCAGTAAGCAGAGAACATATACTAGTATGCAAACATGAGCATTTACAGATTTCAGAATGCAGAACAAAACACTTTTTCTTTTCAGAATGCAGAGTCAAAACATGTTATCAAAAATATCAGAACGAAAGTTCAAAAATATTCTTATTCAAAATTTCCTTGGCACAACATAACTAAAACATCATATCAGAACATAATTTCATGTTTAACCCCCGTGGTAGGATTGTGTAAACCCCAGCGGCCAACCGAGCAGAAACAAAATGTGAATCTTTCCCTTATCATTCTCTTATCCCCGAGTCTGCACATAGGAAAGACCACGTAGAAAACCACTTTGTTTCCAAAGTGGGTGCATCAAAAATTGAAAAGTTGGTACCAACCCGAACAGAGGCCACAGTTTTACACCCGTGCTAAGGTCAGAACAGAACAGAAACAGAATGTCATGTTAGAGGTTTCAGAAATCACATCATATCATATCAGAATATAGAACATTTTCAAAATAGAACAGAATAAGATCACAAAAATATAATTTATGCAAAATTTCATATTCGTTCTCTTTTGCATAGTTGAGAAACAAAATGTTAAAATAAGCTCATGTATACACTAGTCATGACATAAAAAATACTTTTTTCTTATACAGAATTTCATGAGTAATGCAGAACAAATAATTGAGGTCGTTTCCAAAATTTATTTTCATAACAAAACATGCATATTTTCCAAAATCAACCTCAGATTATTTTATTTTATGCAAAATCTAATATAGGAACCCCGTTTACCTGGACTTCTTAGCTTTTTAGAAATTTCCTCAAAATGCCGAACAATTATTAATTGTCACCTATAACATAATAACGTAATTCTCATAAATTTCTAATCAAACATATATTTCAATATTTAAGCCTATGTTAAAATAACATATTTTAATTCTTCAGAAACCTAACCTCACGTAATCCTAAAATATCGTCACATTTTCTAAATTCATCAATGTCCCAATAATCAGTCCGAACAAAACACAAAATCTAACTTATTTACTAATGAGATCAAATTATAAAATTTAATTCTAGCTAATATATTTATACCAAAATATTTTAAAAATAAATAGCTAAAACTATAATAAGCCAGATCATAATAATAAACACAACATTATTGTTTATTCTTAAAATAAATCTTTACTTAATAACACGTTAAAATACTTAAGTGATTTTCTGTAATCATATTTAAATAAGAGTTTATTAACACATAATAAAATTTTAAAACACATTAGCATAACTTGCAGTTCAAAGGGTAAAAAGGTAATTAACAATATTAATGTAAAATATAGCTTAGAAGAATGTAATGATACTTTTGTAAAACCAAATTCTTTGAAAACAAAATATAACTTGCGTGAAAATAGCTTTGCATGGCAGGGGCTTACTCAAGGAGAAAATCATGCGGTAGCGTGCGACGGCTGGGCTGGGTAGGCAGTGGCGACACGGCTGGAGAGCAGGCATGCAGCGGAGATGTCGTCCAACTGGGCTAAGCACGAGAGAAAGAGAAAACGGAGAGTGAGAGAGCGAGGGCCACTGCGTGCGGGATGGATGTCACCGAGAGAGAGGGTGGTGGTTTGAAGCGGAGGCAGTGTAGTCCTGTGGTGTGTGGTGTAGCAAGGCCGGGTTGTGGCTGTTCCTGTCGAGAATTGTGACTGTCACTAGAGATAAGTGGGGTCTTGTTTCTTTTAGAAGTGCTTTGTTTTTAGAAATAAAAACAGAGGTGCATATGGTGGCCAAGCAAACTATTTTGGCTAACAACAGAGGGACACGAGCATGGAGTTGAGTAGTGGGAAGGTGACTTCTATCCTGCGAGGGAGGTATTGTCACATTGCTCAGGCTGTTGCGCTGTGGGGTGGAGGAAAGGGTCCGAGAAGGTTAAACTGGTGGTGCGGCAGCAATGAGAAACCGAGAAAAAAAAATGGAGAAAAGCTGAAGCGGCTGTTGTTCTCCCACGATGGGTTATGGTGGTGGGAGGATGCGGCCTGGAGTTAAGCGGCAGCGTGGTGGTCACGGCCAGGCAGCTCAAGGCTAGAGGTTGGATGTGAACGTGCTGATGGCAGTGAACGAGAGAGAGTTATGCGTGGGTTGCTGTGGCAGAGAATGGTTCAACGGTGAGTGGACTGATGGCTTGTGGAGGTGCAGATGCTATTTTGGGGTTGTTTCTACGGTGGAAAGAGGCGTGAAATAGGAAGACAATAGCAGTTATGTGAAGGAGGTGATTCACTGAAAATAATAGGCTGCGGCTACTTCTGGGATGAGACGGTTGTGTAAAATTCTAACGTGTGGTATAAATAGTAGCTGCTGAAAACCCTAGTAGAAGGAACCGTGCACGACGTGGGTTCTATTCTAGTTCTCATGGGCTTGGGCTTGATGACAAAAACAAACTAGGTCATTTCAAATATTTGGCCCATGTTTCATAGTGAAAGAAAAAAAAAGCAAACTATTAATAAATGGATTTCTTTCTGAATTTTGGGCCTCGATTCATCTTAAAAAACAATACTTGTTTCGTAAAATCATCGGCCCATAAAAAAAATTTTCCATCTGACTCAAAAATATTCAAGGAAGTTATTACAAGCCTATTGAAAAAGAAAACTTCGTTATCGGTCAAAAATACAATTTGGACCCGCTACCAGTATATAAAAAAAATACTCGAAAATTAACTGGGCTCTTCATACGTATAAATCCAAAAAGCAAAAATTTTAGAAAGTAACTTGTTGTTGGACTCGGGTGTTACAACCACTTACTTTCTAGGCAGATCCAGTCGGCACTGCCGTCTACTTGATAAACAGAGGGCCATCAGTTCAGTTGGATTGTGGATTGCCTGAGGAAGCTTGGAGTTGGAAAGATGTTAAATTTTCTCACCTTAAAACTTTTGGTTGTCTTTCTTATGTTCTTGTTGATTATGATGCTCGTAGTAAACTTAAGGCTAAGTCAAAGAAATGCTATTTCATTGGCTATGGAGACGAGGCATTTGGCTATCATTTCTGGGATGATCAGGGTCGGAAGATTATAAGAAGCAGGAATGTGATTTTCAATGAGAAGATTGTATACAAGGACAAGTCCAATATAGCAGCTTCAGGAGTCCGAGTTCGTGAGATTGGACGACCTACCAGAGGCTACAGTGCAGTGCAGAGATGTGAGTGACAGGGAGAGTGGGTCCGGTGCACCCATTCCTATTATTCCGCAATCAAATCCAGAGCCGTCCACTCCTACAACTACAGTTCGCAGGTCAATTAGGACTATTTGTCCTCCACAATGTTTCTCACCTACTTTAAATTATATTTTGTTGACAGAAGTTGGAAAACCGCATAATTACAAAGAAACCTTGCAAGATGAAAATTCTAGCAAGTGTGAGCTGGTCATGAAAGATGAGATGGATTCCATGTTAGGGAATTAGACATGGGAGTTGACAGAACTTCTATTAGGGAAAAAGGCATTGCATAACAAGTAGGTGTACTGGGGTGAAAACTGAGCATGATGGCAGTAAAAGGTACAAGGCCAGGCTTGTTGTAAAAGGCTTTCAACAGAAGCAGGGTATTGATTCCTCTGAGATCTTTTCTCTTGTGGTGATGATCACAACCATCAGGTTAGTACTATTTATGGTTGCTACTGAAAATTTATTTCTTGAGCAGTTAGATGTGAAGATAACTTTTCTTCATGGAGACCTTGAAGAAGACATCTACATGCACCAACCTGAGGGGTTTGTAGTACAGGGAAAGGAAAGTTCAGTTTGCAGACTGAAGAAGAGCTTGTATGGCCTGAAGCAAGCTCCTAAACAGTGGTACAAGAAATTTGACAGCTTAATGTGCAGTGCAGGGTACATTAGATGTCAAGCAGATCATTGTTGCTATGTCAAGCATTTTGACAATTCTTACATTATTTTGATTCCGTATGTGAATGACATGCTTATTGCAGGGTCTAGTATTGATGAGATCAATAATCTGAAAAAGCAGATGTCAAAGCACTTTGCAATGAAGGATTTGGGAGCTACAAAACAAATCATTGGCATGAGAATTGTCAGAAACAGAGTCAGACGCACGTTGAGACTCTCGCAGGCTAAGTATGTGAAAAAGGCACTCAACAGGTAAAATATGGACAAGGCCTAACCAGTTGGCACACCCTTGGGCAGTCACTTCAGACTCAGTAAGAATCAATCACCAAAGTCAAAAAGGAACAAGATTACATAAGAAAACAACATTGGGAAGCTACGAAGTGGATTCTGAGGTACCTAAAAGGTTCCTCAGAAATGTGTCTATGCTTCTCAGGAGAGAGTTTAGAGGTACAAGGCTATGTTGATGTTGTTTTAGTTAGAGATACTGATAGCAAAAAGAGTACCATAGGATTTGTTTACACTTTGGGTGGTACTGCAATGTCATGGGGTTCTAATTTGCAGAAAACAATTTCTTTGTCTACTACAGAAGCTAAGTACATTACAGTGTCAGAAGCTGCAAAGGAGATGATTTGGCTACAAGGTTTCTTGGAGTAATTGGGTAAAATCAGAAGGGCACTCTCTAAAACAATAGTCAAAGTGCCATATTCCTTGCCAAGAATCCAGAATTTCATTCCAGGACTAAGCACACTCAGATCAGGTATCACTTTATACGATCATTGCTAGATGATGGACAATTGTTACTTGAGAAAATTTGTAGAAGTAAGAACCCTGCAGATATGTTGACAAAGGGTGTTACACTTGAGAAACTGAAGTTGTGCGCAACTTCAATCGGTCTTCTAGCATGAAGATAGAGGCAATAGGGGCAGTGAGTTACAGAGGTGGAGGATATCATGTTTGAGGCAGAGGGATATGCAGTGGGTGTTCCAATCTCCAAGTGAGAGAATTGTTGAGTATTGTGGAGTTTGGTCCACACAGCTTCAGCGGAGTCCTTAGCTGCTCGAGCGGAGGCAAGTCAGAGAGTTCGCTTAAGACAACTCGACAGTGAGCTCGAGTAAATGCAAGTCAGAGAGTTCACTCGACACCGCTCAACATACCGATTGAGAGGAGGCAAGTAAGAGAGTTCACTCGAAGAGCTGCTCAACACATGGCTCGAGTAGTTGCGGGAAATAGGTTCGCTCGATGGGGGCTCGACACGCCACTCAAGCGAACATCGCTATTACTAAAATTTTAGGGTTTCTGCCGCTTGGAGTATAAATGCCTAATGTTTTGACTTGTGGCATATGTCTGTGTGAACTGTAGACGCCCCAAAGTGTATTGTGATTCCTCAAGTAATAAAAATCCTCTACAGCTCCCATGAACGTAAGCAATTTGCCGAACCACGTAAATCTTATATCGTGTGTGATTGTTTGATTGTCTCTTTCGTGTTTACTTTTACTTTATTGTCCTCGTCTTTCAGAACAGAAAGTACTGAAACTATATGCTTAGAATTGATAATCCTATCATTATAACTTACCTCTCCACTTTTCAAGGACTAATGCATGGATATAACAAAGAGTACTATATGCTTCTTCTATTTTTCTTTTTTTCTTTTTTCTTTTTTTTTTCTTAACAAGATAAGCATAGCATAGATTAAAACTAAGTGGTTACAAAAACACAAGAGTCAGTGGGGTGGGAGTCCCAAACAATCATCCCAGAGAAAGTAAAAGCAACACCAACATGAAAATAAAAACAAAGAGAAAAATTAAAGAAAAAAAAAAGGTTATTAAGCCAAAAGACTGACTCCAACCCATTCCCACAAGGGGAAGCTACTTTAAAAGGGTTTTAACATAGTCTGATAAACAAACTACAAACCTATGACTAAAAGCCGTAGGTGAGGGGGGTGTGCTCCATTTTGCTGATCTGGTCCGGCTGAAGGAGACTTTCAACCACTTCATCTTGATCGTTGGTTAGGAAAAGCCAGAACATAGGAGAACAGCAACGTGTAGATGACCCGATACATCGGCGTAGAACCACCACTGACGGTAGTGGCATGTGTGGGGCATGCACCACGATAAGGAAGAAGAGAACACTCGGATCTAAGAGATTCGAAGCCGCTGACCCCAACAGTGCCGCGCTTGGGTACTATATGCTTCTAGGTCTACAATTCGTTTCACTAATCAAATAAATAATAGATCAAATACTTCAAAACTCTTGTTTGATTTGAATCAAGATCTCCTAAAACTCTAATATCCAAAAATGAGATGAAGATAGATACATAAGGTCTACCACACAATTTTTATTATTGTCAACATAAATATTTTAAGTAGTAATCGAATATTAAATAAATATCATAAATCTATGCGTGTCGAAGAGGTTGTCGACAGGGCTCATCGGACCGAGGCAAATGCACAAGCGTTTGATGCTGATTATCTGCCCTTTGGCTCGACTAGAAATAGGGGACTGCCGCATGGATGCTATCAGCCAGGTCACCAAGTGTTTGTCTGCCTTTTTCCATGAGGTTTGGTGACTTCTTTTTCGGTTTTTTTCCTTTCCTTCGATATTTCTTAAATTCCCTTTTTCATGAGGTCGTTGAGTAGGAAAACCAGGACCTTTGCACGATGACCCAGACTGCCTTTCGATGCACTCGTGGCGAGAAGGAAGAGAGGGAGTGGTTGGAGTAAGAGCTGAGAAGGGTACGACTTGCCTTGGACGAGGAGAGCAGGAAAACCGATAAGCTTAACCACCATCGGAAGAGGCTAAAGAAGAAAGTGAGGGAAGACGCCCAATGGATGGAGCGACTTATTGCAGATGTTCAGGGTGACTTGTCCTAGGTGCAAGAAGTCAGCTTCCGCCTAGACAGGCAGCTAAAGTCGGTCGTGGGCATTCGCGATATTGCATGGGGGCACGAGTGCGCTAAAGTTCTTAGGTCGATGTGGGACCACATCTTGGAGAGACCACAGCTATGTTCACGGACTCTTGTGAAATATTTAAGAGACATTGACCTGAACCAGGTTGCTGTCGACAAAGAAGCTTTCGCGTTCAGCTGCAAGTTGGGGATGAAAGAGATCCCCGATGCTTTTATGGGTTCTGTCTTCCCAGTCATGTTCGAGCATGCTGCTTTTGAGTCTGGATTTCCTGATCCCAACGTCCCTGAGGCTGGCTCTCCCGATGCCGAGGCCTCCAGTCATGGTGCCTGATGTCGATACGTCCTAGCTTTTTGGTGCCGCTGTTGTTCTTTTATTTTGCTCTTATTTCCCTTTCTTTTCCTTTTGTAAATGTATATACCTGTGTGCCGTGGCCATGCAGCTTGTATGTAACTTTTTATCATTATTGAAATTGCCTAGTATTTTGTTGTGCCAGGTTGCATGTCTTTACAATGTTTCCTTTTTGTCATTTTGCTCTTCCCTGATGTTTCCTTCAATGCTTTCCCTTATTCTTCCCTTTTTTTTTTTCAAATTATAGTTGGCCTGGGGAGTTTTGTCGCAGGAAATTATGGGCTTGGTGTTATAGGTGTTAGGTAGGGGAATTGCCGTCATTTAGAGATTACGGTCCACCCCACTAGCGCCTAACCTATTCCTGACTACCCCACTGGCTAACTATTCTTTTGCTTGCACTGCCTTCAACCGCCCTTATTACGTAGTCGTCCCCTAGAGCCTTTAGCGACTTTGTTTGACAAGGCCGATGTCTCTTCATCGATTTCCTCTTGTTTTGTCGTCCATCTCTTGGAGGTGCTTTACCCCGCCTAGTCCCTTCGCTCTTCTTTTTTGCATTGATGTGCTTTATTCTGGTACATAACTGAAAGAAGAGAGAAGTGTCATTAGTGTGTGTTGGCCCTTACTCCCTGTCGTCGACTCGGAGAGGATGGAAAAACCCCCCTTAAAGTTAAGCCTCGTCAAGGAGATTTTGGTTGCCTCCTTGGGGGGAAAGGTCGGGAAGTGTTCTGCTAACCCGCCTCTGAGCCATTCCCCAAGTGGCTCCATGGCCGTGGAGTTTGAATATAAATAGATCGGGCTGCTTTTTGCTACATTAGGGGCCGGTGTAGGTTATTCGGGTAGTCATGGGGCAGATCCCACTCTCCACCACGGGGATACAAGGTGGCCTTTGGCTCGACCCGTCTCCTTGGTTAGAGGGGGTAGGTTGTCTAGGCAGTTTGGAACTAGACCCGCTCTCGTCCTTTGGCATTGTGCATTTAATCCCTGGTTGGAAGATAAGAATGTCATCAAACCTGGGCCCTCTGGCCTATGACGCAATTTGCTTGCCATTTTTGTCTGGTTGTTGATGTATGCATTCCTTGGTGATGTATTCGAGCGGTCGAAGGACCTGACCCATTCTCCACCGGGGAGAGGTTAGGATGCCTTAGGCCAACCTGCCCTTTTAGCTCCCAAAGAGGTAATTTTTTTGGGCGGCCGCAGGCCAGCTAGTTCTTTATTGTGATGGGAGTGTCGGGGTAAGTATTTGGGCAACCAAAAAGCTGGACCCGCTCTCCTCCATGGGAGGGTGTGAGCCGCCTTCGACTGAACTCGCCCCAGCGACCTCGCCGGGAGGTAATTTGTTCAGGTAGTTTGATGTTAAACCCACACCCGCTCGTTGACATCGTGTAGCCCTTTACTTCTACATTTCATCTTTGGAGACTTTGTTCACGTCGAGTAGCCGAAAAACTAGGCCCGCACTCCATCAGGGAGAGGTCGGGATGCCTTAAGTCAAACCCACCCCTTTGATTCCCTGAGGAGGTAACTTCCGTCCCTACTACATCGCAAGGAAAGGTAAGATTTGGGTTAGGCTGATGCTGAACCCACTCTTTGTTCGCGGCCGAGGTCTGGGTAAGTACTCAGATTGCCAGGGGCTGGATCTGCATTCCTCCGCGAGAGGGTTAAAGCAACCTTTGGCGTGACTCACCCTTTTGAACCCAGCAGAGAGGTAAGTTTTCGAGCAATTTGCAACCGGACCAACTCCCGCCTGTTGACGCTTACGAAGAAGGTAAGTCTTTGTCTTCGGGCAGCTGGGGACTGACCCGCACTCCGCCGTGAGAGGGATAAAGCAACCTTAGGCATTACACCCATCCCTTTGGTACCCCACTGGGGAGGTAATTCGAGCAATGATATAGCTAGTCTGCTCTTCGCCGCGATAGGAATTGGGGTAAGTTGTTTGGGCCACAGGGGGCATGACCTACTTTCCATCGCAAGAGGGGTAGGAAGGCCTTCTGCCTAGTTCCCCCATTTGGTCCTGCATGAGGTATGTTGTTCGGGTAGTTTGATACTGCACTCACTCCCGCCTATTGATATCGTAGGGAAGGTAAGTATTGGATCAGGCTGGCGTTGAGCCCACTCTTCAATGCGGCAAAGGTTGGGGTAAGCTGTTCGGGCCACCGAGGGAGCAGGACCTGCTCTCCAACGCGGGAGGAGTTAAAGTGGCCTTCAACCTAGCTCTCCCCTTGATCTCGTAGGAGGTCCGATGTTCGGGCAATTTGAGACTAGACTCTCCCACCTGTTGATGCTCGCAAGGAAAGTAAGCCTTTGTCTTCAGGCCACCGAGGGCTAACCTGCACTTTGCCATGGGAAGGATGAAGCAACCTTTGGCGTACTCCTTCTTTTGGTACCCCGCAAGGGAGGTAACTTTTTCGGACAGTGATGTGGCTAGTCCGCTCTTCGTTGTAATAGGGGTCATGGTAAATTGCTTGGGCCGCTGGGGAGTAGGACCCGCTCTCCAACGCGGGAGGGGTAGAGTGGCTTCGGCCTAACTTTCCCCTTGAACCCGTGGGAGGTATGTTGTTTGGGCAACTTGGGATTGGACCTGCTCCTGCCTGTTGACATTGCAGGGAAGTTAGGCATTGATTTGGAGACGATTTCGTCATTGCAGATTACGTTAATTGGAGGTCATCTTGTCGGTGTTTTGTTGATAACGCGAAAGTTCAAAGTAAATGTGTTGCATTGTCCTGGAAAATCATGCCTTCCATTAAACAACAAGCATTTACAGTATTAAAATAATGCATTACGAAATAAGGGAAGATGAAGCCTTCTGCTGGGGAGCTTTTGGTCATTCTACCTCTACCTTTAGGACCATGAACCTTCATGTCCCTCCTCGAACCCAATTGGGTAAGTCATACACTAAGGCCTGTCAGGGCTCTCCAAGCGGTGCATGACCTTTTCCCTCCTGGAGATGACGTCTGGGGTAACCCTACCATCCTTCTTCTTCAGTACCTGGACGTAGCATTCCCTCACCAAGACCTGTTCACATCAGATTGCTCCCACTCCAAGGGGAGTCAGGAACTTCATCTTGAGGTGGTAGATCGACGTGATGGCCCGCAAGCTGTTGAGAGTGGGCCTTTCGACGAAGGCGTTGTAGGACGACAGGGTTCTCACCACCAGAAAGTCGACCATGATTAAGGCTGTGTAGGGGCGTTGCTTGCGAGGACCTACAGGGTGAACCATGTTCCCAGAGAAGCCCTTCAATGATGTGGGGGCTGGATGTAGCCAGACAACATCTATTCCCATCCTGTGAAGGCTTTCCAGAACAGGATGTCCATGAAGCTTCCATTGTCACTAAGGATTCTGCGAGTGGTGAAGTTGGCGACCAACATGGTCACCACCAACCAATCATGGGGGTATAGGACCACTTCTTCATCTGCCTCCCCAAAGGAGATGACTGGAGTCGGCTGGCCCCTTCTATTGGCGGGGTGGTATTCCGCAGAATACACTTTGTGGAACCGAGCTCGCCTGGCTTGTGCCTTCCTACTAGAGGAGGAAGTGCCCCCGCCGACAAATCCTTTCGCTATTGTCTGAATTTTTCACAGTGGGTGTCCCCTGCAATGGTGAGCGAGGGCGATCTTGCTACGACCCTTGAGCTGGTGGTTGTTGCCATGGGCTTTCCTCTCTTCTCTGTTGGTTGACTTGATCCATGCTCCTTTTCCTCGACCTTCCCCTCCTTTTTTGCACTAGTCTATGGGCGGGGGGATAGTGTTGCCTTGTCCGTTCCACATGCTCCCTCCTCTCTTATTCAGAGAAGCAGTCTTCAGTGTTATGCGAGGTAGACCTGTGGTATGTGCAGGAGCGGCAGATGATGCCTCGGTCATCATCTTCGCAGGCGGTGGAGGGGTCAGCCTCGTGGATGGTGAAAGCAGGTCTGTGGAAGCTACTTTTGTCGTGGAAGCTCTTTTCCGGCTTCTCTTAGGCCTTGGCTGGGGCCCTTGCCTTCCTCTCCACTCTTTCCAGCTCCTTCTTCCTCGGCTCTGTCAGGGCCCGAAGAGTGTTTTCAGAGTGGATGAAGTTATCGACCTAGTCCATAAACTCTCACAGCGTCACGAGAGTCCATCTCGCCAACTCGGCCATGAACTAGGATCATGGCCAGACCTTTCCCAGAAGTGACGCCAGGGTTATCTTCTCATCCTGGTCGTTGGTGGTCATGTCCTCCCTGTTAAACCGGGATAGGTATGTCTTCAGGCTTTCCTCCTCTCCCTGCTTGATGGTGAGGAGGTAAGCTGTTGGGCGTCGCCTTTGTTGACTTGACATTAACTTGGTCAAAAATAGCCGAGCTAGGTCACCAAAACTGTCTACAGAGCCGGGTGCCAGAAATCCAAGCCATACTCATGCTAGCCCTTTTAGGGTCAGCGGGAACACTCTGCATGCCACCTCCCCCGAGAAGCCATGCAATGTAATGTGAGCCTTGAAGGTTTCCAGGTGCTGCAAGGGGTCCCTCCCTCCATCGTACATCTCCATGGTGGGGACCATGAACTTTGGTGGTAAGGGCACAGTGATCACCTCCTCCATGTAGGGTAGACTAATGCTTGTGAGCAGTTGGTCTACCAACAACGACGTGCCCACCTTCCTTGAAATCTCTTCATACTTTCCCTTGAGATTGCGGAGCTCGTCTTGCATCTTCATCCTCTCCTCCTCCCTGTTTGCTCTAGCTCCCTTGTTTTTGGACCCCACGTTCTAGCTATCGCTGGGCTCCGCCTCCTTATCCTGCCCTAGTTGAGGCTTTCTAAGCTCCTAATTCTCTTTGCGAAGTGTTTACACCTCGTTAGTCAACTTTGTCACCCAATCCTCTATAGCTTTCAGCCTTGCTTCCATGGCTTCCTCTATGTCTCTTCTAAGCTGTCCGAAACGGTTTGTCACAGGCATATGAAGTACACGCAAGATCTATAATGATCCCACAGATGGCGCCATTGTTAACGTCGTATTTCATATGCCTTTGGGCCTGGTCCCAACAACTCAGGTCTTCCTAACTAGGCCTACGAAAATAAAGAAGAAAGTAGCTAGGAGAGGGTGGCCTTGGGGCTGAGGAGTCTTCGATGCCAAAGTTAGTATCGTCTTTTGGAAGTTTATAAATAAGTGAAAGAGTCTAGGGATCAAAAAGAGTTTCTTGTACCTAGGAGCTGCTATTTATACCAGGAGTCTGGGGAGGACAGATCATGTCTGCCCCCATGGAGTCTGTGTCCTTTGTACTATTCCTTTTGTCAGAGTTCTTCAATGCGGCGTGGCTCTGTGACGACGTAATTAAAGTGGCATGTAGCTCGGGTAGTGGCGACATTAATGCTGGTTCCTCGATTTGCCTCACCCCACTGGCATCCTTAGTGTTCTGTCGATGTCTTCCATGTTAGAAGATCAAGGGTCCCTCTTATTTTCCACCCATTACGCGGATAGGCACCCAAGGTCTAGACATTGTTTTAAGGGGTCTCCAGGTCAGCGAGTCTCATCCCCTTGCAGTACGCTCCTTCATGGAGGTTGTGTCCATGAGAGTCTACCCGTGGGCTAGACCGAAGAGTCTACTCATTCTAGGCTGGGCCTTCGCTTCTTATTCCCTCAATTGCCCTTCTCAGGCCCGCTAAGACAAGGGCAAAACCCCTTACAATATGAGTTGAAATAAAAGTTAAAAATTGAATCAAATATTATTAGAATGTATATTTTTTTAATATTATTATTATTTCATGTGAGAATTTGAAAAAATTATAATGATTATATGAGATGAGATGTGTTGTGGAAACAAACAAGACAGTACTACTTGATAGGGCTAGAATTCCTCATATTTGTAGTAAATGACTTTGGTAATGTATAGAAATAAGATTGGATGTTTTGAGGTTGTTGGTATTCCTCAACCACAAGTGATGGATTTTAATAAAATCCCATCTTATTTTTTTCTTTTAAAAAATCGTAAGTTATAGTTTAAAACCTCACCCTAAAATGATCAAACTAAACACAAACATACATGTTCATTTGAAATTGCATACAAACTGAAATATTAATTTTTTTCTTCTTTTCTTCTATACTTGGACAAACTAAAATACTATTCATATATCTTTATACATGATGTAGAACATATTACGATAAATTAAGTCATAAATAAAAACATCGATCGCTATAAGTTAAAAAAATTAACTGTTAAAATGTATTGTTAATGCAAAAATGGAATAGTTTTGCTTTATCAAATCCCCATAATTCAAACTCAAAATAAAAAATATCGCTATAAATTAAAACAATTGACTCTTAAAATGTATTGTATAAGTGAATGTGCACCTTAGATTAACAAAATTTACACATATCGACTCACAAATGTTAAATATGTGAAATATATATATATATATATATTAAAAAAATCATAACTTCCTAAAACTTTACACATACCGGTACATTTTTTAAATTGCACCCATTGGTGAGTATGTGGCTTTGCCACTCTCTGAACAGCCGCTCGATCTCTTTATCCTCTGTTGTTACCTACCTTCCTACTTAGACCCATTGTTGAGGATAAAGTCGACTAGGTCCAGCCCATCACTAAAAATAAAAGAAGAGATAAAGCCAAGAATCTAGCCCAGAGATAAAGCCAATAAGGGATAAGGCAAATTGACTCAGACTTTTAAAAAAAAAAAATAGGTTCACAATGCAAGTTGTATTCAATTACTCCAAAGAAGGAAATAGATCTCTATAAAAGAGGAGATCTCTACAAATCAATTGGCTCTCTACGTACAAACTCTACCACACACAATGATTCCAAATGATCTTCTCTCAAGGGAGGTATCGTCTTTAACCTCCCGAAACCCTTTATTCCTCTATTGTGTTGTGAGATATGTAAGGCCATGAGAGATTATAAAATTGTTTGTTATAATGGATTTCGCTCCAAACAATCCATGGGGGTAGGCATTACACCGAACTACGTAAATTTTTGTGTCTCTCTTTATTTATTTTTATTTATTGATGCCCCAACCATATCGACTCCCGAATCATCTTCGTGGGCTGGGATGACTCTTTCCTCCATTCCTGCCTGTTGTGTGATTTTTGACATTAACAGTTGGCACCAGAAGTGAGAGAAGGAGATTCCCTGACTTATGATACGTCTCTAAAGAAGCAGATAAGTGTCCCGTTTCTTACTGTGTTATCTTTCACGTGGGTTTTAATTCAATAAAATTGTCAATAAAAAATATAAATAAATAAAAACATGTGTAGGACACATCGTGGACTGTGCACATAAGGCACACATTGTGCATGCAATGCACAGTGGGCACCATGCACCTAGTGGAGCACGTTGGCGAGCATGAGAACCTGCCACCTCCTCTGCATGGAGTCGGTAGAGGACGGCTACTCTGTAGGACATGATGATAAGTAGGCGACAAGCTCCACTTGGCTTCCTTCCAGCTCACACCGGAGACATAAACTCAAAAATTGAGCCACGAGAACATGGAGTTGGACAAGTAGATAAATGACCATTTTGCTCACCAGTCCTACATAATTAACACTGCTCAGACGCCTAGTCCCAATGCATGCAAACAAAATGAAGAGGATAGTGAGTGGGACAAGTCTCAACAAAAATCATCCAATGACGAACAGGTTCCGCTATGCAAAAATCATTCAACAACGAACAATTTTGGTCAAGGAGGAAATGAAAGCATCAATTGAATGACCCTGGTTCTACGAGAGTCCTAGTGGCTACATGCCTCAGGAACCTACTTCCCCGGAAATCATTTGCATGATGCAAAACACCAACCACAAAGTCCATCTCGGGCATTTTAATTTGTTATCATCATAATAGACTGCTTGGTACCGTAGGCGCCCCAGACCTTCATTATTGCCAAAGCATGGCTGCCCACAAGCCTCGTCGGCGCACCTCAAACCTTCGTCACACTCTAGCAAAACGATTCAGGTTTGGAAATCTCACACTTGTGCAAATTATCCATGGTAGCTGGTTTGGCTTTTTAACACAATTAAGCATCTCCTTCATTAAAAGCCGAGTCACTGGACTCACCATGAACCAACAGGCAAGATTAAGTCACTTGACAACCCGACCTCTCTCGCGCCCAACAGGTGGGACAAGCCACTTGATTGCACAACCTCTCTCGCGCACAATAGGTGAGACAACAAGTCACTTGGCTGCACGACCTCTCTCACGCCCAACTGGTGGGACAAGCTACTTGACTGACTGCCTGACCTCTCTCGCGAACCAACAAGCAACACCCACCTTCACAAATGTTAACCCCTTTACAACATGTTTCTACCTGAACGACCATGTTTTTTAGGGTTACAAATCCAATCACTAACTACATGCAATGCCATTTTTCCAAGTGTGGTATCAATTTTCCTTCACTCCTGCTACATGATAGAAGCCTGGCCTCCTTCATATCAAGCCAGAAAGTAGCGGCTCTTCCTACATTGTAGTCTATCATTGACTGTTTGTTATGATGGTAAATTAGTGTTATCAAGATCTCAACCTGAGATCTTATTTCTCAAAGCAATCCATCCATCTGTGGGTCTAATCCAAATATGAAATATTGTTGTTCCCACGATCCCCTTCGTGACCCAGTTGGCCAAGAAGACATTCATGAACCGCCCCAATTTTTGTGTCCATTTCTCTGTTTTTTAATGTTTCTTCCATCCAGCATTGTATATATTCATGACTGTACAAGGGTAATTGTTGGGATTTTATCATCTCCTTTAGTTCCCCCCCTTTTTTTATTGACATAAAGGGGCAAAAAAAAAGTCCTGGACTTTCGTTAAAATCATAAAGTCAAACCCAAGAGAGAGAGCCCAAAATGGTAATTTGAGAAGCTTGAAAAATTGTCAGGTAGCCAAGTGAAGAATAAGAAGCAGATGAGAGGGGTTGGCGCATGACATATGACCGTTAGGTTATACCTAAGAATCAAACTAATAAAACTCCCGGGAAAGTACTTTCGGTAAAAGGATTTGATGATCCTAAAAACAAGCAAACCCATGCACCCATCTTTCAAAAGTGAGATCAGTGTTGTGCATATGTTTTGCCTTTTTGTGCTTGAGTTTCAATGGAGCAAACGAACAATGGTATTGGTTATCCTTCTCCATCATCATCACCTCCAACACCTCCCTCACCACTTCCCATCAGTGTAGGACCAGGCAACCAAAAATACATCTTCTCTTCATCTCCATCACCTTCCCCTCCCTTCTCGCCCCATTCTTCAAGCCATACATCGGCAGAGAATCTCCCTCTTTTGCATGCTAAACTGTCCGC
Source organism: Juglans regia (assembly GCF_001411555.2). Classification (NCBI taxonomy): domain Eukaryota; kingdom Viridiplantae; phylum Streptophyta; class Magnoliopsida; order Fagales; family Juglandaceae; genus Juglans; species Juglans regia. The sequence goes on along the minus strand of NC_049907.1, from coordinate 14,760,710 downwards.
TACTGCACTGCCACTGGCATTGACATTCTCATTGGATCGTCGTCGAGACCCGGATGATTTGGATTCCAAGACCTCTTGCCTTGAAGACATGTAAGCCTTTCGGTCTCATTTTAAATCTTTCCAATGCATTATGTACAGAATTTCAGCTAGAAAATCTCATCTTTTTTTCCCGTTGCATGCATCTCCATTTTTCGTTATCAAATCTCTCTCTTTTTCCAGCCCCTCATAAGGTTTCAGATCAGTGTCCCTATTTCAAATTGAGCTTGGATTTGCACCGATTACAGTTTAGACTTCTCAAACAAATCAAATTAACTCATTAATTTCGTAAAGATTTTGATGACCCGAGAATTTCACCCGCGCGGAGCATAAGATGGGTCATTACATAGGATGTTTTTGGAAGCTTTTTGACTGTTAGGTATTGCATTTGAACTTCCTTTTAGACGTCCAAAGCATGCACCAAACAGTCAAATGTAGACCAAACAGAAAAAGACAATGAATGTTGTGTAGGACAGATCATTACAAGGTAGCATAGCTATATATGCATATTGACCACGTATTGATTGCTACACATCTCCATGGAAACAGGCTCAAATGGTTTATAGAGAAATGCTGCAGATGCTGTTCCAGGCCTCTCTGAAAATTTTCAAATCCCACGCAAATTGTTGAAAATTTGGAAGCAGTACACAACGCAAAGTTCGTCCCCATGCCAGGATATATAGAACACTAACGTAAATTCTAACGCATTACAAATCCTGTTTTCTTTCTTTGTTTTTTTTGGTATACAAACCTCAATTGATTTTGTCTCCATTTTAGAGGATCTTTGTTAGCTCCATTTAATGGATGAAGCAATGTGAAATTTTTATTGAGACGTCCCAAATGCTTGGGAATCATATTGATTTAACCATACTCTCTCTCTCTCTCTCTCTCTCTCTCTCTCTCTCTCTCTCTCTCTCTCTCTCCTGATTCCAACCTATCCAGTACCCTCAAATGTAACTGGAACTATGTTTATAAGGTTTTTTTATTTAGAGCATAACACAATTTTCAATTTTCTTACCATTATTAGTAATGAAAATGCTAGATGCTATATATCATTATTCCACCATCATCTCACTTTCCTGGCGTGACAACGTTTAGTAACCCTTTGATAATTTTTTGTCAAAACAAAGATAAAAATCCAATGGTCATTAAGCTCTGGCACATCAACCAAGTGTAATAATAGAGGGATTGTGGCATAATTGATAAGGTAACCCAATTTTCAATACACTGAACCAATTCCCCCATATTCAAAACTTTCCTTTTTTCAACTGAATAGTTTGCCAATTGGCAACTTCCGATATGAAGATGTAATGACATCATGGTCATTTCGGAAGTCTCAAGACACTGGGACAAGAAAGGCATAGTCATGTATCACATAGACCGTGAGCTGGAATGACATCAAGTGCAGAACTTATTTAGAGAGACAAAATGGAAAAGCATACTGCCAATTTTAAAAAACAAAAAACAACATTGTACTTTTGAAGTAAAAATTAGACAACATGTACGAGTTCTCACCCAAAAATATGAGAATTACTGCCCCAATCATATATTTGGATGCACCAATGGCCACCGAAAAGAGATAGAAGCGATAAGAAGAATTAGATAAAACAGACAGCATTATTGCATCACTGTGGGTTTTGCTGTCTTTGTTGGGAAAAATTGGAAAGATTCTGTTGCGTGTTCTGAAGTGCTACCATACCAGGTTGTAGATTCTGCGCATTCGGTTGCATATTACCAAATGCAGTTTGTGAACCATGTTGCTGTTGTTGCTGCTGCTGCTGCTGTTGTATTGGCATCATACCACTAGGATTGGCTGCTCCCATATTAAACACTACAAGAAAAACCCCAGTTTGCATTTTAAGCTACTTAGTCTACATCCATATTGACACGAATATTCACATAGAAACATAACTAAGGACATAATTCATACTCTGATCACTCAAAATTTGGGAAGCATGACTTCGCTGGGGATTGCTACCAGATAATCCAAACTGACAGTAATTAAGCAGAAGAGAAGTCATCATAACATAATTGAATGAAAATTAACGATACAAAGCAAACATAGACATATTTAGTACACCTATCTAGAACAGGCATGATAAAGGTCAGCTACTCATTGCCACTGATGCAGGACAAGAAATGAGAAGACTAGGAAGAAAGAGAAAATAAAAGTCAAAGAGGTTGGAGAGGAGAAGCGCTTGGGAATGAGAGAGAAGAAAGGGGGAAAAGAGAGAAACGGGGGAGGGAAAGAAAAAAAATTTCTCAATAAATTTAATTCCATTCAAAATTGAATCTGGAGCACAAGGGATGTTTAAAATTTTCAAATAGACTAATATGTGTCCTAATATAATTAGGACTTTTATTTATTCTCAATAGACTCCTAAAATAAGAATTCGAATAACAGAAAATTTTAAATAAACTCATAATCTAGCTAGACCCTAACTGAACCCTAATCTTAATTGGATTCTATCAGGCTTATTTATTGAATTACAAAGTAAAACGATAAGTTTAATAACAACCTAATCTAAATAAACCAAAAGTCACTTTACTCTAAAATTCATCCCCCATTATTCTCCCCTGCTTTGAAAAAACTTGTCCTTGAGTTCTGAAATCCCAAAAGGTGGAAAATAACGCCCATGGCATCACAGCTTTGAGAAAAACGCTAGGCCTGGACCATGAATGGACACAGGCTGGATGATTCTTTGGACCTTCCACAAAACTGGTCTTGTGCTTGTTATTGGACGTCCATTAAAACCCATAAAAATTTTGCCAAAACGAAAGGGAAATGACGTGAATACTGGCACCCTGAATTGCTTTGTTTTATGTGACCTGCTGCCCATAAAGCAAGACCTTTCTTCCTTTATTCTTCTCTGTCACAGAACAAGTGAACCACTTCTTCAACTTTTCTTCTTCTCTAAAGCTTTCATGCAAAAACAAAAACCACCATATTTGGCACCTAGTGAAATTCCTCCCCTTGTGAGATGCAATTGGTTTCTCCAAAAAAAAATCTCTGCTTCTTCAATGGAAAGCTGATGCTCTGTAACGTCTCTGGTGCTGCTAAGAAAATGCTAGGCAATGTGTGTGGAGGCACTTTCATGATTGATGGCAGCATAAAGGAGAGAACAGTTGAGGTGCTTGAGTTTCGGTAATGTAGATGCAGTGGCAGCCAGTGAGTCGATTGTGAATCTAGGCAAATCCTGATTTCTATGTGGGATTGTATCTCTTATGCTTCTGGTATTTTTGGAACCTGTATCTGTTTGTTTGTGGGAAAGAGGATTTGGATTGAGTTGTGAAAGGGTTTCTGTGGGTACATGGTAGTAGCAGCTGGATGGAAGCACAATAGTCTGTTGGGAATTTTTTTTTTTTTTTTTTTTTGTTAGTTTCTTCTTCTTCTTCTTCTTTTTTAATTTCAGTGTGGTTCATATTGCTGAATTCTGATAGGTTGGCAGTGCTTGGGTGGCACATGGGTTTTGCTGGTCTTTTCTTTTTTTTTTTTTTTTTTTGTAGATTTGGGTGGCAGGGATATTGTGGTGGATACCAATTGAATATCAGATGAGTCATGATGGTTGCCAATTGGGTTATTTTTTTAAAAAAACGGGGATTTGTTTATTTTAAGTGTGGCTTGTGGGGTTTTATCGATTAGTGTTTTGGGTGTGGGTGATGCTCTCTGGAGGTGCAAAAGATACGTTTTCTGTGGCGGATGTTGGATGGATCATGGTGGTTGAGTGTTGTTGCAGCTGTTTGGATGGTGGATGGGTTAACAGAGGGTATGAGAGGGTGATTCAGACATGCAGAAATCTGGAGAGCCGTGTGGGTGGTGGTAGTGAAATTCTGTGGTGCGTGAGAAAATTGAATGCTGTAGACCTTGGGATCTCGCCACTGCTGATAGAAAGCAACAGCAATGCTCTCACACCAAAACTAATAAGTAGGGGTGTCAATATGTGACACGACTCATTAACCCAACACGAGCACGACACGATAAAAGCGGATTAAGGTTTACCCTTAACGGGTTCGGGTCAAAACGGGTTGACCCGTTAAGACACGATAGCTTAACGGGTTGATAACGGGTCAACCCGTTATGACCCGTTAAGAAAGTTAAAATTACAATTATACCCTTATACTTAAAAAATAAAATTGTTGGGATTTTAATTTCGATATTTTTATTGTTTAGATTGTAATTTTGGACTTGTAGTTAGTTTTATATTTTTTTTATAGATATTATGATTTTAACATTTATATAAAATTATGCTAAACTTAACTAGATTAAAGAGGTTAATTTTGGGTTTGTTTTAATCCATTTACATAAATAGGTCAAAACGGGCTGACACAACACGACCCGTTATGCTATTGGGTCGTGTTAGGGTTTGAGATTTTGATACGATAAGCTTAACGGGTCGGGTTAAAGTTGACCTATATAGTATAATATACATGTCTTGAGACGACACGAACACGACCCGTTAACACGATTTGACACCCCTACTAATAAGTGAGAAGAAAGTTGGAAGAAGAGAAGAAGGCAAGGGTGAAGAAGCCAAACTAGGGAGGAGAGAAGAAGCTCAGGAAAGAGAGAATTGAGGGAGAGGGAGAGAGCCACTTTTTAAAAAAGTTTTATTCCATTCAAAATCTGAATCCATTGCGAGTACAAAAAAAGGTTTATTTAGATTAAGATCAAAAAACAAAAACAAAAAAAAAAAACAAAGAGAGGTTTATTTAGATTAAAAGGTGTCCTAATATAATTAGGACTTTATCATAAATCATATAAATAGAAAAAAAAATTCAAATAAAAGATAAAAATTCAAATAAACTCCCAATCTAAACTAGACTCTGAATAAACCCTAATCCTAATTGAATTCTAATATGTTTTTTTATTGGCACCAGGTGTCCAAGATCAAAGTCCTGACTAATCCTGAGTGCGCACAGGCCCTCGGCAAAGAGTTTCTTCTAAAAGCAATGCTACACAACCTCTCATCCTCCACACACACACCACATTTTTTTAAAATTTTTAAAATTTTTAATATTTTTTTTTAATTTTTTTTTGAGTTTATTCTTTTTAAACTAATTTAATTTTTCTATTTATTATTCATATATTAAATATTTGATAAAAGAAAAAAATAATAAAAATTAAAAAAAGTGTGGTGTGTGGAGGTTGTGTGAATCAATGTTTTGAATACCGTACCGGATGGCGTACCGGTCAAGACACTGGAATGAAATATTTCGGTACCGGTACCGTTTCGTGTACCGTTTCGGGATAGTCGATATATGAATAAATTATATATATAAATATATATAACAATTATATTCTAAAATAATAGTTTATATATGAATAAATTATATATAAATACATACATACATATAAATTATAAATAGTCTAGTCTAAATTGGGGGTCAAAAAATAAACTTGTAATTTGAAAAAACGAAAAAAAAAAAAAACACAGGCCGAAATATAGGCCGGTACAGGCCGAAACGGCCGGTACCGTCCGGTACGGCCGGTATTTTGGCCGGTACGGAATATATATAGTACCTGTACCGGCCGGACAGCCGAAACGAAAAATTTCGGCCGTACCGGCCGGTACGGTACGAAATTAAAAACTTTGGTGTGAATAGTAGGAGGTTGTATAGATTTTTTGTTCTTCTAATATGCTCATTTATTAAAATACAAAATAATAAGATAAATTAACAACCTAACCTAAATAAACTAAAAGTCAACTGATTCTAAGATTCATCTTGCATCAGCCATGCACTGACAGGCCACCTGCCTCTAGTTAATGAATGAACTACCAAAAATTCATCAGGGAAGAAAAGCAGATTGGGTATGTGCGTACATCAACACAACAAAATCACAGAAGTCATGGTCATGTCTATGATAAATGGTACAGTAATCATTTTCTGTTTTAGCAAAACTGAGTATATATGGTTCCAACATATTCAGTATGTCAAAACTTCTTTTTTATAAGTCAGTATGTCAAAACTCAATATGTCAAAAGTGATTATATATGGTTCCAAACTCCAAGAACGGTAGCTAGGCATGGAGAAACGAGCAACGAAACCTCCCCATTTGCAAATCAAGAAAACAAAAAGGGAAACAATATTGGCTAAGCAATTTGGAAGCACACCTGCATCCGTGGTATAAGTGATTGCGATGACATAGTCGCCGAAATGTTTGGAATCTGAAACAGGACATACAAAATGAAAGTCAAGGTGTCAAAGATGCTGTCATAGAGTATAAAAGAAAACAGCTTCAGCCAAGGGAGAACAAAAGAACACCGCGAAACAGGGAAATAGTTGAGCTTCAAAATATACAAATAAATGCACAATGTGAGTGAACAAGCAATACAGATGCATGATGCTATAGATCATGAGTAAGAGTAAAAAATATGATTTTCAATAAGCAATATATCTTTCCTTTTCTTCTATTCGCCTACATCATTACAGTACATGCTTCACCAGCAACCCTATTTATTTCGAGGAACTAATACTAAACATTCTCTATAACTGATAATAACGTCTTGAAGAAAACAGAGACATAGAAACCAGAAAGCACATGATATCAACCACTGCATGGAGAGAAGTAAAAGTATTTGGGGGTAGTGCTACTTTTTTTCTTGTTTCTATAAATGAACAAAAATAGATTTTTGGAATAAGAAATCAAAAAAATCAGTCGGCAAATACAGCTCAAAAACCAAAATTAAGATAATCTAAAAAGTCAAAGAAAGAAATAAAAAATGTAAATAAAAAGGGATCTGTAACCCATCTGAAGGAAACTTAAAAGGAAATTCAACTTGAATTCTCCCAGGGACTTCTTTCTCTAAACCTCCAAAAGTCCTCTGATTTCTCCAACCAAATGCACATACTACAAGAGACATGAGGGGGTATGCTCTCAACACTACAACTCCTCTCACCCCCCAACGTCCAACAGCAAGCATAACTCAGTTACTTATTTGGGTTTTAACCTAATGCAATAGTGCTACTATAGTGTATGATATTTTGTTCAAGAGATATCATTAAGTTATTAACATAGAAAAATGATATTTGCAATCCTAAGGTGTGCAAGACTCGCACACTCCTTTTGAAAAAAGTAGGTCAATCTGGAACACAAGAAAAAATTATTTTTTTAATGGTGGACCCAATTTTTTTAAAAATGAGCACACGGGGCTTGCACACCCTAGGACTGTATAGCATTACTCATTAACATATCCTCCAGCTGAAGTATAACACAACAGTTCCCAACTTTTTAGCATGAAACAAAAAAGATTTAGACCAATTGGTAAATATTTACTCCATGCCATTTTCTTTCTATTTTCATCAACTCTACTCTTTTAATGACACACAAATTAATTATTTCACATTTAAATAGCCATTGCCTTCCAAATCTACCGTCCAAAACAATAAAGGTGATATTATTAATACTTCTCTATGTTAAGATTGGGACCATTTATGAAAGTCATACTGTGACAACCCCACATGGATGGAGTACAAAATTTATGCCAAGAACACATTAGATCCAAAGAAAATCTCCATAATGAGTAGCCCTTTAACAGAATATAGTCTCGAGCATAAATAAAGAAATATAAAACATGAGTAAACATTTAAATAAATATAAAAAATACAACCCAGTCGTTCTGAAATGGGCATTTGTCCTGTAAAGCTGAGAGATCCAAAGAGTATTTGCCCTATAACGGTGATAGATCCAAAGAGTATTTGCCCTATAACGGTGATAGAATGAAACACTACAAATCTGATAATGTTTTATGCAACCAGCACATTCACCACCAGAAAACATCACATCAAAATAAAATATAAATTATTCAGTGAAGAATGTACAAGAAAGCCTTTTGAGAGTGCTAGTGGACACAAAGTATCCTGCTTGGGAGGGATTGGGAGGGCTTGAGGAGTTTTCTCTCATTTTACTATATTAATGTTGGGCAATGGGTCAAAGATTTGCTTTTGGCATGATGTGTGGCGTATTGATCAATCCTTTAAAGATGCCTTCCTGGAGCTATTCAAAATTTGACCAATTGTACTCAAGTGGGGTGGGTCAAAATCTAGTCAGATAAAATGGTGAGGCAAATCTGAAAAAGGAGTTATCAAAGTAAAGTCATTTTATAATGTGTTGTGTGCCTGTGATATGTTCCCTTTACCCTAGAAGCTCATTGTGAGGATAAGACTCCCCATAGAGTGAATTTCTTCATTCAGACAGCGGCTTTAAGTGAGTTCTTAATTTGGATAGTGTGAGGAAGAGGAGGTTACAGTGATCAATCAGTGTTGCATGAGTAAGAACAGTGAAGAAAGTGTATCATTTTCTATTTCATAATGAGGTAGCTAGCATTTTATGGAACATAGCCTTTGGCTTGTTCAGAAAGATTGGATTATGCCTCCCTGAGTGGTGGAACTTCTAGTATGTTGGAAAAGGCAGTTGTAGACATCAGTGCACACTATTATGGAGAATTCTTGCTTCTTGTAATGTATTTGGAGGAAAAGAAATGCACAGTTTTAATGACTAACGAATCAGTGATGGAACTCAAGTCATCATATTTTTTTTTTTTTTTATAAGTAAACAATTGTATTGATCAGAATAGGCATAGCACAAGTATACAAGATGGTATACAAGACGTAACACCTATTTAGAAGGGTGCAATAGAAACAAGAAAAGCATGAACATTGAGGCCATTAAAATCAATAGCTATGACCCATAGAAATAAAGTCCTAATAAAAAAAGATCTAAGTTCCTCTAACGTGCACTCTGTCTTCGAACATCCGGTCATTTCACTCCTTCCACAAGCACCACAGAATACAGATAGGAACCATCTTCCACACAGCTTTAATCTGTGGAATACCTCCTAAGTTTGTCCAGCTGGCCAACAACGCAGCCACTGTGGCAAGCATTACCCAAGCAAAGCCCTATTCTGCAGAACACTTCATCCCATAATGCTCTAGCAACCTCACCATGCAATAAGAGGTGATCCAGAGCCTCGCCATTTTTCTTACATATGCAGAACCAATCTACTATGATCACCCTGCGTTTCCGCAAATCATCCGTCGTCAAAATCTTACACAGAGAAGCTGTCCAAGCAAAGAATGCCACTTTGGGAGGCGCCTTACTTCGCCAAATCCTTCTACATGGAAACTGATTGCTCTGCGATTGTGTGAGAGACTTATAGAAAAAGCATACCAAGAATGTACATTTACTTGCGGGTATCCACCACAACGTATCAGCGACTTGAGTGCTCGGTTTCATGGAGTACAAGAGACTAAAAAAGTCCTTAAAGCTGCCAATTTCCCAATCCTGGGCCGCCCTAGTGAAGTTGATGTTCCATTGGATTTGATCCCTAGATATCGTCATAAGATCAGCATTAAAGCTTCTTTCTCACATGTAAGCCGGAAAACTGAAGGGAACGAGTCTTTTAGGGCATTATTCCCACACCATAGATCACTCCAGAATTTAATTCTAGTGCCATCTCCCCCCACTAGTCTTGTATGACGATTAAAGACCTCCCACCTAGTCTAATATGCTTCCAAACTCCCACCCCATTAGCCTCACTTATCTCTCTAGTGCACCAATCCCCCCACAAATCTTCATATTTACAGCCAATCACCGATTTCCATAGGGCTTCCAGATCCATATTATATTGCCACAAGCATTTCCCGAGTATAGCCCGATTGAAAATCCTTAGGTTTCTAATTCCCAACCCTCCAGTGGATAATGGAGAGCATATCTTGTCCCAACTGACTAGATTGAATTTAAAGTCATCTCCCATGCCGCTCCAAAGGAAGTCACGATAAAGTTTCTCACTCTTGGTTGCCACACTTGCTGGAATTGGGAATAGAGATAGAAAATACATTGGTAAATTAGACAAGGTACTCTTGATTAAGGTGATCCTACCACCTTTCGACAAATACAGCATCTTCCAACCTGTCAATCTACGTTCTATCTTCTCGATCACCGTATCCCTGATTGATGTAGCCCTTAAGACGGCCCTAGCGGAAGGCCAACGTATTTCAAACTCAAGTCATCATTTCTTATACCTTTTATTTATTTATTTATTATTTTTTTTATAGGTAACTTATACCTTTTATCGTTGGATAGTGGCCCAAAATAGTACAGCTTTTTGTATCTCTTTAAAAGAATTTTTAAGAGCTCTTTTATTTTGCTAGTTAGATAGATCTCTTGTATACTTCTAGTGTGAGTACATTTTTCTCATATTAATAAAATTGGTTCTTACCTATACAATAAAAAAAAATTGAAAATAAAATCTTAATAGAGATATAAGATTTTTTAGCCTAGAAAATGGGCAAAAATCTACCGAGAAGCAAAACTAAAATGTGCTTCTTGAATAGAGAGGAAAATATCATAGAAAAAGAAAATACAGGTCAAGAAATGTCGTGTGGATGGCAGCTGGCAGTGAAGCAGACCATGAAATATGAAAGAAAACAAAATTTAACCAACAGCATAGGGCATGTAATACTGCTAAGAGTCTTTCCCCTATGATGGAACAGACTCAAACGGTCACTTCTCCAACAATGCAATTGCCAAGAGATGAATAGGAGAGGGAACTAAGCCCAAGTTTAAGTAATGAGATGAGATGAAAATTTTGTGAATAGTAGTGAAATGGTTTGTGAATAGGGGTGAAATGGTTTGAGTTAAGATGTTTTATTAGGTTTTGGGAAATGAGAGAGAAAAAGTTGAATAAAAATATTATAAAGTTAAAATATTGTAAGAATATTATTTTTTTAATATTATTTTTGTTTTAAAATTTGAAAAAGATGTATTATTTTTTGTGTTTTGTTTGAAAGTTTGGGAAAGTTGTAATGATTAGATAAAAAAGTTGAAGATTTTAAATTGAAAAGTGTTTTGTGTTGAGTGATGTTTGGAAAGAAAATTATGAAAAGTTTTAAGATGAGATGTTTCTCATCTCATCCAAGTCCAAACATGGCCTAAGCGTCTCAGCCACTTTAGATTAATCCAAAGACATGTTCTCCATGCTGTCTGCTGTAGTACATTATAAGAGCTACAACATGAAATTAAATAAAATTATAGTTAAAATGAAAAGACTTGAATATCCAACCATTTGCGTATTTGATGTCGCCTGAGCTGCATTAAACAATGCACTATTAGCATTGCCAGAAAACTGACTTAAGTGGCGATTCATCTGATTTCCCTGGTTAAGTTGGCTTTGACCAATGCCATGCTGAACATGTCCTGAAGGCAACTGCCTCTGAAACTGCTGGTGCCCCATTGCTTGAGAAAATTGCATCTGATTTTGGCCATGTAACTGAGAATAAATCATTTTTTTAGCTGCGAAACCAATAAAAAAATATTTGGAGAATCGCAAAAAGACAGTTCTAAGTGCTTCTTGATGCATTATTGGTGCAAAGTGCCTGTGTGTTGGTTAGAACTCAAATAATATCAAGAAAAAAAATCATAAAGAACTTGAATGAAAGTCAATTCACAACCAAGATAAGTAACAAACCTTTCTTCTGCATTTAAGAATTTTATCATACTTAACAAAACCAGAATGTTAAAGCCATGTAAGTTCTATTTATGTCAGTTAAATGCACATGATTATTCAATTTAAACCACACATACATACTTACAAACAGAGAAAAAAGGTACATCCAAACAGAGAGAACTCCCCACCCCTTATCCTCCTCCATATAGTGGACCCTAAATTTCTCGGAAGACTTTGGTGGCAAGAACAACAGTAAAAAAAAATGAATGTATAAGCAATTCGATATGGTGGTGGGGGCACGGCGGGGGGGGGGCAGCCTTTGCAACAGACTTTTTCGCCAAAATAACTAATTGGGGGTTGAAAAGAGTAGCTTATGTAAAGTTACCGACTGAAACTTCTGCTGAGCCTGGCCCTGCAAATCATGCAGTTGTGGCAGCTGGTTCTGCATGAGGAATATAAATAGTCAAATGCTATCCATTTATAGTGGGTGGAAACAAAAAATCATCTAACATAATTATCAATGTCAGATGCAGATTCAAACCATTCCAAATCAAACAATACAGCAGGAATTCCTAAAATGGAAAACTTTCAGAGAGATTAACATAAGACAAAATTCAAGGCTCCCAAAAACAGATTGTGATGAGTGAGCAAGCAAGAAAGCAAGATGAATCATTAAGTAATTAAGGTTTTGAATGGTGATCTTATACGCATACTCTTTCTTTTATAAGTAACATAAATTTATTCAAAGCACAAAGGGGGTGCAACCCAAGTATACAATAGGAAACGCCGAACTAAAAGGATGAAGAAAGAGCACAATTCCATAAATTCTAGAAAGCTAAGGGAACAGAAATTATTGTAGGCAAGGCCATGCACAAGGAGGATGAAACATAATGGTTCTTAATTCTAACACCGCACACTCACAACCTTCGAAGGTCTGAACATTACATTCCCACCAAATACACCACATCAAACACAACGGGACTATCCCTCAAACCTCTGCGTTGCTATGGCTACCAAGCCGTCCCCTAGAAGCAACGAATCTACTACCTCCATCAGAACATGACCCACTCAATCCCAAAAGTATGGAGCACGTCGCAATACAAAATATCTGCACTCTCTTTGCCACCCTTCTCATTCTTAATCTTTAGCCATTTCAAATTAGTTTACATTCATAAGTTTCACACATTTTCAATATAATCTCTCCCTATGTCCACAAAGCCCTGAAAAACCTTCAGATTTCCAAAATTTTACGTTTTATCCTAAAAAGAACCAAAGTTTGCACTGAAGCTCCTTTTCCAAAAATATGTATAAATCAAAATGTTCAACCGTGCCATCAAATGGTATAAGCTCTGGATGCAGCACTGGAAGCATTACTTCCCCGGGGGGGAAAAAACATTAGAAGCATAAACAAAACTAGTGTTTAGTACTGCCCTTTCAATCAACAAAACCAATTCAAATTAATTCATTTTAGTATAATTCCCACCTGTGCCAGTCCTTGCATTGCAGATTGCCTGAACTGTTGCTGGGCAAGGATTTGCGGCTGATGTTGAGGTATCTGCATCAGTTTCTGCCTTTGCTGCTGCTGCTGCTGCTGCTGCTGTTGAGGGGTTTGTGGCTGAGGAGATGGTGTGTTCATCATGTTTGTACCTGACCTAGGAGAATTTGCATATTGCAGCGGAGATGCAGCTGTGTTATCAAAGGAAGTAGCACTTGTGGCACCAGGAGATGCAGCTGATCTTCCAATAAGTTGTGATGCAGAAGCCTGATTAAAAAGTTTTTGGTAATGGACTAAACACACCTTCAGAAAAGAAGAGACCCTAATTTTCTCACATGGATGCAGAATATCACGCCACAACAGATTCATACAATGTCAAACATCAATATGGAGAAAGTTGGACAGGAAAATGAGCTAATTGGGAATATTCAGTCCAAAGTCAAAACCTAAGACCAAAATCCTTGGCCAAAGATCTCCAGTTGGATCAGGCCTGGGTTGGAAAGGGCTTAAGCTGCCTAAATTACAAATACAAACATCATAGCACTATACAGACAAAAACAAGCAAGAGTAAGTAAATCAAGTTCATAGGCAAATCTGCAAATTAAATTAAGAGAAAGACACATAAGAAATACTTGGCAAGGAGGCTTCCATTTACATGTTCAGTTGGTTTGGGCCAGGCAAGATTAGCCAATGAGTGCACTCAGGAATCCTTCTCAGGTGGGCCTTGGGCTGGCCCCAACCATAATGGCTTAATGTCCATTTTGATTTGGCTGGTTCCAAGGCAGGACCTCTAAACATGTAAAAAAGGGACATCAAATATGTCTTTATGGTCCTTATAATATCAATTAGATTTTATCTTTATTGATAGACAAAAAGATCCAGGCTTGGCCTTAGTTCTTGAATATTCAAATAATGCAAATAAAACAAAAAAAAAAAGGAACAGTCATGAATCCATTTAGTTTCCATACCTTTGTTTCCCAGTTGTTGCAACAAAAGTATGTGTATCTACTTTCAGGTTAAGAAAGCACCAAAAAAATAAGAGGAAAAAGAAAAACTAACAAGTATCCCCTATGATAATCAGCATCCAAACAAATTTATGATTAGGAGCTAATACCGACACCCAAGTCTATCACGATGCAGAAAATCAATCCTTATTCCTTGACAATAAAAAATTTTCTGTAATGCTACTCGGTCACTTCATAAGTTAGCAAACCTAGAGATATTCCATCTCAATTACAATATGAAGGAGGCAAATGTGGCAGCTCTCCGCTTCACAGGCAAATTGCACAAACTTTATGGACTTGAATGCAGGTTGCAAATCTTGATGGGGGATGGGAAAGAAAAATCTTCAGTGCTTAAAACTTACCCATAACCTACTCCCCCAATTCCCTTGCCAAACCACCAAAATTCAACTACTGGACCCCGTTGTGAAGAACTTCTCAAGGACATTCCTACATCTAGCCTCCTGCTAAAACTCGAGTTGGGTGGGAAGCCAACACTTGGAATTGAGCCAATGAGGTGACATGGGGAAAGCTACTCCCAACCGATGAAAGGTACACCAAGAAAGCTCCCATCTTAACAACTACTATTGTAGTGCTTAGGAAACACTAATTTTTTTTTTTATAGGTAAAATTTTTTTTTATTTTTTAGAAGTAAGAAAAATTTATTAAACCTCATGATTAGGCAAAGCCCAAGTACACAGGTAGTATACAAGAGAAATATACCTAATTACAGCGTATTAGCAAAGAAAGAAGCATACAAGTCATTAAGATTAGCCCCCTCTAATACAATGGCCTTAGCCCAAAGTAACAAAGATTGATAAAATAAAACTCTTAATTACACCCCCCGCGAAAGAACGTTCTCTATTTTCAAAAAAATGACCATTTCTCTCATTCCATATACACCACATAGGACATAGGCACCATCTTCCAAACCTCTGCTACTTGACCATTTCTCCTAACTCTATTTCAACAAGACAATAGATCCACCACCCTCTTAGACATCACCCATGCAACAAATATATCATCCCAAAGAGCCTTCGCCACATCACAATGGAGAAGAAGATGGTCTGTTGATTCTCCATTCCTTTTGCACATAAAGCACCAATCCATTATGAAAATACCGCGCTTCCTAAGCTTGTCAATTGTCAGAATTTTCCATGAGGCTAACCAGCCTAAAAAAGCAACTTTTAGAGGCACTTTGCTTTTCCTACGCTTCCAAGGGAAAACAGTAGAAGATTGAGAAGTAACACATTATAAAAGGACCTTGCTGAGAAGTTCTTGTTTCCCGGATGAATCCACAACAGTTTGTCCTCTACACCATGCTGCAAAGTCAATGCGTGCAGCTTGCTCTATAAATCAGAAATATCTCCCAGTTCCCAATCTTGTAATGCTCTTATAAATGGCACATTCTACTGCAGCAAGCCATTTGAAATGTCCATATGATCAGCAACTGAAGCTTCCTTGTACAACGCTATTCTAAAGATAAGGAAAAGCCTCCTTGAGAGCAATTTCACCGCACCAAACATCAAACCAAAATCTGACCCTAGTGCCTCGACCCACCAAAAATCTGAAATTGCAAAAGAAATCCTCTCATTCCTAATAAATTTCCAGACACCCACACCATATGAACCACACACTTAATAGATATCCAGCTACCCCAGGTGCCCCCAAATTTAGCATCAACCACGGTCCTCCATAGAGCATCACTTTCTTGATGCTACCGCCAAAGTCATTCCCCGAGTAAGGCCTTATTGAAAATACTCAGTTTTCTCGTCCCCAAACCAACCACAAGAAAGGGGGGAACAAATCTTAGCCCATTTAATTAAATGGAACTTTTTCTCATCTCCAAGTCCACCCCACAAAAAAATTACGGAATATTTTTTCCATTCTATTAGCCACTCCAAGAGGAATCAGGAATAAACAAAGAAAATACATAGGAAGATTGGATAACGTACTTTTAATAAGAGTGATTCTACCCCCTTTGGAGTGATACATCCTTTTTCCAACCAGCCAATCTATTCTCAATTTTTTCGATAACACCGTCCCATATTGAATTGGATTTATAAGGGGGCCCCAATAGAAGACCAAGGTACTTCAAAGGCAAAGAAGAGACCTTACAACCCAAGATGTCAGCCAAGTCTCCAATAGAATTAACCAAGCCAACCGGTAACAATTCAGATTTAGATAAGTTCACCTTAAGGCTGAAAACAGCTTCAAAACAAACCAAGAGAGCTCTCAATGATTGAATATGGTTAGGATCCGGCTCACAAAAAATTAAAATATCACCAGCGAAGAGAAGGTGAGATACAATGATGCTCCCAAATGATGAACTGCCCGCTCAAAAACCAGACAAGAAAGATCCATTCACTGCTACCTTCAACATTCTACTCAAAACATCCATAATTAAACAAAGAGAAAAGGAGATAGAGGATCTCCTTGTCTCAAACCATGAGAGCTGTTGAAAAAACCCTTGGGAGTGCCATTGACCATCACTAAAAATCTAGCGGTAGTGATACAATGCTTCATCTAATTGCACCACTTCTCCCCAAAACCAAATCTGCCAAGAATGTAAAGTAATAAATCCTAGTTAACATGATCAAAGGCCTTCTCCAAGTGAAGTTTGCAAAGTATACTTGGGATGCCTGATCCAATTCTACTATCCAAACATTCATTGGTGATAAGGACCAAATCCAGAATCTGTCTGCCCTTAATAAAAGCATTTTGCGGCTTCAAAATAATCTTTTCCATGATAGTGCTCATACGATTAGAAATCTTGTAGACTCCACTCACAAGACTAATGGGGCGAAAGTCCTTCACCTCCACCGACTCGGCCTTCTTCGGAATAAGGGCTATGAAAGTTGAATTAAGGCTTTTCTCAAATTTCATATGAGAGTGAAATTCGACAAAAACTTTCATAACATCCTCCTTTATAATGTCCCAACAAATCAAAAAAATCCATTGAAAAACCATCAAGTCCCAGTGCTTTATCGCCTTCCATACCTTTCAACACATTATACACCTCTTCCTCTTCAAACATCCTCTCTAACCATTTTCCCATCTTAAGTTTCATTAATCACAAATGTTCGGACCATGTTCGCCCGAGCCTTGCTCCTACACCCATTTTCCTTCACAATCATTAATCACAAATGTTCGGACCATGAAGGCCCCCACAATCACAAATGTTCGGACCATTTTCCTTCACTTTTTCAGATTGCAAGGCAGCAAGATGCAACTGTGGCTGATTCATTCTCTTTTTTGAATAATAGCATTCAATGGACTGTTGACTTTGTGAGAAATATAAATGATTGGGAAGTTAATGTAATTTCAGATTTTCTCAGCAGATTATATGAGTTGAAGATTGTCCAAGTAAGTGTAGACAGATTGTTGTGGATTCATGAAAGAAATTTCAGATTCTTAGTTCACTCCTATTATAATGCTTTAACCTGCCAAGGTGTAAGTGATTATCCCTGAAAAAGTATTTGGAAAGTTAGAGTGCCGAGTAAGGTAGCGTTCTTCTGTTGGCTAGTGTCTCATGATAAAATTCTGACTACAGAAAATCTAAGAAAGTGTGGTCTTTGTATTGTTGATTGGTGTTCTATGTGCAATAAAGATGGAGAATCAGTTAATCACTTGTTTCTCCATTGTGAATTGGCTAACAGTTTGTGGAATGTCATTTTTGGAAGGATGGGTATTTCTTGGCTGATGCCAAAGCATGTGGTGAATTTACTAGCTTGTTGGAGGTATGCTAGGCGGAGTCTACCTATTGAAAATGATCCTTCATGCTTGATGTGGTGACTATGGCTAGAAACGAATGGGAGATGTTTTGAAGACAAAGAACGATTGATGGAAGAAATTACGGAATTTTTCTTTAAAACTCTATGTCTATGGGCCAAGGCTAATGTAATTAATGGTGATGATGTGTTGGAGCTATTCTAGTTTTTTCTATCTTTTTAGTCGTTGTATGTAGGTATTTACTCTTGTATACTTCCTGTGTAATTAGGCTATGCCTATTCATGGTAATAAAATTCTTATTGATTATCAAAAAAAAAAAAAAATAGTCTCAGAAGTCTCTTTCGACATATATCAGAAAAATGGGACTCCCAAGACGAAGATACTATAAATCTATCCAATCTTGACCAGACTCTTCCATTTGACCATGTGAATTCCCCCCTGCCAAAGGTAAATCAACTAAGTCCAGATCAAAGATGAGATCAGAAAAATCTACCATAGCCGGGGTAATACTAGAATCCCCCAACCTCTTACTCGGGAAACGGGAACCCAAAGGCTAAAAGATTTACCTCTCAGTAGGCGAGGAGACTCACAACCAGAAGGCACGACCAAAAGGTGCGAAGACTTGGCGACAAGGCTCTAGGCAGTTAGATTGGGCGACTAGTCTAAACGACCAACTTAAAAGACCAAGTTAAACGACATCGTGGGCAACAACTAGAAAAGGCAAGAGGAGTCTTTCATCCCGGTCGGAAGTCTTTCCACTCAGTAGGCGAGGAGAGGCTCGTTCATTTGTGACCTCTACACCCGTTCATTTGTAATCTCCACGCCCGCTAGTTATATTCAACGCACACAGCATCTACTCGCCTCTATCCTTCCGAGTTCCGCAATCAATCTATTGACGACCAAATCCTCCCGAATTCCGCAAATCAAGCCACATATCACTGACTTTTCTATTTTAGATAATTCCGATATTCTTGGGATAATTTCCTTTTATGTTAACATCTATCTTTAGAAACTATTTTCCAAATTTTTAGGCTAGATTGTAGCCACATTTATTTTGTTTCCGGATTTAAGTTTTGACATCTATTTAATCTCATCTTGTGGGATGAATAAGGGGTCTTGGTTCTTAATTTTAGTTTTAGTTTTGAGTTTTAGAGAGTCTAAGTTTAGAGTTCTAGAATTTATTCTTGAAGTGTTTTTTCAAGGAGGCAGATCTGGGAAAGCAAAGGCGAGAGCAGCATGTTTCATCAGCTGACTCCAAAGAAGAACACCAGTTTTATTCTTTTTCTTTTTATATCATTATGAACTAATTTTATTTTCTAGACCTTTGATGTAGCCTAGTATTGAACACACAGTTTATATTCCAAATTATTTTATTTTCAATATTTACATGATTGAGTGTTTATTTTTTTTCTTAATGCTTACAATTTTCTAGCTAACTATTGTTTGATCTTTTGGATTGCAATGAGACCGAGATGTGATTTGTGATTAAAACTCTAGGATTAAACACCATTAGTTGAGCGAAAGCAGAGATGTTTTACCATGACTAGTGTATTTTCAAGAAAAATCCAAAGAACTTAACGAGTCTTCAATTAGTTAAATTCATATTGAGATATGAAGTTATTAGTTAAAGATATTTTTGGTATTGTTCGAGAGAAAATATTGAATAGTTAAGGGATTTTTATCATCAACTTGGGATAATTGGGATTTTATAACAACGAAGAATAAATTGTGTGGGATTTGCTAGATGAAGTCAAATGATCTAGATCTATTCTTATTATTTTTAAAATCTTAATTTTAATTCTTTTCTTTAGTTTAATTTAGATAAATCATTTTTCAAATTTCAATTTTCCAAATAGTAATTAATTTAGTCAATTTTAATACTCAATAGCATAATTATTCCCTATGGGTTCAATAACCATTTTCTTTAAAATACTTTATTACTTGTTACAATTATGTGCACTTGTAGATATATTTTTATGTGAACAATTATGTCTATTCTTATTAATATAATCGTTTACCTATCAAAAAAACTATCCCTCATCGATTTATAAAATTCCTTACCATTTCTGGAATATGCACAAGCCTCTAATATATCCACCAGCCACTCCACCATTGCCCCACCCAAAGAGATATATTTACTGACTTTTCTACTCTATGTGATTCTAAGAGACTTATCATCCTCTCTTGTTAAGAAGAATCTTCAAATCCAACAATAATGTGACACCCCATATGATAAGAATAAAGGTAGGTGGTGTATGAGATCCCACATACTTGGAAATAAGAAGTTCTTGCTCTTTATAAGATTCCAATGAGACTCTAATTGTATCATTGACTAGTCATTTTGGAGTATAGGCCATGTGGTTTAGGCCTTCTATTGAGGCGTTACAAATGGTATCAGAGTCTATCTCAACCAGAAATGTGAGACTTGAGCTGTGCCACCTATAATGGATTAGCCAGACTAGGACGTCGGGAATTTAAAGGGGGGGAGATTGTGACACCCCATATGATAAGGATAAGGGTAGGTGGTGCATGGGATCCCACATTGCTTTGGAATGAGAAGTTCTTGCTCTTTATAAGGTTCCAATAGGGCTCCAATTGTATTATTAACTAGTCCTTTTGGAGTATAGGTCATATGATTTGAGCCTTCCATTGAGGCGTTACAAATAACCTCCGCAAAGAACCCATAACAAAAAAATAAAAATGATAAGAACACCAAAAAGAAAGAGAGAAATTTCTGACGAGAAGCGCCCAGAAATAGGGGGTTTGAAAAAGGAGGGGATAATTCCCGACGGGAAGAGTCAGAATTAGCCATCACCTGTATAAATTCTGAATGGGCAGAACTCAGGCTTCCCTGTCCAACTTGGGGTTGACCAAATCCTCATGAACACTTAAAATAGCCAGCCACAATGATGGTAGCTTTTGTAACCAGCCTTGTTTCTCCAAATGTTTAGAGATTTAGATAGAACAGGCTAATAAAGACAAACTATCTGCCCTATATACTTTTCTGTAGAAATGGGAAAAATGAAGTAGGGCTAGGCAGTAAAAGAAGTAGAGATCTCCTTACCCAACCCCTTTATCTGCAACTTGTTAAGACAAACATAGAATAATACGGAGCAGTGAGCACCACACGCATGCTTCATACACACACACACACACACAGTGTTATGTTTAAGCCATAGTTAATTTTATGACAATGAATTTTTCAAACATTATGTATATAAATGTCCCAAATAGGCTTATTGCACATGCAAAATTTCAAAATTGGCAAATGTCCTCCATGGCAGTTTTTGGTCTCTTCAAGTTGGATTGGGTGACAGAGAGATTAGTGATGGGTTTATTAGCATGCTGGATAGGCAGATCTGAGAATGATTACAACAGGCTCTTGTGGAGAATGATTTTGATCTGTCTAATGTAGGTTATATGGCATGAAAGCAACAATCAAACTTTTGAAGACAGTACAAGGAAAATGGAGGAACTCAAATCTTTCTTCTTATAACAATCTCTACTACTAGACGGTGGCACAATTATGTTTCTCTAGTTTTAGCTTTCATAATTTTCTTGACCTCTTTGCATTCTCTAGCTAGGTTTATCAGATGTTTACTCCTTTTGTAGGTAGAATAATACCCTTTTGATCATCAATAAAAGTTATCTTACTTGTATAAAAAATGTTAGTCTAAAGAGGATATTAAATCTGATGGTGGATTCAAAATTAAAGATATAATAGCAGGATATCAATGGAAGAAGAGAAAAATGGAATCACAGGACAACCACACAAATAATGCTTAGGCTTTAGGATTATTAAACCAATCTTACTGATTCACAATTCAAGGAAAACTGACTAAATCATGTAAAGCTTGATGAGGTGACACTCCTAGAACAAAGTCAAAGATCTTACCGATAACAAAGTTCCCTGTCCACTGATGTTACTTGATGACATAGGATTATTCTTCAAATACATACCTGCATGTGTTTTTTTGCGAAAGCCAACTAAATAGAATCAGCATTCCATCAAATACACAAACTACCAAAAAATGAGCTTGAAGAACAACTAATTATTACCTGAGGTATCAGCAAAACTTTGCATTCCATCACCTCCAGTGACTACATCTACCAAATGCAATGGAAGTGCAGGCGTGATTTGCCTCTGCTCTCCAGACATTCGTAATCCTACACCCATATGACAATCAATTCAAATGTAAAATCTACAAGCATGCTAAGCTCAGGTAGCATTTGTCTGACATACAAACTTGTTGCTTTTATTAGAACTTATCTAGCTTTTAAGCCATTCTTGCATGGCTTATTGCTACAACCAAATTAATGAATCTGTGCTAGTCAGATAGAAAACACTACTAATGAACAACTCTAACTGATAGCATCTGATCTTGAACCTCAAACATCCATTTTGGCATGCAGCCATAATCAGCAATTAATAATTACTAAATTCGGTATGCTAACGTCCCTTTGAGAGCTGCATTTTTTCTTAGACTGCATCTCTAATAAGAAAGATTCCACCACGAATAATCTAAGGAAAAAACACTTTGTTTGTGATTGATTAGCATTGCAGGTATAAGAGTAGGGAGTCTGTCTCCATTGCGAGATTGCTAGTACCTCGTGGAGTGACTTTTTCAATCAGGTTTTTTTGGCCTGGGTCATGCCCACATGAATGGTGAACTTTTTGACTCATGGAGAGGGTTTGGTGGCAGACCACAAATTGCAAAAAATGTGGAAAATTGTTCTTATTTGCCTCATATGGTGTATGCAGAGGGGACAAAATTACATTTTGAGGACCGTGAACATTCGCTAGGAGAGTTTACAACATTATTTTTCAATACTCTCTTCCTTTGAACAGCTTCTATAGACTTTAATAAGGTTAACTATCATGATTTTCTAGCATCCTTTCACCTTTTACATAGGTGTCTCTCTTCTACACATCCAGTGTACTTGGGTTGTGCCTTTTGCACTTTTTAACAAAGTTTTATTACTTATTAAACATAAATAAATTCAGTACAACTAGCTCCGAACTAAGAGTAAAGAAATTCAACTAAATGCAAATGTAAGATCAACTACGACTCAAGGGATGTCAAGGCCAAACAAAGGGAAAGGCACATTTGAATTCTTTATGAAGCCTAAATTAATATCTGGAATATTAGAGGGCTGAATGAAACCAGAAAAGGACTTAGAATTAAAAACATCCCTCATAATTTTTTTTTTGATCAGTAAAAAGTGAATTTTCATTAATATGAATGAAGATAGGCAAGGCCTATGTACACAGGGAGTATACAATAGAAAACACCTAAATACATTCTTCAAAAACTAAATTTGAGCTAGGAACTCATGTACACTGTTTCCATTAAGAACAATGGCTGAAAACCATAATAGTAAAGTGTGTAGAAAAAAATTCTGAAGCTCCTCCATCGATCGCTCCCTATCTTCAAAGCAGCGTGCGTTCCTTTCCAACCAAATACACCACATAATGCACAGCGGGATCATCTTCCAAGCTGCAGCTACTTGTGTACCACCTTTTAGACCCTTCCAACAAGCAAGCAAGTCCACCACCTTTGCCGGCATAACCCATGCGACATCTACCCTACGAAATTTTCCATTCCACAACTCTCTCGTCACCTCACAATGCAATAATAGATGGTCCACTGATTCTCCATTTTTTTTGCACAAATAACACCAGTCCGTTACTATGAGTCCCCTCTTTCTTAAATTATCCGTGGTTAGAATTTTCCCAAGTGCCGCAGTCCACACAAAAAAAGCCACTTTGGAAGGTACGCGTGACTTCCAAATACTTTTCCACGGAAAATATTCATTACCTTGTGATACCAGAATTTTATAGTATGTCTTGACTGAGAACTTCTTACTGTCTTTGCCCCTCCATTGTAGCCTATCATCTTGTGTCGTTAATCTTTCTGAGGAATATATCATGCTAAAAAATTCTGAAACAATAGACAGCTCCCAATCATGATTAGCCCGAGTGAATAAAATGTTCCACTGAAAAGAGTCTTGGGCAATCACACATAGATCTGCTATAGAAGCCTCCCTATTAATCGCAATATTGTATAGAGCTGGAAAGGCTCTCTCCAAAGAACGCTCTCCACACCAAACATTCTGCCAAAACTTGATGCGAGTGCCCTGACCAACTACAAATCTAACATTATTTTCAAAGCACTGCCATCCCCCCCTTATATATCTCCATAGACCCACACCATACCCCCCCCTTACTTCATTAGTGCACCATCCCCCCCAAGCACCTCCATGTCTCGAAACTACCACTTCCTTCCATAATGACTCCCCTTCTTCTTGATACCTCCATAACCATTTTCCCAAAAGCGCTTTATTGAAAGTTCTCAAATTGCGCACACCTAAACCACCACCCGAAACTGGAGAGCAAACTTTGTTCCAACTAGCAAGATGGAATTTAGTTTCTTCCCCCAGACCACCCCACAAGAACTCCCGGAATAATTTCTCGATACGATGCGCCACCCCTACCGGCAACGGGAATAATGATAAGAAATAAGTTGGTAGATTGGATAAAGTGCTATTGATCA
The DNA here is from genome assembly GCF_001411555.2 of Juglans regia. Lineage (NCBI taxonomy): Eukaryota > Viridiplantae > Streptophyta > Magnoliopsida > Fagales > Juglandaceae > Juglans > Juglans regia. Next base: position 14,736,445 of record NC_049907.1, on the reverse strand, counting down.
AAGTGAGCCGCCCTCCCTTCGATAAATACAACCGTTTCCACCCTGCCAATCGTTTCTCTATTCTCTCAATAACCCCTTCCCATATACCTCTAGCTTTGAAAGTGGCACCCAAAGGAAGGCCCAAATATTTCATTGGCAAAGAACCCACTACGCATCCCAACGTTTCTGCTAGTGTATTGATATGAGGCACCACTCCTACCGCCACCATCTCGGATTTGCCCAAATTGACCTTTAGACCCGTCACCGCCTCGAAGCACAACAAGAGTGCCCTTAGGCTTGTATTTGATCCACCTCCGCTTCACACAAGAGAAGTGTATCATCTGCAAATAAAAGGTGTGATATCATGACAGAGCCAAAAGTACCATTGCCTGCCACAAAACCCGCTATATAGCCTCCTTCAACAGCTGCCTTCACCATCCGGCCTAGTGCCTCCATAACAATAACGAAAAGAAATGGAGACAATGGATCCCCTTGCCTCAGACCACGTGAACTACGAAAGAAACCCACCGGATTACCATTAACAAGCACTGAGAAACGCACAGTAGTTATGCAATATCGTATCCATGAGATCCACTTGTTACCGAAACCACATCTCCCAAGTAGGTAAAGGAGGAAATCCCAGTTTACATGATCATAGGCTTTTTCCATATCCAGTTTACAAAGTATACCTGATTTACCTTCCTTTAACCTCTGATCTAGACACTCATTAGCAATAAGAACTGAATCAAGTATCTGCCTCCCCCGTACAAAGGCATTTTGAGACTTTGAAATGATTTGTTCCATAACCACACTTAAACGATTAGCCAGCACCTTTGAAATAATTTTATAAATCCCACTCACTAAACTAATGGGGCGAAAATCTTCAATTTCCAGCACTCCCTGTTTCTTCGGAACAAGAGCTATGAACGTCGCATTGAAGCATTTTTCGAATTTTTGGAAAGTGTGGAATTCAGAAAATACCCGCATAACATCACATTTCACTATCTCCCAACAATGTTGAAAAAACCCCATCGAAAACCCATCCGGTCCAGGTGCTTTGTCTTTGGCCATGCTACTAATGATCTTCTGTACCTCTTCTTCTTCAAAAGGTCTTTCCAACCAACTTGCACTTTGCATGTCAATGGACTGAAATGGCAAACCATCGAGCTTTGGCCTCCAACCAGTCGGCTCTGTTAGCAGATTCTCATAGTAGTTCACAATATGATGCTCTAAATCAGTAGGAGAAGATAGAACTTGATTACCTGACTGAAGGGACTCAATAGTGTTGTTACGCCTATGAGAATTGGCCACTCTATGAAAAAACTTCGTACATTTATCCCCTTCTTTTAACCAAAGAGCCCTGGATTTTTGGCGCCACGATGTTTCCTCCATCAACAAGACCCTCTCTAATTCAGTCACCACTACCCTTTTCCGTAGAAGTGCCTCTTCCGAAGCATTTCCCCTTAACGCCTGTTCCTCCAAGACCTGAAGCTCCTCTAATAGACTAGTTTTCTGATTTTCAATATTGCCAAAAACTTCTATGTTCCATCTCCTTAAATCTTGCTTTAATGCCTTAAGTTTCCCAGCAAGAATGAAACTAGGGGTACCCGAGATCTGATAAGAAGACCACCAAGAACGAACTTTCTCAACAAAGCCATCCACTGCTAACCACATATTTTCGAACTTGAAATACTGACGACCCCTATTAATACCTCCACAATCTAACATAATTGGGAAATGGTCCGAGCAAACCCGGGCCAACCTCTTCTGATACAGCTCCGAATAGTGGGTTTCCCAAGAAGGAGAAACAAGAAACCTATCCAGTCTTGACCACCCCCTATTATTAGACCATGTGAACTCCCCCCCTGCAAGGGGGAGATCCATAAGATTCAGATCAAACATGAACTCGGAGAACTCTTCCATTGCTATTGAGTGGCCATTATTCCCTGATCGCTCGCTTGGGAAACGAATGATATTGAAATCCCCACCCATACACCACGGCACATCCCAAAGATGATATACACCCGCTAACTCCTCCCACAACCTTCTTCTTTCTCTATATCGATTAGGTCCATAAATGCCTGCAAATGCCCATTCCCACCCATCAATTACATTTCTAAATAAACAAGCCACCGAGCAAGTCCCAACACACTCTTCCATCACCTCCACAATTCTTTTATCCCACATCAAGAGCACCCCCCCAGAAGCTCCTTCCGAAGCCAAATATGACCATCCCACATAAGGACATCCCCAAATACTACGAATAAGACTTCGCTCAACATATCTTAATTTTGTTTCTTGAAGGCACACTATATCCACCTTCCACATTCTCAACAAAGTTTTGATGCGGGCGCGTTTGATGCGCACATTAAGCCCCCTCACGTTCCAAGATAGAATTTTAGGTTTCATGGACAATGGTCATACCCCTCCCTTTCGTTCTATCCCTACTACAACTACCCTCCTTCCCTTCATAATTTATAGAACATTGTAATCTTTTAAGCTCCCTTTCTCTCTTTGTAGCCGACTTCAATCTACTCTCTTCAATGGCTATAATGAGAGCCCAAAACTGCTCTTCAAAACCTGTACAAGACACCCCAGTACATAATTGCAATTCATCCACTTTCTTGAGAACCCAATCAGGGATAATGTCAGAATTGGGGCTAGGAGGATGGAGACAGGGGCTACAGTAAACCCAGCTGGAAATCATCTCTAGAAGCATTGCTCGGAGCCAATGGGGATGCCATCATGTGGAACTGAGCTATTCAGCCTCAATAGACACATCCGGAAGAATCATGCAAATATGGGATAATAGGGTGGAGGAGAAATTGAAATCAGTGGGGAACTATATGGGGCATGTTCTTTTAAAAATGTAGTAGAAGGCTTCTCATGGGCTTTCACATGAGCTCAAGTGTCAAACTCAGATAGTGACGAAAGGTACTTGTGAGATGAGTTGTCTCGTCTTTGTTGTTGGTAGGACTGTTCACCCAACCCGGAAAAGCACTCTTCCGACCCAACCTGAAAAATGCAGACTCCTGAATGAACAATTCCGTTCCGAACATATTACCCGAATTCCCAACCCAAATATAATTCCAAAAATTCAGGCTTTCCAACCTGATTCTGATTTTCCAATCCAACACCAGCAATCTTTTCTAGTCTCTAGAGGAGGATACCGACGATGATAGAAACACTACACAAAAAAAGTGCAGAATTTTCATATCATGTGGGTTTAACGCTCTTCTCTTTGATTTGTTCCCCGCCAGATCTATGCTTTGATTTGTATGATTTTGGAGATCTTTTGATTTGATTTGGTTTTTCCCAGCTTTTGTATTGATTCCGACAACCTATAAAAAAAATAAAAGGATATGCCTGCATGCATGCGTCGCTATTCCCATTAGCAATTATGATCCTCACCGTTTAACCACTTCTTCCATGTCTAAAATCCCATGGCTTGGAGCAAGGCACAGAATATACATAAGACAAAAAGCCTAAAAGGTAGATATTCGTGTGGAGTAGCAGATAAAAGACATTCCTCAGTGAAACCAAAAGGATTGAAGGTTGGGCAAAAATTGCAACTCTGGTGGGTCTGCCAGGAACATTAATGCCACTGGGTAACCGTCCAATCAGGAGCAGAGAGATATATAGCTAGCTAGGGTCTGTGACAACCCTGATCAGATAGATTAGTAGATAGCCAGATGACCCATCTGGGAAGTCGTGATGATGTAAGAATATCTCAGTTGTCATGTTCGGGTATCAAGTAATTACCCAACCCAACTCGATCAAGATCGGAAATGAATAAGAAATTTCCGATTCCGACCCACTTTGTTTCGGGTCGGTTATTTCGGGTCGACCAGGCTGGAAAATCCGGGCCGGGTACGCGTTTAAATGTACAGCCCTAGTTGTTGGTGGGAAGTGCCATCATGCATCAGTGAGGACTTTAATGTCACTCGACATATGAGTGAAAGATTGGGTGGATCTCATTCTTGTTCTGCTAAAGTGGATTTTTTAGACTTGATCTTTGAGTAGTATCTTATGGACATGCCAATTGTTGGAGGTTCTTTCACACGGTCAAATAGTCGGGGCATCCCTTCCTGGTGTATAATTAATATATTCTTTGTATCCCTAGAAGTGGGAAGCTCATTTTCCAAATGAGTCAAAAGAGGTTGTTCCGACTTCTTTCAGATCATTCCCCATTCTTGATTGTGGAGGTATTAATATTGAGAACAGATATTTCAAGTTTAAGAATATGAGACTAAATGCTGAAGGTTTTGTTGTGAGGGTAGGAGAATGGTGGTCTTCTTATAATTTTGAGGCACCCCAAGATTCATTCCAGCCCATAAACTTAGGGCATTGAAAGCAAATTTAAAAGCTTTGAAACAAACATTTGGCAATCTTGATGATCAGAGAAAGTCCCTTGTGGAAGCGCTCGAAGTTATTTATAGTGTGAAAGACATGAGAGTAATATATGTTGAAGATAAATTAAGAACAAATCAAGTAAGTGTTAAAGAATGGGCTACATTATCAGAGGAGATATATTGGAGGCAAAAGTCTAAGGCTCTTTGGCTAAAAGAGGGTAACGGCTGCACAAAACCTATAGAGGCATTCATGTCAATTGGGGTTTCCTTCGAAACCTATTGAGGAGATGTGGTTTTGGGGAAATGGCAATCTTGGATTGAGCATCGTATCTCTACAATGTGCTTTTCTATTTTCATGAATGGGACCGCTTCCAGTTTCTTCAGAAGCTCATGTGATCTGAGATAAGGAGATCCTTTGCCTCCTTTACCATTTGTCATTATTATTGAGGCACTCAGCAAAATGATATTTGCCTCTACTAATGGAGGTTTTCTATCTAGTTTCTCTTTGGGGTCTAGGGATTCAAACGTCCTTAATTTAGCACATCGCACGTATGCTGATGGTACTTTGTTGTTTTGTGAGGCAAACCCAAATTATTTTCGGTGCTTGCGTGCTTAATACTTACACTATAAAGTAGTTTCTGGTTTGAAGGTTAATCTGGTTTTTTTTAATAGGTAATCAAGAAGTTTTATTCATAAGAAAAGAAGCATGCCCAAGTACACAAGATGTATACATAAGGAGTACCTAACTAGAGTTTACAACCGAAAATAGAAAATCATGGACATTTAGCCCATTATGATCAATGACCTCCGCCCATAGGAACAAGGTTTTAAAAAAAAAGAACTTTAAGCTCATCCATTGTCCTCTCGCCATGCTTGAAGCTTCTATCATTTCTCTCCCGTCAAATGCATCAACACATACATATAGGGGCCACCTTGCAGATTGCCGCCACTTGGGGATTGCCCTGGAGGCACCTCCAGCTTGCTAGGAAATCTACCAGCCTATGAGGAATGACTCATGATATTCTAATTCCCGCAAAAAAGTCATCCCACATGGTCCTAGCCAACTCACAATGTAAAAGCAGGTGACCCACTGATTCCCCCATTCTTCTTACACATGCAACACCAATCCAACTCCCAATCTTGTGCTACCCTAATGAAATCTACATTTCATTTAGGAGCCACTAGAGAAGACAGAGATTAGCTACTGAGGCATCATTTACCCATACAAGCTCCAAAATGGCAGGGAATGTGCCTTTTAAGGCTCTGTTCACCACACCATTTGCCATGCCAAAATTTGACTCGAAAATCATCACCCACCTCAAGACGTGCACGTCTTAGAAAATCTCCCATCCTTTTCTAATGTGTTTCCACAAACTCATCCCATATGGTCCGCGTACCTCATTCGAACACTATCGTCCCCAAACTTCCCCAAACTTTGAATCTATAATTGTCTTCCATAGGGCCCCCCTTGTTGCGGTACACCCATGTACCCAAATGAGCTTGGCTGAACTTCATCAAGTTACGAATCCCCAATTCACCCCCAAATATTGGTATGCAAACAACTAACCAATTCATCAAGTGAAATTTGAACTCATCCCCCATCCCACTCCACAAGAAATCCCGCTGTAGCTTTTCAAGACAGTTCGCAACCTTTGTAGAGAGCGGGAACAAGGACAGGAAATATATGGGAAGGTTAGAAAGGGTGCTTTTGATTAGAGTAGGCCTACCCCCTTTAGACAAGTATAATCTCTACCAAGTAGCCAATCAACGCTCTACCTTTTCAATCACGACATTCCAAATGGATGGATTTAAGTTGGTCTCAATGGATCGAGTAATGAATGTAGACAATCTAGTTGGCATTATGGCGTGCAAGCCGCAAGGTGTCCTCTTTACCTATTGTCGGATTTCTAGGAAATAATTTGGGAAAGATTTTTAGGAAATAAGTTAGGAAACTTTGTTTTAAATATGTCAGATTTCTAGGAGATAAATTAGGAAGTTCTATTTTAGATAAAATCTGAAATAGTTATTTCAGATTTTAGATATTTCTGTTTCCTGTTTTATAGCCTAGGAATTTGCTGATTTGATTTCCTTATTAGGTGGCCCTCCTGATTTGGTGGCCTTCCTCTTCTATTTATATTGTAAACGTTTCTGTTGGAAAATAATAAGAATGATTATTCTTCTTCCCAAAAACTACACCTATGAATTACCTAGCCTCCCTTTGGGAGCCACTTTCAAGGCCAAGGCTATTTGGGATGAGGTTTACGAGAAGATAAAGTATGGTTGGCTAGCTGAAATAGAATGTATTTATCCCAAGGTGGTAGGATTACTTTGATTAAGGGGAGGTTTGGATACAAAAAGCCTTTTAACTAATCTCATCTCATTATTACAACTTTCCCAAATTCCCATACAAAATACAATAAACAATTCAACTTTTTCAAATCTCAAAATAATAATAATATTAAAAAATAATATTCTAACAATAGTTTATTCAACTTTCAACTTTCATCTCATCTCATCTCATCTCAATTCACTATCCAAACCTCCCCTAAAAGTACTCTTTCTAATCTGCCCACATATCATGTTTCTTTTTCCGCTTCCTTTTAGTGTGGTTAACCTGCTAGAAAAGCTACAATAGGACTTCCTTTAGGGTGGGTGGGTTACCACCTGATAAGCTAGTCCACAGTCTATTCTTCACTGTAAATTCCACCTGTAAATTCCCTAGAAGAAGAGGTAAATTCCACCTGATAAGCTAGTCCACAGTCTATTATTCTTCACTGTAAATGTGCTTACCAAAAACGAAGCATTTATACAAAAGCGCGGTCTTTGGCGCTTTTGTGTGAGCTTAAAGCGCAACAAAGAAAGCTTTTGTAATTTTTAAAAAACAAAATTACTCTCTCCCTTTTGACAGATGCTATTTACTTCAATGGGCTTAGCCTTCGTAATTCTCTTTTATCTTTTTCTACTTCTAGATTGGTGTTTCTCTTGTATACATCTTGTGTACCTAACTCCCGATGTTTGCACTTCTCAACAAAATTATTACTTAACAAAAAATGTAAAAGGACGATCATCTGGAAAACTATAAGAGCAAACCCACATTTCATGTGATGAAAGAGTAATGTGAAACCTAGAGTCTGCATAAATGATTAAGATTGTTTCAAGAAACCTGGAGTCTGCATCAATGGTTAAGGTCGTTCCAAGCAGGTCTCGACCTATCAAGGACACTAACGAGGAGGACACAAATCTTTGACAAAGGGAAAGGGACTGAACCATCAATAATTGGCAGCTGGAAATTTTGAGGAACTTAAAAATCCAGGAACCCAATCATTCAATTATATACACCTCAATGTGACCCCAAAACTAAGATATAGAGCTGGTGCAATAAAAGAATGTACTTAAACAAAACAAAACAAAAATGAGACCCTCATAGTTCTAAATCTTTTTGCATTAGTGTGATTGACTATTCCAAAAAAACTAGCTAGTGTTTGAGAGGGAAGAAAAACCTATTTATCAAGGAACTGGAAGAAGCAATGTGTCAAAGAAATATGATGTTTAATAATGTCTGTGTCACAGCAACAAGGGATATAAGACAACACTGCAGAAAAAAGTAAGAGCAAATCTGGTAGCGGCCACTCTAACATGGAAAAAATATCTGTGAGAACTCTTATTAGCGTAAAGCAACATATAATATATGATTTCAGTTGAACTTTTATTTATCATAGAGTCAATTTTTTGTTTTCCTTCTTCTTTATTTGACCACAAAATGCTGAAACAAATCAGAAGATTAGAGGCCTGTGAATTTTCATGGACTTTTTTCATCTCAAAAATAACAAATAAGACTAATAACCTAAATAGAGTTAGAGCTGGATGAAAAACATATATTATCTGTAACAGCATTGAGTATTAAGTGGCAGTTGAGAGTAATGCCTTCGCCTAGATGTACAGCAGCTCGGAGTAAATTCTCTTGTTCGTGAATTTTTGCAGCCTGGCCCTTATCCAAAGTTGGGGCAATCGATGGCCCTTGACGAGTTCCAAAACAATAGGCCTTACGAGTGTCAGCTAGTACTTTTTCAGCACTTTCACAGGCTGCTCCAATCATATCAATCCTAGCCTGTAAAATGGAGATGTCTAAATGTGTTAGTTAGATGTATGATGCAAAAAAATCATCAAAAGCCAAGAACAAAAAATTGGATGCTCAGTGAACTTTGCAACACCTTTAACTTCTCGATTTGTGAGGATATTGGCAAGTTTTGCATCCCATGAAGCAACTGCTCTCTTTTGGAGTTATCATCCATTTCCATCTCGGGCAGCAGTTTCGAAGACAACATAACTGGTAGTACTGTAATCACAAAATCCCACAAATTGATTTTAATTTTTTTATAGCTACACCATCTATTTACTTGAAAATACTCTAAAATTACAAGTTGACTTTTATCACATGTTGACTTATACTCCAAGGAGGTCCCAAGGAAGTCCTTAATATAACAACCCAAGGAAGTCCCAAGCCACATCTTGACTTATACTCCAAAAAAACTAATCAATATTACAATTGGAGTTCCTTTAAATTATTATAAAATGTAAGAACTTCTCCCTCCCAAGTAATGTGGGATCTCAATCACCACCTTCCTATATTCTAATTATACTCATACGAGGTATTACAATCTCCCCCATTAAACCCCCAATGCCCACATTAGGCATTGCATTTTAAGTGGCATGACTCAAGTCCCACACTTGTGATTGCGCTTGCCTTTTATACCATTTGTAATAGCCCAAGGGGGACCCAAGCCTCATTTGGGCCTATATCCATAAAGACGAGTCAATATTGCAATTGGTGCTCCTTGAAATCATTATAAAAGGAAAGAACTTCTCCCTCCCTAGTAATGTGTGATCTCATTCACCACCTTCTTCTACTCATTATACTCAATACGCGATATTACACTAAAAGCAGACTAAAATTATACATAACTGTTAAAATTCACGTGTAGAAGAGGTTTAATTCACATTGGCACCTCAAAAGTAAGTCTAGCTCATACAACGATATGATAATATCCATACAAATGCAGCAAGAGAGTAATAAGGTTAAATTGCTATCTCGTGTCACAAACATAAAGCACCAACTGTATATGCACCACTAAAAGGATTAGTAACTTCTGGCTAACAATTTACATAACCCAGTTCAACCTAAAAGACAGACTCAAATGTGAGACTGCACATTCGCCCATACAACACTGTCACAATACGTTGCACATGTTTCACGTATTATGACTGAATAGTAATGTTCTTTCACCATGAAACAAAGCAAAGTGAATTAGAACAAGCAATTATATCAAAACCAATTACTTTCCAAACACACAGTTCAACAATTCCTAATAATATTTACATACTCCTACAACATACGTTGACCTTCCACCTATCTAATTGTTGAATTAATTAAATCTAAGGTATCCGTATAATCAATGAAATTTGAATTAAAGCTAAGACTAGGCTGTATGAAGCTGCATGTAGGTCTATATAGAAGCAACATTTTTTCAAAAGAGAGCACATATGGAAGCTAATATCCCCAACGTAAGGTTCTCACTTTCTTATGTAACGTTTTTGTTTTTTATAAGTAAGAAAGACAGTTTCATTAATACGAATGAAATAGGCAAAGCCCATGTATACTGGGAGTATACAAAAGAAACACCTAAATACATTCTAAGAACCAAAAAACGACAACAAAAAATCATGAGCATTAGCTCCGTTAAACACCAAAGCAAAAAACCAAAGCAATAAGGTGTGCACAAAAAAATTCCGTAGTTCCTCCAAAGTGCACTCCTTATCATTAAAACACCGATCATTCATTTTCATCCAGATACATCACATAAGACACAAAGGAACCATCCTCAAAACCGCAGCCACTTGAGAACAACCGTGAAGACCGTTCCAACTAGCTAGAAGGTCTACCGCTCTCAAAGGCATTACCCAAGCCATACTGGTTCTACAAAAACTCCATCCTCAGTGCCTTTGCCACCTTAGAATGCAAAAGTAAATGATACACTGATTTCCCACACTTCTTACACATGTAACACCAGTCCATAACAATGAAACCGTGCTTCCTTAAATTGTCCGTCATCAAAATTTTCCAAAGAGAAGCAGACCATATGAAAAAAAAAAAACAACTTTGGAAGGCACATGAGATGTCAAAAGCTTATAATACGATCAAACTGTAAACTTATTGCTCCCTTTGGGCCTCCACAACATCATTGCTACCAAGCCTCAAAGAGTATAAAAAACTAAAAAAGGCTAAGAGTTCATCAATTTCCCAATCGTGTATACCTCTAGTAAAACAAACATCCCACTGGAAAGAGCAATTAGAACAGACTAACAGATCTAAAACAGAGGCACGCCAATCAGAAACCAGACGATAGATGACCAGAAACACCCTAGTGAGAGCATTTTCACCACATCAAATGTCAAGCCAAAATCGGATCCTAGAACCCTCTCCAATTATGTGGCTTGCAAAACTCTCACAGCCCTTTCTAATGAATTTCCATAAACCTACACCATACGTCCCCCTTACCTCATTAGAACACCAGCCCCCCAAGCACTTCCATATTTACAATCAATAACCTCCCTCCAAAGCGACTTCCCTTCCGATTGATATCTCCATAACCATTTATCCAACAAAGTTTTATTATAAATCATCAAATTAAAAACCCCCAAACCTCCATTAGAGATGGGAGAGTAAACTTTATTCCATATACGAACCCCCAACAATCCCTTAAAACTACGAAACCCCATTAGAGATGGGGGTTAGTAAGGCTGCATATTAGACGAAGTGAGGATTTTTATCCAAGTAGAGCAGGCTTTTATTATAGTTTAGAATTATGATTACAGGAATAGCAAGTTCAAAACTGTTCATGATTATAGATAAAATAACATGAAAACTTTAAATGGAATGGTGACAATAATACTTTTTTTTTTATCAGTAACAATAATACTTTAAACCATCCATATCTATGTGCACAATTGCCTCTTCATTTTTTATATTTCATCAGATTTAAGGGTGTGAAGATCATTATATGTAAGGTGTACTACTTTAAGATGAATAGGCTTCTAGCAAAGAATTAATTATATGCACCATACTCATGTTAAGATGAAAAATGCATACTTGTAGAATTCTCTGCATTCACGTTCTTTGGATTTACTACAAAAGCCTTGGAAACCTTCTTAATTTCATCAACGATGTTGAAAAGCTCAAGATTCACCATAGAATATTGCCCCAAAATGTCTTGCCTGGTGCACAACAAATGTGTGTTAAGGCAAATACTTTAAAAAAAAAAAAAAAAAGTATGCCAGCATAATTTACTATAAAAATAATCAGCAGTAATGAATAAACCACAATTTATATGCCTATTTCTATCAATAAAATTGGTTTACTGATCAAAACAAGTTAATTATGTTTCCATGTCTTTTTTTTCAACTACACGAGGTTTCTACCCACACAAACCCAGTATTTTGGTTGTTTTGGATTCCTTCTCTTACTAGTACTTCACATATGAGGATTGGATATAATAACATCCGCATCATTTCTCAAAAAATTCAATCAAACTTTGGTTTTAAATGACAGTTTGAGAAGTTCAGAGCATAAAAAGAATAGGCTAAAGGAAAACAGGGCAACTAGTACAAACAAAAGAACAGGAGAATAATTGTAACCCACAGTATGATTTATAAATTAATTATTTCATTATTATATTGTATTATTATTTATTGCAGTTGATGGTATTATTTTATGCCATTATTTTATGTATGATTTAAGTCATTATTCTATGCTAGTAAATTTAAATGTTTTTGGAAGTTTCGGTCTTTTTATTAAGGTATTATGTTTGGGAGCCTAGCTTGGATTGGATATTTTATTAGACTTTAATTTTTTTAGTTAGGTTAAATAGAAAGGGGTTGGATTTTGGACCTTAATGGATTTTAGGGTTTAAGTTCTCGGGATTAGAACTTGGTTGGAAATGGAAATGGGTTAGGATGTAGTCTAGGACACAAACCCATTAGAATTGTGTGTCAAGGAAATAAGACCCAGATCCTTTGGAAGGCCCAACCCATGCCCATGTACAACCTAAGACCCAAGACCCACACCATAGGTGAAGACCCCACCTGGTTTGACATGCATATATATGCACATGTGTAACGAACGTGAGATCACCTACCCTTCCAGCCGTTGCCCTAGTTTCTTCCTCTTGGTCAGTTCCAGTCCTCACCACCACACCGGCAAGCATCACCAGACCTACCCTATGTGCCGCCCAAGAAACAAGGTGATCCCCACATCGCAGCACTATGCAAACACTCAAAGCAAACATAAAACACACCACTTTCTTTCGGCTTAGCCGATAACCACCAACTAACGCCCTCATTTACCCCTAGGCAACGTTGGAAACAGGCTCATGCCACTGGGAGCAACACCAGCCATGACAAGCATCGATTTTGCGAAATCGTAACGAAAACCGTAATGCACCACTCAGCCACCACTGTGAGTTATACCCTACCTCATGCTTGCCCCTCCATAGCACCACCTTTTTGCCGTCGTGTATCGCCAACCATCTAAACCAGACCAAGAGAAGGAGCTCAATCACTCTCAATGCACTCACAGACACTCTCCCGATGCACACAGACCGTGCTAGAGTCACTACCACTCTCAGCCACCACCAACCACCAGATGAATCCACCAGGTGAGCCCAATATCCTCCACACCTACAGCCAATCCCTAACTTCATAGTGGGTCGATTTCCTTACATGAGATATATACTCTGTTTTTGTTAACCAAAACAGGGGAGAGGTCTTGGTTTCAACTCTCGGTCACACCCACCGCAATAGCTAAGACTCGTTTTCTCTAGGTACAAGTCTCTTCCTTGTTCCTGACATGTGTGTTTAGACTTATAATCGTGAGCCAGGGAGGAGCAGACGGTGTGTGTAATGTGTTGTGTACGGGTTAATGAATAGCGGTCGAAACCGTGGGAATAACGGAGTATACGTGTTAGGGAGGTCACCGTAGTGCAAGAGTATCTCGGATGGGAATGTTGGACATGTAAAAATATAGGTATTGAGGTCTCATGATGGGTGCAACTCGGTTAGGCATGAACCGTACATGTATGCGAGTGCATGTTCGGGCGTGAGTGTGCAACGATTATGGGACAGTATGTGTACAACATTTATGATGTGACTGAAATGTTTTTTGCAACTATACATTTTATGTACAACCATGTTTTATGTATTTGTACGAGCCTTCATTGGTAGCCCCTTTTCATGAACCCTATTTATGATGAAGGTAATTACATGTGATTGTGAAACTTCATGAATGATGATGTGACTGAATATTATAGTATGACTATATCATTTTAATGAATGAAAGGCAAGGTAAGATAAGGTTAAAGGAAAGAAAGGAAAATGAAAAGGTATGACTGCATGTGATCGTTGAGGTTAATGTATTGACCATGAAAGTGAAGGTGATACCATGAGGTTGGGGCGAATTGCAATGCCAGAATGCATCACTAGCAGTGCACCTAGTGATGACCCATTCCTGAGGAGGCTAGGTTCTTATCCGCTAGGCACGGATAGAGCCATGACCGCAAGGGTTAGTGTGTAACGGCCATTAAGAATATGAGGTTAAGAAATGAATGTTTCTTTTATGATTTGAGGTTAACATTTACGAATACTATGAAGTTAATGCTTTCTTGAGAATGTTGATGTTAACTGAAATCTAGATTGTTATTATGTTTACCATATGACGTAGTTCTTAATAAGTATTCGATTCATTTTGTTTTTTTATGTTTTTCCAACTCCAGGTGAGGAAGATTATGAGGATGCTGCCTGACAAGATGTTGTTTTGGGGGATGACATTGAGGCTTGAGGCACTGAGGAAAATTCTGATTTATTTACAGTTTGAGTGATATTGTAGCACATGACTGTTGTGTTCTCCTATAATAAGTGCTATTGAAAAGTTTATTTTGGAGAGATTTTATTTCAATACAACACTTTGAGTTTTCATAAATGTTAGTAAATCTTGATAAAAATATAAACATTTTAAGGTTAGTAGCATTCACTTCTTCTAGCTTTAAAACCCTAGAGGGACGGGGTGTTACAATAATAAAATGAAACAAAAAACTCAAACAACTTAGTAGCAAGGGGAAAAAACACTTCTTCTCCTTCCCTAGCAATGTAGGATTCAATTCACCACTCTCTTACCTAGAATCCAAGGTCTTGCACCATGGTTACTAAAATTAGTGTTTTCCTCGTTGACGCTTGAGATTCCTAGTTATATTTTTCCAAGTTTTAAAAAGGGGCAGCATCAAGCAATCATACTCCTAACAAACATGCTGGCAACAAGACTTCCACCACTTGAAAAGTCAAAGGAATATGGGGAAAAAATGTCCAGGGTGCACCATACTCAAAATCACGAAAACTATTAGCCAAACCCTTATGAATTACCATTGCAGACTATACAGGGAGGGTAATGACTTTCATTTCATCAATTACCAGAAAAATGAGTGAAGATATTTCTTTGAGGCCTTACATTCACAAACATGCAACAAATTATTAAAAATCATCGAACATTTCCATAATAAGTAGAGAAAAAGTATCCAAACTGGCATGTTTCACAACCATCCACCCTATTAATTCCTAACTATAGTGTTTTGTTTTTTGCAAGAAAAAAAACACTTAAGTAGAAAGGGGAAAAAAACACTTCAGATCACAGCTATACCCGCATAAAATCTGGCTCTTTTTTTTATTTATATAACAACCTCGACAAAAGTTATTACCAGCAATTACCAACATGACCTCAACATCCATCTTCTAAAATATCAATTTCATGAAAACCGGGATTCCGTAACTTTCCCAATAACCAAGCAGCCGATCAATCTACAAATTTTAAATTAAATTCGAGATTACCTATAATGCAGCAAATTTACACAGATGCCCAGCAACCGCAGAAAGAATAATTAGTGCGAGCAACCATTATTAACTGGGAGAAATTAAGGAATAACGATTTAGAAATGAAAGAGACAAGGGAAGGGGGAAGGACCATTTGGGGGTGGTGTTGGTGCGAGCATAGGCGTCGAAGTCTTCGAGGATGCGAGATATGGCTTTGAAGAGACTGATGGCTCGGGTCTTCACAGCTTCCAGGTTCAGCTGCTGCTGCACCGCTTGGTTCAACCTCTCCGGCTGCTGCTGCTGTTGTTGTTGTTGCTGTTGCTGTTGCTGTTGCTGTGACTGGTTCTGTACCACTACACCCTCCATGGCTGAAATCCCAGGCTCAAGAGGAAGAGAGAGGACTGGGAGGAACTGATACTAAGTTCTACAAATCTGACAATGTTTCGGATTAAAATTTCGGGGTTCGGTTTCGTTTTTCATGTCAAAACGGTTTTAGCCGATGGTGAAGGAGTCCCTGCGCCGGTTGTGCGAAGAGATGAGATTATAAATTTCTAACCGACGGTTTGGATAGCATGGTGAAAGACACCAGTTTTTTTTTTTTAAGTTGAATAAAATATTATTAAAATATTAATTTTTTAATATTATTATTATTTTAATATTTAAAAATTTTAAATTATTTATTATATTTTATATAAAAATTTAAAATAAATATAGCGATAAGATAAGTTAAAATTATTTTTGAATCCAAATAAATAACCATCAATAATGAGAAAAATACTATACTCAGTCGCCTAGGGAAGCGCCGCACAAGCGGCTACTGATGTGGCAATTAAATGAAACGCTGCTTTTTGAAGTCCTCAATTTATCATTTCCCTCATTTCTCTTCTTTCAGCCTCGTTTCCCTCATCCAGCCGAAACATGAAACCCGTCTCTGCCATTCTTTTTCCTCCCTCCTTCTCTGCTCCCTCTCTGCTCCTCACGAGGCCTCTTTCTTTGACCCCTTGAAGCCACGTCCCTCCACTCAAAGCCGCCTGTTACGGCCTCCCTTCGATACCTCCTTCCCTCAGCCCCTTCCCCTTCATCTCTCGAAACCCTAAGTGATTCGTTTCATATCCCTTTATCCCGAAAAATCCTAACTTTCCTTCCCCTTCATCGCGAAAAACCCAAACTTTCATTTAGTTTGGGAACACAGCTCCACTTCTGGCACACAGCTCCACTTCCGGCACGCAGCTTCAAACCCTAACGTCTACTACCACAAATCTAAGGTCCTATTTAAATGGGTATATTTCCTTTTAACATTCCATAATTTTTCCTTAGGATTTTTTTATCTACGAAATGTGTGATTTTTTTTATCTACAAACTGTTAGGGTTTTCAAGTTCTTTGTCTTTGTATTACTGATTGCTATTTTCTTTTTCTTTTTTGTTTATTTCCTGTCGAAGTTTATACACCCCTTAAGAGGATTTATTGTTGGGAAACTTCGAATTGATCTTTGAGAATTTTGGCGGTTCACCTTTCGGCCTAATTTTGTGGGTTTGGGTTCTGTCAAGTAGTGTATTGTGCCAGATTTTAGATTTTTAATTTGGTATAATACAAGTATCGGTTGCTTGAGATTTGAAGAATCTTTTCAGGTTCTAATAAGGTTATTGAATCTGTATTTCGTTGGTTACAAATATCTGGTAGAGAAGGCTATGTTTTTCTGCTTTTGACTTTCAACTTTGCTATTTGTTGCTCTTTGTGGGGTTGATTTGTGCTCTATGCTTATTCACTCGGAATAAGTCACGGACTCACGGTTGTTTTGACCTTGAATGTTGAGGTTCTGGGTTTTCTTTTGAAGATGTGAATGGTTTGTGGGTTCAGAAAAATCAAATCCTATAGTTTGCTGAAATGGTTGGAGATTGAAGCTGGATTCTATGAAAGGTTGACAACATTTCAGCTCTAGTTTAAAGTTTCTAGTACACTATGTAGATTGTGAAATTAAAAATCAAGATAGGTTGTTGATTGGTGGTAGTTGGTGCCTATTGCCTCTTTACCTTCTAAATGAAGCCATTTTCCTTATTGTAAACTATCAATTGGTAAGCTATAAAAGTAGCTGCCAATTTTGTCTTCTATTTGACTCACTAGCTGCTCAGGCTTGTGCTCGTTATGTAAGTGCTTGTTTAGGTGCTTGAAAATCTTAGATTTCCCTGTTTGTTTATCCTTGGAAAGAAAAAGAATACTTGATATGTTTTCAAATGCATCAAAACTTATAGCTGTCAACCTCCTTAACTTCTTGTGAGTAGTCAAAGAGAGTTTCTTAGCAGCAGACTGTTTCACATTCTTGATACAAGAAACTAAAAACTACTGCATGAGAATGTCCTCATCATCACTGTCTTCTTCACCGTCAGCAAAACCATCGTGCTTCTATAATATTGAAACTACAATGAGATATTCAAATACTAAAAGAAATCCAGGACGACCCTTCTTAAGGTGTCCAAAGTACAACACAAAGGTAAATAGTACTCTTCTAATGTAAGGTTGAAATAATATATTGATTAATATTACGTACCTAACAATTTTTTATATGTGTGTTAAATATTAGGGATTACCATATTGCAAATATTTCAAGTGAGTTGATAGTAATCAACACACAGACTCGGAGTTACAAGAAAAAGAAATTCAACTCTTAAGGAAGGAGGAAGAGCTCGAGAAGAGACTCATCGATGTCGAAAGAAGGGAGATTCAGCTCCGTAAAATAGTAGATGAGATCGAGAAGAGAGAGATGGTGCTATCCAGTAAAAATAAGGAGGTTCGAAAAAAGGAGTTGGTCCTTCTTGAGAGAGAAGCTCTCCTAAGGCGTTCACGCATGCTACCCCGACTATATTGGAGTTTTGTGATAATTGTTTGTTGTTACTTGTTGAATTGGTAGTGGTTTATGTTATAAATCATAGTCTGAATTTGTAGTGTAAGTGTTGTAAAAAGCTTAGAGAATTGAATTTGTAGTTGAAGTGTAAAATAACTTTTGGAACCTGATGTCCAGTTTATATGTACAGAATGTATAAATTTCCATTTGCTGTGAATTTAGATACTTGTAAACTGAATTTTGTAGTTGAAGTGCAAAATAGCTTTTGGAAATTTAGAGTCCAGTTTCTATGTACAGAATGATTAAATTCCAGTTTGCTGTGAATTTAGATACTTGTAAACTGAGTTTGTAGTTGAAGTGTAAAATAGCTTTTGGAACCTGATTTCCAGTTCTATGTACAGAATGTATAAATTCCAGTTTGATGTAAATTTAGATACTTCTAGAATGTCTAGTTTTTGGTCATTATGATGGATTTACTCGTCTGTTCAGGTTCAGTTTAAAAACAAATAAAATGTAAAACCTAAAACATGCCAAACGAACTCATGAACCCGCTGCCTATTATTAGAGGACTAACTCACGTACACCAACCACCCAAAACTGATAGAGTAACTCGCGTCCATCACCCACATTCAGAATTCATTTCCTTCAAAACAAATTGAAATGAAGAGCCAAAACATGCAGACTTAACTCACGTACACCAAAAGCCAAAACTGGTAGACTTAACTCATGTACACCAAAAGCCAAAACTGAAAGACTAACTCACGTCCATATCCCACAAAATAATTACAACTATCCTGAAAACCAAGCTTACAAACTTACAAAACTTAATTATCACAACTCAAAATGAACCTATAACTAGCATATGTTTCTTCCCACACAAATAAATTACAATTTTATTTGTGTGCCATGCTTTCTTCCCACAAAAGTAATTACAACAATTTAAATAGTCCTCTTGCCAGCTTCCTTCACAAGGAAAACAAAAAATTACAATTTTCAACTTGGAATGCTTTCTTCCCAAAAAAAAATGTACTTACAAAAAATATAACTTGCCAAGCTATCCTTGCCACCAAAATAATTACAACTTCCACGACCTCCATTCTTTCTTCCCACCAATATATTTACAAAAACTACAACTTGCAAGAATTCTTCTAAAAATATACAGGGGCAGCTATGGAATCCCAGAAATCATTGTGTTTGGTTATCTTGGTTGTAATGGCTTTGAACTTGCAACTGTAGGGAAATCAAAAAAAAAAAAAAATTAGACAATAAAACAATTGTAAATAGAAAATTGTATAAATAGAAAATAACAATAGCTATAACCATTCTACAACAAGTTGCTAATCTTTTTCCAAATGCCAATCTTATGCCCAGATTTCAATTGATTTAGTTCATATTAGACATGCCAAATGACAAGAGCTTAATGGAGTTTTGTAGTTCAAACTTCTACCAATCATTACATTCCCTACCACCAACCATCGTATTCAAAGCTGGCTTTATTAATAGCCATAATAAGTATTTTTTCTACCAATTTTTTTTAAAATTATCGACATTCAAGGTAAGCATATTCAACTGCCTATAGGTGTGCTAGAGTAAAAATTATCGACATTCAAGGCAAGCATATTCAACAAGAGATCACATTTTGAAGTGAAAAATGCTATCGTTATGGCATTAGAAGAAGTTGAAGTTAGAGGTACGCTCAATGTTGCAACAAGTCCGAACCATATCATTTGGGCAAAGGTTGTGATCCGTCCAAACCAAGTTGCATCTGTAAAGAATAAATAGCAAATATTAATGTGACATCAATTTATTAATATTAAAAATACCTTGGGTTTAGAAATATTACACTTTCTTGACTCCCAACCATATTTTAGAATCCACTAATGTCAAAAGCTGAGTTGACTGGAATAGTCTAAAAATATATAGATAAAAACAAAAATTATGAACCCATATAAGTCTATTGCACGTATGTGGCAAATACTTGTCCAAATATAAGGCAGAAATTTTCTAACAAAAATATGTATACGTGCACGTTTCCTTCAGAATCAAGATCTATCTCAGATTGGCCAAATAAATTCCTACACGTGTTTTGAGATAGTATATCCCCTCCATCTCGCTAATAGTCAAGTAACAAGTAAAAAATCTATATTATGTGCATTAGGTGAAATTGACCGAAAACTATGTTAAGAAAACCTTGAGTTGGATCAAATCAAACATAAGGCACTTACTTATCAAAAAAAATAAAAAAATAAAAAATCAAACATAAGGCACTATTTTTTTTTTCCTTGTTTTCAAAAAACAAAAACAAGATGCTGATCTTTGGACGTCATAGGCTTTAGACTTAAACATACATGTACTTCTCATTTTGAAACATAGATGCTGATCTTTGGAAACTGGTTTTTATTGCAGGCCTATATTGCATAAGTATGCCAATGAAGACGTGTCACTTGGTTCATGGTTTATTGGTCTTCAAGTTGAGCAAATTGATGACCACAGTATGTGCTGTGGGACACCACCGAGTACTGCATGTATCTATTGGACTTGGTTCAGTTTATCGGTCTTGAACTAGAGAACACTGGATGAGCATGTAAAGAAAAATGCAAGCAACAAATCTGATAAAAACATGTAAATATTCTTTAATAAGATGTCATGCAATATTGCATTTCCTATGTGAGGAGTAAGAAAGTAGCTCATGTTCAGACTTGTAAAATCTAAAACAAAATGAGAAAAATAAACATCTGAAGTTGTTGCTTGCAACTGCTGGTTACTTGTCAATTGTGAACTAGCTTATTAACAACTTCATTAGAGAAGGCAAGTAAGGTTGATTAATGTTTCTTGTAATGATAAAATTATAATTGTTTTGCACAAGGGCCTAAGAGTAAAAGCTTGTTGACTTTTCTATATCTGCTGGTTAGTTTATATGCAAAGCAACACAAGTTGAAAAAAACCCAATAAATCTTTGCAGCTGTTCTGCATTTCCCAACAAAAAAATAATAATATATAAGTCAAAGAGATGCATATGCCAAATGTGGCAAACCAGAGGAGGCGTACTCGCTTTACAAACAAGTAACAAAAGTTTTCCATTCTTCAATTTACAGTGGTAATCAGAGAGTAATAGCGTCAACCAATGTGCAAAACGATTTCCAGTTTTTATCATTCTTTGTGGTTCGAAATTACTGTGCATGTTATTTGAGTTCAAAGTCATGGTTTCAAGCATTTTTAGACATGGTTTCAAACTTGAAAAAATAGCTTCAAAACAGAGGATATTCATCCAATACATTCAAAGCGTAATCCAAACTATGATTTCTTACCACACAGTCAAGAAGAAGATGAAAATCCACACAGTAGAGTGAAGAAGAAGATGAAGACCGTGAGACGAAGATGTCGAAGACCCACACCGTTAGACGACGATGCCGAAGACCCACACTGTCATTTTCGGAAGAAAATATTCAAACTGACGATGATTCCATTTTTTTTCCACTTTATTTCAACAAGCAAAGAAACTTTTTTCCACTTTCTCCGTACGGCTATCTCAAAACATTCGAAGTTTGAAAACTGGCTTGTTGAAGAAAAAGCTCACTTTCCCGCATTTCTCTTCTTTGTCTTTTCGTTCGTTTTTTTTTATTAAAATTAATCCACATGGGAATTAAAAAGTATTATTTTAGACGCCGACTGTACGCCGTTTGCAGTTCACAACTGCCCCTAGAAGAAGTGATAATGAAATGATTTGAATTAAGTTTTTTTTTATGAGATTTAAGAAAAAAACAATTAAATAAAATATTATAATGTTTTAATAATAATGAGATGTTAAAATATAATGTTTTAATATAATTTTTTTTAATTTAAAAAAATTATTTATATTTTATGTTTTGTTTAAAAGTTTAGAAACATTATAATTATTATATAAAGATTAAGAGATTGTAATTATTAAATGAAAAAATTTAAAATTTAAAATTTAAAAGTATGTTTGAGTAATGTTTAGATGTTGAGATGTAATGGAATAAGAAGAGATTGAGAATATCTCAACATTCAAATGGGGCCTTAGAGTATGCAATTGACTTTTACACCCGTTTGCATATTTAAAATATCTCATTAAATCTGTAAATAATAGTAAGATTATTTAAATTAAGATGTTTTATTAATTTTTATAAAATAAGAAAAAAATTGAATAAAGATATTAAAAAATTAAAAAATTATTTGAATATAATTTTTTTTATATAATTTTTATTTTTAAATTTTAAAAAATACCCATCCTGCACAAGATGAGAGTATACAGTAGTACACGTAACTAACTGGTATCGACAATAGTGAAATAAGTTGGCTCAACTCAACCAACGACACCTGGTCTAGATCAGAGCAGTAGTGTTGACTTTATTATTTTCCTTCTTTTTTAACCTATGTTATTTTTCTTGCTATCTTCGAAAAGTATTATTTTTTATATTTTATTTAAAATTTTAAAAAAATTATAATAATTAAGTAATGATTATATTAAAATTTTGCAATTGAAAATTATTGTGCTTGAATTGTGTTTGTGAAGAAAATATCTGTAAATATTTAAGAATATTTTAGATATATTGCGTTGACAAATAAGGTAAATATAGGATTATTCCTTTGGATTAATCTAAAAGTCAAATTGTTCTATATATATGTTTTAGTTAAATATAGAAGTATCATTTTATTCCGTACAAGTTTAAGATTGATCAAATTGTTTCTTATTAAAAGTACGGTTGAAGATTTGTTAATTGGCATATGTCCTCTCTTTATATTAATAAAAAAAAAATGATATAAGGTCGTCTATTCTAAACACAATAGAAATGTCATATTTTCGTAGAAAAATAATAAAAAGAGATATAATTATCACAATGTAACGTGTACTTGTAAATGTTGTTTGGCAAATTCAAAAAGAACAAGTTAGAAAATTTTAATTATTCTAATATTGCGTGCCATATGACTAATCATTTGTAAAAAAAAAAAAAATCCAGTAAGTATAAAAAAGTAGTTTAAAATCTAAAATCATGTTAAAAGTAAAAATAAGGAATAAAAAAATTTTGAAAAACTATAAAATTTGAAAAAAGAAGAAGATAGTTTTACAAAATACTAAACTAAAAAATTAAAGGAAAGACTTTTAAGGAAATAAAAAAAGCCCAATGGCTGCCCAAATGGTGACCTTTTAGTCCCTATTTGGTTGCAAGACTCAGCTAAAATCAATTCAGTTCAGTCTAATTTTGAGCTAAGTCTAACATCCAAATACTCAACTCTCAAATTATTAAACTCTTCTCAATTCAAAATCTCTTTACACGTAGGATCCACAATATTTTTTAACTCAACACATCTTTATACGTGGGACTCACAACCTTTTTCAATTTTTCATAATATTAAACTCGTCTTAATATCCAAACACATCTAAACTCATTTTAGATGGCCCCACATAACTCTCACTCCACATACTCAACTCATTACTATTCATAAAGAATTCAGCTCAACTCAACTCAACTCAACATCCAAACGTAGTTATTATTAAAAGAGATGAATATCCTTTCAACTTTATAATTATTAAATCTTTTATATTTGGAACATTATGTCTCATTTGGATAGTAAAATGAGATGAGATGGTTTTAGATAAAAGTTAAAGTTGAATAAAATATTATTATAATATTATTTTTTAATATTATTATTATTTTAGAATTTGAAAAAGTTAAATTATTTATTATATTTTGTGTGAAAATTTAAAAAATTTGTAATAATGAGATGAGATGAAACCATTGCTGTATCCAAACAGGTCTTAAGAATGTTTAGAGAATGTGATGAGATAAGAAAACTATGAATAGTAGTAAAATAGTTTGTGAATATTAATAAAATAGTTTGAGTTATGATATTTTATGAGATTTTAAAAAATGAGAGAGAAAAAGTTGAAGAAAAATATTATACAGTTAAATTATTGTTATAATATAATTTTTATTTTAGAATTTGAAAAATTATATTTTGTATTTTATTTAGAATTTTAGAATAGTTATAATAATTAGATAATGATTAGATTAAAAAATTAAAAATCCGTAATTGAAAAATATTTGTATTTGAATATTTTAAAAAGGAAATGAGATGGGATAATATGAGATGAAACCATCCCATCTCCAAAACAACCCCTAAATTATCAAAGCTCTCACATCATGGTGTTGCTTGGACCACGTTTTATAACCAAAATTTTCTTTTTTATCAAGATTTCTTTACTTTTTGAATTTTTAATTAAAAATCAATTATAAAACTATTTTTTATTCATAAAAAGAATTAAAAAATAATTTGTCGTTTATTCAGTATTGTAACGCCGGTCCTTATAGTAAGACTTTTAAGAAATGATTTTAGAAAATGAAATGGAATTACTAAACTATTTACAATTTTTTCCTTACCTTCCAGGATATAAAAGATTATATAGTTAAAGAATACTTTTATTTGAATATCTTTACAACACACATCATCCACATGACATAATTTGATTTAGAAGATAAATTTTAAAATTGAAATCTTCAAAATCAAATTATGTCATTTGGATGATGTGTGGTATAAGCACCTTCAAATAGCACTAAGACGAAACTTGATTTATAAATTTAAAACAGGGTTTACAACGAAATTCATTATATTAAATTACAAAATCATTTTTTTTACAGAATATAAATTCATACATTAGATAAAACATGCCTAGGTTTCTGTCACATTTTCCTTGAGCCATGTCTGTCCTCATTTCATTTCTTGGGAGGGCATACAATAAAAACAAAATGAGTCGAATACTCAGTAAATATTATTTCATATTATAAACATATATTAATATAAGTTTTCATTCGTGCATTCATCATTACTTGCTTACATTACATAGAGCATTTCTTTCCATTGAGAACATCACAATGAGGGATTTTTCTTTAAAAATGTTTTCATTCCTCATAAAAAAAAATTTCTCACACCTTGTACATTTCTTCATAAAGAGCTAAACCATTCCATAATATCCAATTAACTGTTATCACTTTCCATTTGTTAGTACACACTATTACACCCCGTGTGTTAAGGTTAGCAGTATTTTAAACTCAAATTTTGCCTATAGCCACAGGTTCGGAATCCCCTTTCAGTCAGGGGACTATACTGAGTGCACTACCAGTATTACTTATTTAGCATTGCAATCTGCCCAGTCCATTAAAACCACCATTCATTCAATAATGGTCGATATGTAACTCCATACATTAAAACATTCATTTCTTTTCATTTTCATTCATTCCTTTCAATCCTTTCATTTTTATTGTTTTTATTCATCGGACCATTTCATTTCTTGAAATAGAATTTTGTAACATTAAATATAAACATCATCACACGGAGCATAAAGAAAATAAGTACTATATATAACATCTATTTCATCATGCATTCAATTATTCTCATGGTGCATAAAAATGGGTTGTTAAAGAAATGTCATTACATACATATACCTTAAAACATTATTACATTAGTATAGATTCATAAAACATCATTTCATTTTTAAAATATCTTCATTTTCTTTGATTGCATAAAAAGACATTTTCTCATAAAGCATTTCATATCATTTAGAAAACTCTAGAAGAGTATGAATATAATACTTACATAAACTCATGCCATTTTCATTACATGCAGTTCATTCATATGCGTGTCAAATAGCAACCTACATGCATAAAAAACATTTTAAGTCATTTTCTTTTCATTTACATAAGAACATTAAATACTGAAATTGCATAAAATTACCATTGTTTATTGAATAAATTTTTAATGTGTAATCAGTCTTTACACATGTCAATAGCCCAATTATTATGCATTGTTTATTAAATACTCTTTTTGCAAATAAAACTTATTTAATAAGTGTAATAAGAGTACTTAAAACCGCATTATTTCCTTTTTATCAATCGCCATCAAATCTCGAATTTCTTCAAGCTTAAAAACTTCGTATGGTATCCATTCTAGACCTGTTTCCAACCTTAAAATATGTTTTCTCAATCATCTTACCACAGAAAATATCTCATTAGAAGAAACTCAAAATCATTCACTGCACTTGGCCTAATGTCATACTTGAAATCACCTTACCAGAAATTAAGTACTCGATCTAACTCTAGGATAGAACTCCAATGTGTGTTCATCCTTTTGATTCACATGACATATGACCAAATCTAAGGGAAAACACCTTCCAACACATGTTTGGTCATCAATCCTTAAAAACTGAGACTTTATTGAAGGTATCTTGCTTCCTTTGTACTTGTGATTCTTAAAACATCAAAGGATCTAAAGTTTTTCTAAACTTGGTTATGATCAAGATCACATCCTAGGATATCGAGTCCACATAAACCGACATACCTTTAGAGAGAAAACCGACATGCATTTTGATATTTTTGAACGTATGAAATTCTTACATCTTGATTTTCTCATATATCAGAACCAATAAAATCATTTCCAAGCCTATTATAAGTCCTTGAGTATCACATTATCCATAAAAATACGATCATTAGGAGGTTAACTTCAAATTAATATTCAATCATCAAGATACTAAGCATGACATGTATTATTGACTCTAGATGGCATTATAAACTCTAATACCTTGAATTTTGTGCAAGAATATTTCATCCAACCAACAACTTTGTTCCAAGCTTATACAAGATTTGTATATATCATGTAAGTCATAAAAATCCAACTTTTGTCAAGCTTAAACTTGGCAAACAATACAAAATGCATTGTTGTCACCCAAAACTCATAGTCATCAAAGACATCATAAATCGACTTCTTTCTTTTAGAAAAAACTTCCACTAGAACACTAACACAACCCTCTAACATCTATTAAGAAAATATACAGAGGAAGATTACTCACCAAGTTGAAAATCTTGAAGATGAGGCTCGGTTTGCATTGTTCTAATCAACTGCTCTTGGTTTTCACCATTGTTATGTGTTATGCTCTTGATTCGAATGTGGTGTAGCCGAAACGTTGCGTGTCTGCGTAAATAGAAAGGAAAAGAAGAGAAGAGTGAGTGAGTGATTTTCATGTAAAACCCTCAAATCATAAGATAAATGGGTATGTTTATACTAAAAATAACTCAAACTCTATTTCTTCTTACTTTAGCTTTATTGCCAAGTAGATGGTCTTAGATTTTGACTATTTTATGTTGGACAAGTGGCGTATGGTAGGTCTTTAGCTGGTGCATGTTGGACAAGTGGCGCTTAGCTGATGCTTTTGGGACAAGTGGCACACTAGTTGATGCATGTGGGACAAGTGGCGCACTAGGCTAGGATATAGGGTACACAAATATGAAAAGTGTTCTTGGAAAGAATTATGTTGCCAAGTGACATGGGTCCTTGATATTCGAAATCTTCTTCATCTTCATCATCATTGCTTTCCTAGAAAATTTAAGAATATCCTTGCATGGGCACCATGTGTTAAAGTCCTTATATTATTTCTTCTATATCATTGTCTCTCCTTAGGAAGTCCAAAAGATCCTTTGCATGATTGACGTATGGCGTGGTATCTTGTCAAAATCTGAAATCCTAAAAGGTTCATTGGGCGTGCTCCTTCATGTGGTCCAGGTTCAATGAATTTATGGGGCAAAATCGTCATTTGATAAATCCTAAACGTAGCCTTGAGCCTTGTAGACGTGTGCATGCTTGCCATTTGGCAAGTGGCATGTAGGGTGTGTGCGCGTGTGATCCCCATATGTCCTTCCCTTTTCCCGAGCGCCTTCTCCTTTTTTCATGCATCTTTTCCTTTTTCCATGCGCTGTTTGTTTCTAGAAAGTCTCAATCCGTGTGCATGCATGACCCCTGGCTAAGTGTTGGTTGGTCTTCCTTGAAGCTCCTAGACCGAAATTCTAAGGCCTCTTGGGAACTTGTGCATTTGACTCTTAACATCTCTCATGTGCCTCTCCATCTAGAAACTCTCAATCCATGACAAGTGGCAAAGGAAAATGGTGATTGTGTGTGGTGAGGGTGTTATCCAAGGCATCTAGAGACTAAGAATTGTTTTGGTTCTGGGTGTCCCTTCCTATTACCCATGATTGGTTTCTTCTAGAAAGTCTCACACCTATTCTTGTGTGTGACAAGTGTAAAAAGTATGTGACCTTTTCATGGTTGGCATGCACAACTCCTTGGAACTCACAAAATTCTTGTGGGCGGCTTGTGTAGTCTATTGGGGTTACCGAAATCCCTATGTCCCCTCATTTTCCTCATCCATTTTTACATTTGGGTTCAATGTGTCCAGAGGTGAGATGTGCATGTGACATGTGGGTAGGTAAAATATGCGTGTGCCCTAGGTGTGTGCCGAACCCTACATCATCTTCCATCTCCTTAGCTTATTTTAGAAATCTTCAAGTATGTTTGCCATGTGGCATCAATGTGCTAACCAATGTGCTTCTTCCCTAGGTTTCTAATGATGAGAATTTTAGGGAAAGCTAAAAGTGTTTTCCTCTTCCAAATAGATGTCTCTCATGCCAAAACCCTAATTAGGATTTTTCCCTAAGCCCAAGGCCCTTAGTGGCCGACTTTCCCTAGCCCATGATGGGCTTCTTAGTGGGCCTGAGTGCATCTTCTCTAAGATGGGCAAAGCCCCTGTTGCAAAACTTGGACAGATAACTAAGTGGGCTAAGACTAAACATAATGAAAGTAATAAGCGAGGACTTGACTAAGTCCAGGTTGTCACATATAATGACACTCTTTAATGTCATTTTTAGGTGGTGGAAGGTAGAGGGATTGGCTGCCAATTGATGATGAGTATGCAATCCATGGAAGAGGGTGATGTGGGGTGGTGGAGTGATGCATTGCACAAAAGCCAATAGATTTTTGGCTCCACTTAGGGTGGCTTGAGTCAAGACTCACCATGATGACTGGAGGGGCTATTGAGGATTGGAGGAGGAGGGAGGTGGCGTGTGGTAGTGGTTCGGCCAAGTGCAGAAATGCAACTAAACACAAGCCATTTGGTTTGACTTCATCTAGACTTCCAATGGAACCGATTGAGTCTTTGTGGTTTGGTTCATTGGAGCCACAATGACCAACACTCCAACTAAACTAAAGGAGCTAATGTGAGGGGTTAAAAGACAAATATGCCATTGAGAAAAATGGTGTAATTGGCATGGGCAATGAGTTGAATTTGTATAATGTACCAAGTGATGTATCAAAGTGCCAATTGTGATTTTTGGGTAATGACATGTTGATTACACCCAAAGAATAACGCGGTAGTTGTAGTATAACTTTAGGGTGTTGATTTCACAAAGAGACAAATTAAAAGAATAGTATAAAGAACAAATAACTAAAGAAAAATATTATATGATTAATGGAGGACAAACATTAATTTTAAATGTAAATTAAAGTAAATTAAAGTGATCAACAAAAAAAGTACTCAAGTTTGACAAATAGTAAAACGTCGGGAATCCCTTGCACAAATCTGATATTTTAATTATGCTCAATTCATTTAATAACTCAATTAGGAACTCAATTCTCAATCGGAATGTATAGATTTATAAACCAAGATTAAACCAAATGTAACCCTATGAAAAATCATTCACCATTTTTAAAATACGTAAATTATTAGCACTATTAAAAAAATCCAACGACGACAATATACTCAGGAAGTGATATTGCAGCAAAGAATTAAATCAATATAGATAAATAATTTATCCAAACATAATCAAAGAGCTAATCCATTCAATAAAAAAAGCATGACTGAATCCATAAACATAATAAATTATATAATTATTCAGAGAAGAAAATATCAACAATGAATTGAGAATGATAAAACAAAAAGAGTTTTAGTAATTGAAAATCAAATACATAAATAAAAAATAAATTAAAAATACCATCTAATGTGCAAGTTCATCTCTAGCCCTACTTAAGAATTTAGTTACCCATAAATATAATGGACAATAAAAATCTCAAGAGAAAAATAGAGCAAGCGGCGGCCATAGAAATTAATTTCAGATCTCCCTCCTTCAAACTGAGTCGTCTCCCCTCCTCTGAACTCCTCAATTTCGTGCTAATAATGTGCTTAAATAGGGTAGGAAAGAAATCACAATGCCTTCATATTCTCGCATACAAAATCGCCTAAATTTTAGGACTTAACTTGGCAGCCAAGTACGCTCTTCAAGAATTCGAATTTGCAAATCCTTATTAGAGAAAAATTTGTAGTCATTTAAAATAGCTTTTCAACGCATTAATACTTGCAACAATCCGAAATCTGAGCAGAAAATTATTATTAAAATACTAAAATATGTCCATTCAGTCTCCTAGCGCATTTTAGACTCTGATCCGATTTACTCTCAAATCCCATCATTATCCTTATTTGAAGAGTCCTACACTCGTTGAAAGTTCTTAGGTTGTTCCAACGTCTTGCCCACTTGAAAGTCTTTTGAATTTAAATGGGTTTGGATTTGCTCTTTTATAGACTCTAAAATTAAACATAAAAATCTGCTTAGGAGTATTCCAAAGTAACTCTATTCAAGAATATACATTAATTCCAATGATTTTTATTAACATTTTAGCATTTTAGTCATATAATAGGGTATTTAGAGTGCACTTTCTTACACTCATCACATGTCTTTGTCTCTAATGACATGTATTGGATCAAGACTAAACTTCTAGTGATGAAAAAAATAATAAAAATAATAGGATTCGGATAGAAAAAAGTGAGAAATAATTAAAAATGAAATTAAGGTTAAAAGATGGTTTAGAGATCACTAATCATGTGTAAGTTGATTAATGCTCTTAACTCAAGTTCAAAACTTATTTAGGTCCAAAGAAATTCTTAAGGGCGTGAAGTACAATATACGCTTGAGGTAAGCCAATGATGTGGTGTATGTGGGTTTCAAATAGAAGTGTAAAAATTGGAAGAAAAGGTTTTTGGGCCTTGTTGGGCTTGAAGGGCCTTTTTGTGTAAATACTTTGATGTGGAATTTTGGTGTGGGTTAAAGTATGGGTCTTAGGTCCAGATTTGAGATCTTAATAAGGTTTCAAGGATTAACCAAGAATGGGCCAAAAAAGTATGTCTTTCTAAGGTTGGGCCTAAGGTCTTTACTAACACCAACTTAGGCCTAAAGGCTTCAAGTCCTTCTCACACTTGGGCCCAAATCCTAATTCTCCTCAAGAAAGGCCTCTTATATCATAAATTCTAATGGGTCTAGGCTTTAAGGCTCCTACTCTCGACCCAAGTACAACTCCTAAGACACTCTGAGCTTATTACTAAAACCGCCTATATGTAACCTCTTTTTTAGCCCAAAATTAATGTCAAATGTCACTTCACTTGTGGTCCTATGGTAATTAAACCATAATAACGTATTAAAAACCTTTCAAACACTTCTAATTAAGTTTGAAGTATGACTCTAATGCTAAGAATAATTCAAAATATATATATATATATATAACCCAAAACACTAATCAAGATTAAGGGAGCTAATGGCTAGGTCTTAAGGGTCCTTTTAGGCAAGGTGTTACAACGGCCAAAGTTGGAGCTGCGAGAGTTGAGACTGAGTTTGAGAGAGCAACGGAGTTGGGACTTGGGAGACAGTGAAGAATTGAAAAACAAACATTGGACTTGAGAGTTGAGAGACACCAAAAGGAGACCCGATTATGAAAAAATGAAGGTTAAGTTCAAAGAAACATCCAAAACGGCGCCGTTGCAAATAGGTATACCGTATATTTACCATTTTACGGGTATCTTGCAATTACCCGATCCTGAACCCCTTTCAAATAGAACAAATTGGAAGCGGAACCCTTCACCGGTTTTTTGTTTCAGGTCGGCTAAATTGGGTCGGGTCGGTTCAAAAAGTCAAGCAAGGTACGAAGCTCAATTTAATTGTTCAACTCTAGTTATGTTGTACGTGTTAATGATACATCAGGATATTTTTTATATTGAGGATCAAATCCACGGTGTACATTGATATATATGGCATAAGTACATCCACATGTCATAGGCCACATCAGCAATTCGTTAGTCAGTGAAGAAAATAATCTAATTCAAAATAACAAATCGCATGAGGCGTTATTCCTTTAAAAAAATGTGTAAGGGCGAATTTGAAATAAGGTAAAGCACAATAGGGTTGTTGGCCAATTATTCATTTTTTATTAATAATTTCTTTTATAGTATGAGCTTGTCGTAAACAGGATCCTCTGTTTAATTCTTCAATCTATTTAACATTAACTAAAAAATGTTGAATCATATACAATCTCGTCAATTTTATCTTTTATTCTCTACCTTTAATTAAAATGCTTTTTAAAAATATTGATATTTATAATAAAATTGCTTTTATGTTAAAAAATAAAGAACATGAAAAACAATAAATCAGTCAAAGGCCACCGTGGTGGTGTGGCCATCGTGGTGGTGTTGCCACCATAAGTGATCAAAATTCTTAGAGCACATGATGACTTAAACTAGGCCACTTGTGGTGGCCAGAACCCGTCCACAATATTGGTGGTTGTTTGGGCAACCACCATTGAAAGCATTAACTTTTTTTTTTCATTAACATTTTTAGATAGAAACAAATTTTTATAATAGAATTTTATTTCTTATTTTCAGTAAAAGAACTTAAGTAAATATTTTTAAGAAAAATTAAAATTGAGACGTTGTAATTTGTGATTCGATTATGTGTTTTCGATAAACATTGATAGATAGATAAGAAAAATTCTATTTATCATCTCTATACCACACACTTGTTTTTATTTTTTATTTTTTTCTCTTAACAGTTGTGTAGTGTAAGAATAATAAGTAGAATAACTCGATAGATAATGGTCCTTTTTTTTCCAATAAACTCATACCTCATGGATTTTTTCTCAAAACAAAAATTACATATTGTCCTAAATTTAAATATCTTAAAGCACATAGAGTCGTTGACCAAAGTTTCTCTTTCAATATATATTTTTTATTTTTTAGATGACATATGACATCTAGTTATTGGTACCAACTGACATTTTGACGCAAGTAATGGTATTTTAAGATAAAGATTAATTTGGTTGAAGTTAAAATTATATTAGGTAAAAAATTTAAAGCTAAAGTTTAGAGACTAATCAACTATGAGTGCATCTTTGGTCACGATAAGGTATAAAATTTACATTTACAAGGGACGTACAATTTTTAAAATAAGATACACCATACCTATTATCTAGAGGTAATAGATACTAAAATAACAACAATCCAACCATTGCTTGGAGTGGCGACTAAAAATTTACTGGCGAATTTGAGCATATTATGTTAGCACAGCTAGTGTTAGGGGTGGCAATTCGTGTTCGCTAGTTGTGTTGTGTCATGTCATGAGTATTGGATTATATAAGTTAATTTGAACATGACTTATTTAATTAAACGACTCAGACCCTAAAATGCTAACATAATCCATATAAATAATGGGTGATAAAACACGACCCGCATAACCCATTTAATAATTAATTTTTATTCAGTTAACCTGAACACGACCCAATTTTTTTAAATATGACACAACTCGCATGACCCATTGCGGCTCAGTTGGCAAATCTATCCAAACAAATAGGTAAGATGAACCATAATGCTATTCAAACTAATATTGTTTGTGAACAAGTGGAGAATCTTTTTGCCCAACCGAGTGTAGATTGCCAAGTGGGAAATATTTTTGCCCAACCGAGTTATGAACAAGCTCATTACGTGTCTAATTTCCAATATCAAAATAATCCTTATTCAAACATGTTCAATCCCGGATGGAGAAATCACCCTAATTTTTTATGGAACAATAACCAAGTGCCGGCTAGACCACCTCTATGGTTTCCACAGTAAGAAAAGAAGCCGACACTTGAAGATATGATCATGCAGTACATGCAAAAGACTAATCTGGTGATGCAAAACTGATATGGCAATGCAAAAGGCTGATACGGTGATCCAAAACAACTTAACTTCAATCCGCAATCTTGAAGCACAAATCGGTCAGCTCTCAAACATGCTTACCGAGAGGACAACAAAGACTTTACCGAGTAACAATGTAACCAATCCGAATGAACATATCAAAGTCATAACGTTGAGAAGTGGGTAGACATATGACCAGCTACAGTTGGTAAATACCGAGTGAGGTGAAGAAGCTACCAAAAATGTGGAGTTCGAGAATAAGGAAACTGAGGACAAGGTGAAAGAAACTGATCGCGAGGCGACCAACCAGCAAGCTGATAAGACTAAAGAGAATAAAGGGGCTGCAAAACCTAAGAAATCTAGGGAGTTTATTTCTAAAATTTATTCTCCTTCAATTTATGATCCACCAATTCCTTTTCCACAGAGATGAAGAAAAAATAAAATTGATAATCTGTTCTCTCTACAGTTGGGGACCGAGGAGAGCAGTGCAATTATACAAAAGAAGTTGTCGCCTAAGAAACTAGGTTTTGGAGAAACAAAACCGACCACCATCTCTCTACAGTTGGCAACCGAGGAGAGCAGTGCAATTGTACAAAAGAAGATGCCGCCTAAGGAACTAGGTCTTGGAAAGTAAAGTCGACCACCATCTCTCTACAGTTGGCAACCGAGGAGAGCAGTGTAATTGTACAAAAGAAACTACGACCTAAGGAACTAGGTCTTGGAGAAGCAAAGTCAACCACCATATTTCTACAATTGGCGGACAGATCCATTAAATACCTGAGATGACTCATTGAGGATGTATTGGTGAAAGTTGATAAGTTCATCTTTTCGACCAACTTAATTGTACTCGATATGGAGGAGGACAAGGAGATCCCTTTGATACAGGGCCAACCTTTCATTGCGACATGGAGAACTTTAATTGACGTCCAAAAAGGGAAACTCATTTTGAGGGTCGACGAGAAGCAGGTCACTTATGATGTATTTAAATCTATGGAATTCTCTTCTAAGGTATATTCTTGTTTTCTAATAAGCGACCGAGACGTGGTTATGGCCGACGAGACTTATGTAGTTGAATTCCCAAAGTTACCACATAAAGAACCACCCAAACTTGAACTCAAACCGCTTCCATCAAATTTAAGGAACGAAGAGGCCGAGAAAATCTCCAAGGGATACATGGCTGCACCTTCAAGGAAAATATTCAATTGAAAAAAAAAAATCAGGAGAGCATCTCATACCTTCTCTCATTCTTTGTTTTAGTTTTTCTTCATTTTTCTCATTGAGGACAATGTGATATTTAAGTTTGGGGGGAATGATATTATTTTCTGATTTTATAAATAATAATAATAATAATAGTCATAATAATAATGATGATGATAAAAATAGTATGGTTTGATGAATAAAAAACCTAAGATAAGAATATGATTGAAATTGATTATAATTTTTAGGAAAACTTCTCATTGCTTAAGTCTAATTGTTAATTCTTTACTTGATCTTATTTAATTTGATATTTCCTATATTCAATGAATGCCTCTTATGATCATTAATTGTTTTGAGTGCTTAGAGAAATTTTATATTAATTTTTTGAATTTGCATGGTCTCAACTTATTATAGAACTTATTTGATTACACTCGAGGCAAATCCTAGACAAAATATTATTGGAAAAATGATTAAGGCATTCTTTGGGCCGATTGAGCCTTTCAAGCTTACCTATTTATTATCTTTATCTCTAGTTGCCCCTCTGAGTTTTATTGAAGTATATTTTGGTCTTATATTTTTATTTCTTGTAAACCTCATATTCCCTACCCTATTTGAGCCTAAACACTGATCTCCTTACCTTTCAAAAAAACTAAGTTTACATAAAGTCACAGACTCACAAGAGCATGAGAGGAAAGAGAGGTAGAAGGTCTACAAATAAAGTAATTATAACAATATTATCAAAATCATAAGTTTGGAGGTGTGAAAAGTCAACTCGTCTACTGTGTTGTCGACAAGAAAAGGCCGACGAGATTCATTCACAAAGGCAATCACAAAAGTATGGCCGCAACTGGAAAGACACGATGTAGACCTAGTTTCGCCATGCGAAATTATCATTCCAAATTAACATCATTGTAGGGTTTCTTCCAGTGGTTATTACTTGGAGACTTTGGCGGAGGAGCTGTTTGGCGCGCATGGAGGGACACTTTGAAACTGCCTCTGACATCATTCACTCTGTTCATCGGTGGATTAGTCTTATTTGTCGTAATATGCATGTTAGTTCTCACATTTCTGGTTTTGATTTACAGGTACTTGAGAGTTTCCATGTCCAACCTATGTTCCCTCCCATTAGGCGTTGCAAAGCTATTGCTTGGCAACGGCCTCCGGCAGGTTGGGTTAAACAAAACACATATGGTAGTAGTTTGGGTAATCCGGACGCCTCTAGCATAGGTGAGATTATTAGAAATGATCATGGTAAGTTAATTCATGCTTTTTCTGCGTTCATTGGTACAAGCTCCAATAATCAGGCAGAGCTTTAGCTCTCCTTCATGGGCTCCAGGTTTGTAAATCTCTATCTTTCAATTATGTGGAAATTGAACTTGATTCTATGATTGTTGTTTCTTGGTGGAGTAAAAGATGTGGGGTGTGGTATCTAGAGGATGTTTTGGAAGAAATTCTTGATATTATGAGTTCCATGACTTGTTCGATTTACCATGTTTTTCGTGAGGGAAATAACGTTGTAGATTAGTTAGCCAAGCATAGAGCTTTTGGTATCAGTTTTTTCCCACTTGAGGGAGACTCCCTGAGCGATGCGTGGTCTTATTCGCATGAACTACTTCGAAATGCCTTCGCTACGTCTTAGTTAGTCT
This sequence comes from Juglans regia, assembly GCF_001411555.2. Classification (NCBI taxonomy): domain Eukaryota; kingdom Viridiplantae; phylum Streptophyta; class Magnoliopsida; order Fagales; family Juglandaceae; genus Juglans; species Juglans regia. Next base: position 14,699,685 of record NC_049907.1, on the reverse strand, counting down.
CGTTTATCTTTTGCTTGAGGTTTTGTTGTTCTTGTTTTTATTTCTTCTGGTTTGGTTTTCTTTTCGCATGTTGGGTGTACTGTTGTAGCCCAAATGATTGTTTTGTAACCACAGTTTTCCTCCACTATAAGTGAAGGTTATTAATAAAATTAGGGAGGGGCCACTATTGGACATGTGACCTAAACTCTTCTATTAAAAAAAAGTATGGAATATTTCAAAAAAAAAAAAAATACAATCTGCCAAATAAAGGGATAAAGAGAGAGATATTTGAAAGTGCAGTAAAGAAAGATATGTTGAGAGATTTACAATGATTGAGAAGCGATGTTTGTGTTAGAAGTGAGAATGCTCTATTTGTTCTTTTGATGTTCAAACTTAAATTATTTTGCTTTATTTGAATCATACATTTTCTTTGTAGCTCTCACCCTAGTCTTACATTACAAGTTTAATAAAGACTTATTGATCCCTGGTGATAGTTTCTATTCTACATTAGTGGAGAGTGATTTAAAAAGCAAGCCTATGGAGTTTTTAGAGATCTATTATTTATTTACTTGTTTACATAAAACTATCCGGGGAGCTAATAATGAAGTGAGAATGATGGGTATGCATGAGTGTGGAGATGGATAATGCGGTGGAATTGAGTTTTGAATTAACTTTTGGACTTGATTGGTCTTGAATGATTTATTTGAATTATAGAATTTAGACAATCTTTGAGGCAATAAATTTTATGAATCAAACCAATGCTTGTTTTAATTGTCTGTTTTTCTTCTTTGCTCAAGGGCGAGCAAAGCTTAAGTTTGAGAGTATTTGATAAGTGTTATTTTTATGTGATTTTTATCACTTTTTTATTTATGAAAAATATCATTTTCCTTTCAATACTATTGATTTTATTTTATTTTTACATATTTTTATTTATTTTTTTGGATTTGAAGGAATGAGAAAATTTAGTGTAAAATGAGAGCATTTTGGTACCAAAGACTACGGATCCAGACCAATAAGAGGCAGCAAGATCTGAAGAGAGTCGATGGGGTTTATGCGAGGAGTTTTGTCTCGTGGGCAACAAAGAGATCTTTCTCACCTAAAGGTGAGAAGACTTACCACTTGGCGCACACGACATCTACCAGGTGGGACCTTCAGAGTTCCACAATCAATCTATTGACGAACAAATCCTCCTGAACTCTGCAATTCAAGCCACATATCACTGAATCTTCCATTTTAGATAATTATGGTATTCTTGGGATAATTCAGAGTTCCACTCTCTAGATTGTAGCCGCATTTATATTGTTTTCAAATTTAGATTTTGACATCTATTTAATCTCATATTGTGGAATGAATATGGAGTCTTGGTTCTTAATCTTAGTTTTAGTTTTGAGTTGTAGTTTCGATAGTTCAGAGTTTATCATTTGAGTTTCTTTCAAGGAGGCATATCTGGGGGAGTAGAGGCGAGAGCCGTATATTTCATCAACTGACTCCAACGAAGAACACCAATTTTATTCTTTTTCTTTTTAATTTCATTATGAACTAATTCTATTTTTTAGAGTTTTGATGTAGCCTAGTATTGAACACACAATTTATATTCAAAGTTATTTTATTTTTGATATTTTCATGATTGAGTGTTTATTCCTTGTTCTTAATGCTTACAATTTTCTAGCTAACTATTGTTCGATCTTTTGGATTGTAATGAGACCAAGAAGTGATTTGTTATTAAAGCTCTATGATTAAACACCATTAGTTGAGCGAAAGCAGAAATGCTTTACCGCAACTAGTGTTATTTTCAAGAAAAATCCAAAGAACTTAATGAGTTTCTAATTAGTTAAATTCACATAGAGATATGAAGTTATTAGTTTGAGATATTTTTGATATCATTCGAAAGAAAATATTGAATAGTTAAGAAATTTTTATCATCAACTTGGAATAATTGAGATTTTATAATAAGGAAAAATAAATTGTGTAGGATTTGCTAGGTGAAGTCAAATACTCTAAATCTATTCTTATTATTTTTAAAAATCTTAATTTTAATACTTTTTTTCCTAGTTTAATTTAGATAAACCATTCTTCAAATTTCGATTTTACAAATAGTAATTAATTTAGTCAATTTTAATACTTAATAGCATAATTATTCCATGTGGGTTCGATAACTGTTTTCTTTAAAATACTTTACTACTTGTTACGATTCTATGCACTTGTAGATATATTTTTATATGAACAATCTTCTCATCTTTGGTACTAATATAGATATTGTTCTTGATGTTAAAAAATTTCTATCTAAGAATTTTGACATGAAAAACATGGGAGAGGCACAAGTAATTCTTGGTATTAAATTAACGAGATCTCGTGATAATATTAATATAAATCAATCTCGTTATATTGAAATGATTCTTAAAAAGTTTGAAAGATTCGAATGCAAAACTGTTAGTACTCCTCTTGATCTTTGTTTGCATTTAAGTAAGAATCTTGAAGATCCTGTATCACAATTGAGATATTTTCAGATTATTGGTACGTTATTGTATAGGGAGATGCTTGGAACTGGTCGGGTGTCATACCCATTTTTACAACAGCAAATGAGCACCTGCCGCGTATGGATTTTAGTAACATAGAGAATAGACCCACATGTAGCAGATCACGTTTTTCTTTTTGTATTCCCGTGTGCCCGATCTCTCTCTCTCTCTCTCTCTCTTTCTCTCGCACTGTGTGAAAAAGATAGTCCCTTTGAAACATTGTCCCCCAACCCTCGTCTGCCTCCTCCCTCGTCTCTATTCGTTCATCCCAAACTCCCAGCGAGAAAAAAACAAAACATTTAGATTGCAAATTGAAGAAAATGATCTCTGACCTCAAGAATTCAAACTACAACGAAGAAACTAAATAAGATCTTTCTCAAGCTATCCAACAAATTAAAGGATTTGCTGCTCAACACACAAAGAAGGGATTCTATTACAAACAAACCAAATGATAAAGAGTAAGTTTTACAATGAGATAAGACCATGCAAGAGAATCAAATAGACTTCATGATATCAAATTTATCACCAAAACAAAAGATATCCCAAATGCTTCTCTCACTCTCTTTCTCTCTCTAATTCTAGAGTATTTGAAATTACTTTTGCCTGCATTGTGAGAGGCTAGTCTTGTTGTTATGGGTTTTACGGGTTGGACTTCTTTTTGCCTATTAAAGTTCTGTTATGTATGTGGATTCTTCTTTTTCTTATACCACCTCTCTCTCTTTCTCTCACTTATCTTTATCTATCATTTCTTCAGTCCCAAACTCTCAGTGAGAAAAAAACAAAAACAATTAGATTGGAAATGGACGGTGACCACAAGTCTGGAGGGGAGAGGAGAGGAGAGGAGAGAGAAAGTGAAAGGAATATAGCTGATTCAATAAGGTAGGATCCATTGTAAAATAAATAAATCTCATATGTGTTGAGTTCCTATTGGCCAGTGTAAAAATGGGTATGATACCTGACCGGTTCTAAGCTTTTCTCTACTATATATTGTTAATTCTACTAGACCTGATATTTCATATACTATGAGTAGACTTAGCATGTATACTAGTAGGCCTGATGATTCTTATTGGAAAGCATTAGACATAATTTTTAAATACTTGAGAAAAACCATGACATATGATATTCATTATTTTGGATATCTCACTTTATAAGAAGCATACAATAATGCTAGTTGGATAACTAACACAATACATCATAAGGGAACGAGTGAACATATTTTCACTCTCGGTTAAGGGTGAAAAAAAATCGGTGAACCAGTAAACTAGACCGAACCGAACTGAATTGGTGAGTTCAGTCCGATTCTAAATCAGTTTAGTTATGATTTTTCTTTTTCTAACATTGTACCGAACTGAACTGGTTCATATAAATATATATTTTTAATTTTTTATATTATATTTAATTTTGATATCTAATATATATAATTATATATAAAATAATCTTGTATTAAATGCTAAATTACTAATTAAAATAATATTAAAATTTAAAATCCTATGTAAATAACTATATATTATTACTATAGTTTATAATACAATTATAATATATATTATAGTATACTACAATATATTATCACTATATAACTTATTATATATACTATATATATAATATACTGAAAAAATCGGATTGAATTGGACCGAAACTAGTAAAATCAGAAGTACCGGTTTAAGAGTGTAACTGGTGTGATATTAATTATTCAATTATCAAAATCGGTGTATACTGGTTTGGTTATAAAATATATCCAAAACTGGATCGAACCAAACTAGTTACACCCTTACTCTTGATGGAGTAGCTATGACTTGGAAATCTTCCAAACAAACTGTGATTTCACGATTTATTATGGAGGCTGAATTAATAGCCTTGGATACTACTGGACATGAGATAGAGTGGCTTAAAAATTTATTATCATAAATTTCACTGGTTAAAAAGCCAATGCTAGTTATGTCTGTTCTTTGTGACAATCAGACTGTGATAAGTATTTGTAATAATAAATACTTTAATCATAAAAAGAGATATTTGAGTATAAGACATTCTATGATAAGATACCTGATAAAAAATGTATACCTGACTTTGGAATATGCAAAGTCAGAAGATAACCTAGCTGATCATTTGTCGAAAGGACTGTCAAAGTCGAAAGTTATACGTACATAAAGGAGATGAGACTGAATCCCATTAATTAGGTCACCGATAGCGGCAACCCAACCTTCCTAACTGGAGATCCCAATAAGAAGGTTCAATAGGAAGAATAAACTATTTAAGTGACTGGATAACACTATTAAAATATTATTATAGATCCATCCACTCATTATATGTGAGTGCTACAAATGTAATGGCAAAGGAAATATGAAATACTTTGAATGAGCCTAAGACTAAGGCGAGGTATTGAATTGCAGGTACCCTTGGAGGATTCACCTATGTGACTGTGATTGTAGAGCTATAGTCTATGGTAATTGAGTTATTCCCTAGAGCGCTCATGAATCCAAGATTAAGGGTGCAAATCAGTCGGTCTAGTCCGGTGATGGATTGGACATTTTCCCAAACTGAACACCCATAAGGATTGGTCGGTCCGTTCGGTCCAACCTAATTATTATTTTTTAAATCAATTAATAAAAAAAATTATTTAAAATACTAAATTAAAATTAAGTGACTTATTAATGTGGATTATGTAACTAACTCAATACAAAAATATTTTATATGGTCAATGATAATAAATTAGATGAAAATTACATTATTAATTTATATAATTACTATATAATTAACTAATTGATATTATATATTAGTTATTTGATAGAATATTAACAAGTGTTAATAACATATTTAAATTTTTATATTGTTAATGTTGATGAGTTAGATGAAAATTACATAATAAATTGTACAATTATTATATAAATAATATTTATATAATATATTTTTTATTTTTATTTTTATTCAGTCCAGTCTGGGGTGGAAAACCCTGGACCAGGATCGAGACTGGGCCGAAACTTTTCGATCCTCTAAAACATGGACTGAGATCGATCGGTCTCAATTTCGCCCGGTCCAGTCCCAACCGAAACGACTAGTCTGGTTGGTTTTTCATTTCCAAACCGACTGTTTATCACCCCTATCCAAGATACGGTGCACGACCGTTATGCACCAATTTGAAAGGAACTTGATATATGCTGTACTATGTGTGTAGTGTGAAGAAGCATGAATTAAAAGATTTTGATTCAAGACTTTGTTCGCCATGGATCTTTTAAATGGAAATAAGCTAACACTAGGTAGACGTTCAAATCTGTAAGTTACCTCTATTGATGCATAGTACTTAGCCCAAATAAAATTTTGTTCTATTTTATCTTTTAAAATATTTTAATAAGGTGGAAGATTATTGATTTTTAAACTTAAAAATGATTAAAATATTTAATGTTAAGTAAAAAATAACGTGAATTATTATCATTGTTTAATGTAATGGTTCAGTTGTCTAGATTTAAATGAAAAAAGTGTCATGGTTACTTGAACTAATGCATGCCTCTTAGGGATAGAAACCTTAATCGCTTGCCAACCAAACAAAGGGTTGTACCCTTAGTGAATTAGAAATATTTTCAATATATAAGTAGTGACTTTTCACAAGTATAATTTTATTCCAGTCGTGACTTTTCATAAGTGTCATTTTATTCTTTATAAATAGGGAATCATATCCACAAATTTATTCACTCAAAAAATTTCTATAAAAATTAGAAAAATACTTCCTCATTCTTTTTGTTTTTATTTCTTTGGGCTTTGACTATTTACTATCGGGTTCAAGAATCAAATTTTGTGTGCACTGACATAAAATTAACGAGGACCGACATTGTTGTATCTTGAGAGTAGAGTGTCAAAAAACTTAATGCATATTTAAATTTGGAGGTAATGGAATCTACTCTTAAGAAAGAGTCTATCATAACGTGTCTCAACATTGGATTCTTTTTTTCTATTTTGTTTTTGTTATTTTATATATTTTTTAATTTACAAAGAATTTACACATATATAGTTTATTATTCAAAATATTCCCAACAAGGTCATGCATCGAAATTGTCGGACTTGGCCTCCAACACCAAGTTGACGTCGGTCGGATGGTCAGCCTTCACCATCGGCACAAGTATAATGTATGAATAATGAGCAGAACGGCACAAAGTAAAAAGTTGATGTGTGCTTTTATTTGACTGTAAAAATAACATCAATCCTGATTGAAATTAAAATACTATTTCAATAAATTAGTAATACAATAATAAGAAATTTGCAGGCAAAGCGACGTGTATGTATAGTGTATTTGAAATAAAAATATAGAAGAACTACATTTTATCAATTTCGGTCCGTTTAAAGTCTCCCTCTCCGTCTCCTCTGTCTTCAAGCAGGTGCTGCTCGTTCGTTCACGCAAATTTTGAAAAAACCCTAGAATTTGATTGTTGTTCTGAAAAATTATGCCTATATTGTTTCAATGTCTTCGAAAATTGCTAAATATCAGGTAAGGGCCGGATTGTTTTTTAAATTTCATGTTCTTATTTCTTTTAAGAATTGTATTTCTCTCTGATGCCGAAGTTTGAGCTATCGTTTTGAATTTTGACTTTCGAATTTTTCTTCTTATTGGTTGATGATTCGTTTTTGTTCATTATTTTTGGGTTTTGTTCTTACTGTTCTTTGTGTGTTCTTTTGGGGTGTTTAGTTTTGTGTCGTATTTTTTTGTTGTTTATGCATCGTACTTAATTTTTGTTATTAGGCTGTTTTAATGCTAGATATTTTCTGACTAATTTACGTGTTTTCTACTTAAATATTGAGCATATGGATTGTCTTGGATTTCTTTCATTTGTTCACGATTGTATGTTTGGAGAGGAAATGGAGCACTATTTGATCTGCTTTTGCTTCTGAAGCCACCCAAAGGGAGAACAAAGAAGATTGAAGTGAATTGGTAATTCTAAGAAATATCAATGAAAGCCTTTTAATAGGACCTGCTGAGCTGTATAATGTGCAGTGAAGCTCTTTGATTAGATTTTTTACCATGTTGCGCCAACTTGTTGATTTTTATGGAGCTGATATCAAGGGGAGCTCTTAATAGCGTCTTCATATGTGAATATTAATGTGGGAAAGGGGGTCTCTTTTAGTAATTATGCATTTGAGGGGATGTGTAGGGAATAAGGAAGCTCTTTTAGTTTCAGTTTATTGCAAGACATTAATGAAGAAAATAAGGCGGATTATTCTAGCAGTAGTAAGTTTCGAATATGTAATTGCCTCCCCCAAATCTGTAATGGAGGAATTACTGATAAAAAAAAAAACAATCTGTAATGGAGGAATTATTATCAACCCCAAGGGGATGACTCAAGTGGTAAGGGCCTTGGTTGTAGAAGTATGTTCCCTCAGGTCTAAGGTTCGAACCTTGGGTGGAAACATTTCTAGGGCCACGTTCCATTGTTTAAAAGCTGATGATCTACCTAATCTGTGTGGTATGGGCATGTTGAATGGGTCCTGGGTTTAATTGGGTCAAAGACATGTTGCATTTGCATAGTCTCCAGGATTCCTCACCATCGAAAGGGTATGGAAATTATTATGTATTGTGTTGATCTGGTTAAGTTAGCAATGGATTTGCATTAAAAAGATCCGACTTTGCATTAATTCTTTATCTGTTAAGATATGGTGTCTTGGCTTGACAGAATTTTTCTAGTCATTGGTATATTGGTTAGATTGATGAAATGGACTATGGTGATCATACTGTGGTATGTGTGTTGATACTACTAATCTCCATTGGCACTAACATCATTAATGTCTTCTTATTTTTTCCCTTCTCTGCTGCCTCTTCTTTTGTGGTATTTTCACACAAGTATTACATGCTGACGGATGGTTCGTTTTACTGATCGTTTGTTTTTTAGTCATATCTTGATGTTTATTACACTATACAGGTCCTCTTTCCTAATTAATATAATTTTTTTTTCTCTCTTTGTAGGTTCCTAATTGTCTTTTGAAATGGTCACTAGTAACCATTGCTTTGGCAATGATTGTCATAGTGTTGTCCTGATTCGGCATTCTTCGCCATGCAGTTAGTCTCAAATGATAGTAATAGGGAAGATATTTCAGAAAGTGAACCCATCCTACCTCGAACCAGCATTTTGCAAAGATCTGAAGAATCTTCATCTTCATGCGAGATTACAGCCGTGGGAGGGGAATGTGCTATTGGTAATGGTGACTTACAAAATCTTCATCTTGAGGAGAGTTGTCATCTGGTGAATACGGACCAACCACAATGCCGTATATGCCTTGATAATGGAGGTTTTTACTACCTACCATGCTCGGTATATTTTTTATTTTTCTTTTTTTGTATCTTCAGTTTACTATCACCATTTTAGATGGTTCAAGGTAAAACAAAAGGATTTATGTGGATGCAGACCTGACTTGTGGGTGACTTGTGAACTTAAATCTCTGCATTTTGATTCTACTTTAGCATTCCCATTTCTTCCTTTTCATTTTGTACTTTTCCTTTTCCTCCCTCTTTTTTTTGTTGGGGAGAGAGAAGGTGGTGGGGGGTTGGGGGCGCTACATAATCTCCTTATCTTGGGCTCTTTTCATACATTTTCAGGAGAAGACTTAATTGCACCGTGCCATTGCAAGGGCACCCAGAAATATGTTCATAGATCTTGTCTTGATAATTGGAGGTCAACTAAGGTGAATTATTAGTAATTCTTTCTAAAATTTTATTTGGCATATGAGAATGTTGCTTTTGGAATCATGAGATTGCAGATAATTAAATTAAACTTTCTTATGTTGTTTGTCTCACTTGTATTTTCAGTAGTAATATTCACACTATTGTACTGATTTAAAAGAATAAATTTTTGTTTCCTGTTTGGAGGAACAAAACTGATTCTTTAATTCCTTTGTTGTCTCAGGAGGGCTTTGCTTTTGCTCACTGTACAGAGTGTAGGGCTATGTTCATATTACGAGCAAATGTCCCACCTGATCGCTGGTGGTTGAGATTGAAATTCCAGTTTCTTGTTGCTAGGGACCATCTGTTCATTTTTATAATTGTCCAGATGGTATGATAATTGATTATTTCATGAAGTTTTGTTAGTTATATACTTTTTTTCATGAAAATGCTTCTATTGGAAATTCTTCCATACTGATTATTATCTGTCCAATTGGCACTTATGATCATTGATAATGAATCTAGGTGAGTCCATTTGTTGTCTGGGAGTATGATATTCACAGACAATATATGTGAGAAGAGCCTTTTTTAGAAACTCAGATGATTAACTTTTCAAATTGTAGAAATAATTTAAAAGGGAAGGACTCCTGCAAATAAAGCTTCTAAACTTTGGAGTTAGGTCTATAACTTATATTTAATAAGATATTCAAACACAAAACTGCTTCAGATATTCTTTTTCCCTGGTCCTTAATTTTTAAGACACTGCTGTCTTATGTGGACTGTTAGTTATTTAGCCGATTTACTTATAAAAAAAGTTATTGAGCCAATTTGTACATTTAGTACTGATATCATAAGATCTGTATCTTTATGAAGACAACACCGTCAATCCTTGTGCACAATCAATATCAAGGCTCTGGTAAGAATACTAACAGCAACGTGAACTATGGATATATGCAGCCCCGTATGATCTAACAAATTTGGGAATTGAATATCCTTGACTTGCTGATTCCCAAATATCATAAAATTTGATGTAGTTTCTGTTGGATTTAAAGGTCAGGTTAGCTGCTTTAGGAACTGGATTAAACTACCTTGCCAGGAATTATACAATCTTTTTGGAGCCTGCTAATTCCTTTTGCTCTGACTCCTGGTGTTGATTACATTTCTTCTAAGTTGAATACACAAGTTGCAGTTCATTTTATTTTTACATGTTTCTTTTTTTTGAAAACCCTTTACTGGTTTCTCATTTCGGTTTTTCTTTTTCTAGTTTATAGGATTTATGCTCTTTTTTCTATTCTCAGTTAGTTGTATCTCATGTATACGCCTGAGTGCCTTTTTTGGTCATTTAAAAAGCTTAACTTACTCATTAAATAAATTATATATTCTTCCATGTTTCTCGCATATTATTATTAATCAGTTATCATTTTGTTCTTCAAGTATCATGGGCTTCTGACATGCAATGTCCTGTTTGTTTTAATTCACATTGATCTAGAATAAATTGGTTTGGTTAGATCTTGGAATAGATTTCTAGAATAATTGTTCAATAAAAGTTTTGAATATATGCTTTTAACAGATTGTGGCTTTATTGGGGGTGCTTGTATACAAGTTTTATGGAGATGAACTTAGAGAAATGTTTGGATATGAAGAACACCCATATGGGTTTTATGCAATGGCTGGTATGCTCACTCTCGGCTGTCAAGTTCTCTCTCTCTCTCTCTCTCTCTGTGGGTGTGTGGGCATTTCCATAATGCGTAGTGATTTACTTAATCCAATAAAAGTAGTCTTCCTTTGGAGCCTACCCTAATTTAGTTGGGATATGGGTTTAAGCTGAGTTGGGTCGCTTTTAAAAAATAAAGTAAAGGCTTAAGTTTTTTGAGATGCTGTATTCCATCAGAGTAAGGCAACAAGGCATGGATAGCATATGCTGGATCCCTTCCAAAAAAATTAAGTTTTGGGGTTAAATACTAAAATAGCCCGTGTCATTTGCTTTTGGACAGAATAATCCCAATAATCTAGTTTTGAACATTTTATTTTATATGTACATTCAATTGTGATCAAATTAGTCCATTTTTTAGTACAGAATTAATAATCTGTCAAAATGCCACATCAGCCCCAGTGGTTGGGTGTTAGCTACATGTTGTAAAGAAGATTCTGCTCAACTCCCTTTACAGATTGGTAGCTGCTCATAGTAGTTCATTTTTTCCCCCTAATTTCTCTGAATTTTTGGACGGTTTTTTCTCTCTCCCAAATAAAGGGTTCTCTTGTATACTTCTTGTGTATCAGGATTGTGTCCCTCTATGCTTTTATAATAAGATTAAATTGCTAGCCAAACAAAGTAAGAACATTGGAATATTATGATGATAAATTAATGGAAAATTGCTTAAGTTAATTCTTTATGAATTCTTTTTGAAAGGTGTAAATATTTTTGGGAATATGGGCACTTCTTTTTATTTTGGTCTAGGGGAAGTGGGGATGAGCCAAAATCACTTCAGAGTTTTGGTTAACCTTCCCCAACACTCAGACACAAAACAATTTTCAATTTCAAATCTTCAACTTTTTTATCTAGTCATTACCTAATCATTATCCAAACACAAAACCCAATACAAGTTTCTCAAACTTCTAAACAAAACACAAAAAAAAATACAATTTTTTTAAATTTCAAAACAAAAATATTATTAAAAAATTATATTCAAATAGTTTTTAATTTTATAATATTTTTATTCAACGTTTTCTTTCATTTTCCAAAATCCAATAAAACATCTTAACTCAAACCATTTCATTACTATTCACAGATATTCTGAGATATTCTAAGTGTCCAAATGAGCCCTAAGAGAAGACTAGTAGGGTTGAAGATGATGCATTAATTGAATATGGGATCACTTTATCAAACCCCCAACATATTTTTTTATCCCTATTACCCATTTTGGTGGGTGTTGTGAACCGTATTAAGAAGATCCAATGAGATTTCCTATGGAGTGGGCTAGGAAATAGTTCAAGCTCCATCTTGTCAATTGGGACAAGACTTGTTTGCCGATTTTAGAAGGTGGGTTCGGGGTTCGGAACTTGAGGTTGTTTGGTTATGGCATTATCACCAGGAAGGGAAGGCTTTGTGGAGAGATGTTATTGATTCCAATTATGGGAGATGCTTGGGGAGGTTTTTATTCCAATGAAGCTCAAGAAGTTTATGGAGTACGGTTGTGGAAAAGCATAAGAAGCGGTTGGGGGTAATTCTCTAGACATACTAGAAGATATGTGGTGGGTGATTGGCTCTAGGATCAGATTATGGCACGACAGATGGTGTGGAGACAGGCCCTCAATTGTTTTCCCAGTAGTTTTTAGTATTGTGCATCGACAGGGGGCTTCGGTGGCTAAGTTAAGGGTAGTTGCTGGTGGCTCATTACATGGGAATGTCTGCTTTCTTAGAGTGGCCGAGGATTGGGAAGTTGGTGCCTTCATTGAATTTTTCAATTTGCTTTATTCTACAGGTGTAAGCAATGAGGAGGTTGATAAGATGTGTTGGATCCCTTCTAAGAAAGGAAAACTCGTACACTCTTGTTACAAAGCCATGACTATTTTGAAGAATAACCCTTTTTTGTGGAGTATTTGGAAGAGTAGGGCACCTCTGGAAGCTGCATTCTTTGTTTAGACAGCTTCCCTCGGTAAGATTTTGACCACTAATAACTTGAGAATATGCCGGATTATAACAGTTGATTGGTGTTATGTGTAGAAGGGGTGGTGGATCAGTCAATCATTTGCTACTTCATTGTGAGGTTGCTAGGGTTATATGGGAGGACCTTTACTAGAGTTGGTCTTGTAAGGATAATGCCCCGGTGGGTGGTTGATCTTCTAGCCAGTTGGAGATGTATTTATGGTAATACCCAAATTGCAGCAGTGTGGAAGATGGTGCATGTGGAGGGAGAGGAATGACGAGCTTTGAAGATCAGGATGCTCATTGAAGAACTCAGAAGACTTTTTTCAAAACATTGTTTATCTGGGCTACAACTATATATTTTAATGGAGTTAGTTTTAATGAGTTTCTTGTATCTATATCTCCTAATTAGGCATTTTCTCTTGCATACTGCCTGTTTACTGGGGCCATGTCTCTTTCTATGAGTCAATAACATTTTATTCTTATATGAAAAAAAAAAGGTTAAGAAGAGGTGGTATTTTGTGGAAGCGTAACTCCCCCTTTCTCTTGGGGAGAATTATTCTAAAAGTTACAAATTTTAAAAGAAATCAATAATTTTTTGGTATTAATGTAGGCTCTAAAACTAGTGATAGCCTTCCCCCTTGCAAATTCTCTCTATTCCCCTGGAATGAATTATGAACTTTTCAAGGTTGGAAAGGAGAGATATGACTAGGCTACAAAGTCTGGCACATAGCATGCTGCCTTACTGTGTGTGATTATTGAATGCTCTATGCTGCTGAAGATGTGTATAATGAGTTAAACTTCGTGAAGTTTCTGGACCAATATTTGAAATTAAGAACTATTCTGAAGACTTGGTTCGTGTTCTATTGAGTTTTCCTTGTGTGGAAATACATATATTTTTAATTTTTTGGTATTAATGTTGCTGTTATTGTATTTATTGATGCACTGGTAGGCATCCTCGTAAAAGTATTGCTTTAAACTGGATCTGTTTAATTTTCCATTATAATTATCCTTACCAATGTTCTTTATAGTTCAATCAATTTTTTACTTGTTCTTTTTTGCATTTATGATCAATTTTATTGATTTAACTGGGAGATTCAATTTACCAACTTGATATTATGCAGTTTTAGCCATCATTTTGGTGGGTTTGCTCTATGGTTTCTTCATAGCTATAATATGCGGTCAGAAGATCAATCAACGCCATTACCATGTTCTTGCCAAACAAGAACTAACAAAGGTATGATATCTCATTTTCTTGGTGAATAATGTATTAATACCTTTGAAACAATCAGTGTTTTTCCTTTTCTTTTTGTCTTCTTTCCCTCTCTTATGGTTGCATATTAATTCTCTCTCTGTTTGTTTTTGTTTAAGTAGTTGCATGTAAATTGTCTTGTTGCCTGTAGTCTGATATTTTATTTTTCTGTTATATTTGTGAGGATTTATCATTTACTAAGGTGGGAAACTAGTTAACCTTCCTTTGTGACACTATATTCCTGTAGGATTAGAAATGCTACATTCTAATATTATGTAGCACCGGGTGATAAGAGATCCAAAAGCATTAGAACCTCAAGACCATAACTTAACTGTTTTTAAATCATAATGTGGAATGTAACAAAGTTCAATAAAATGAAGCTAAACCTAATCCTCAAAATCATTATGACATCAAATCCAAAACTTAAACAACTGTGTTGGATACATACTATAACTATAAACTCAACCAGGGCATGGTCTCCACTACTGGCTCGGGCCTGCCTACTTAGTCTCATCATCGTTACCTAGGACATTTAAAACATAAAAATGAAAATGAGCAGAATACTCAGTAAATGGTACATTGTATAGTAGAATAATTTTGAATCAGGTTTTATCTTTGAAAACATAACATTTCCACGCATATCATAAAACATTTATCTCTAAACCTTTACTTACTATGCTCAACACATTAATATTTATGAATGTAAACATCCAAAGACCACAACTTCTCAATGTCCTTCAGTGTGACCCGCCCTCTTATTTTCATCATTTGCACACATTTATCTCATCATTGGACATTGTGTGACTGCTGGAATGTATTCTTCTTATTTTTCATATCGTCGGGATTCTGGGATATCTATTTGGAAACAATAGTTCCTCATAGAAAAGCAACCTGTGGAGCAACTTGCAGAGATGTTTACTTATTCCTTGTGTCATAGCGTGTAGGAAGTTTATGTGTTTCAAGCTGGGTTTGTATGACATATATGCTTCAGCTTGAGGGGGAGTGTTAGAGGGCATAACTTTATCCAGCATACAGCATGAGGGGAAACTGTTTAATGTAAGCTACAATATATATAATGCAATCTTAAGGGGGTAGGAAAAGATTTTCCCTCTTTCTGGATCAACCATCTCACGTTCATGAAGAATTTTCATGTCTTTTTTTCTCTCTAAATCCTAACTTCTACAGCTTCAAAGCATTTTACCTTTAAATGTCATTTCTATTGACAGTTTGGATAATTTTTTAAAATCAGGAGTATGTGGTAGAAGACCGAGAAGAGAATACAAATGTCCCTGAACTCGACCCTAGCCATGTGACCGAGCTCAAAATGTTGGGTCTCTATTAACTTGAAAGTCTGTATCCCTGTTTAATTTCTGGTGAGCATCTTTATCTTCTATATACTTTATATAAATCTACTTATAAAAAAATATATATACTTTATATAAATCTCTTCTCCTCTTTTTGAGATGCGGTGTAACACAAAGATCAAATATATGCTTTTTTAATCTGTCAAGAGTTCCATTTTGCGTCAATATACATTTGAGGTCTCCATCATTGACTCTTCTTTCTCAAAGTGGAGAGCAAAATGCATAAGGAGCAAAATGTGCTTTTTGAGTGTCTCTTGCAGTGTTGCATAGTGTATCAATTCACAGAAATAAATTTATATTCATGTTTTTTTTTTTTTTCATATTTTCATTATATTTGTTCATGATATTGATATTTTGCCACTGCCGTTTATTTCCTTATTATCATCTGCACTCCCATTTAATTAGATCTCACTCTTTACTGGAGTAAAAAACAAAGATAACAGAACCAAATTCATTCTGTTTGTTTGTTATCTGCTTCTTCTAAGGAATTTGTTTCTTAACTACATGCAATATTGCTGGAAGTGTCTCAAGAAAAGCAATTGGTGGGAGTTGAGGGCTTTAAAAGAGTTGGGTGTAGAGGGCAGCTATAGATGATTGCGGAATTGAAGCCTGTAAAGTAAAATTTTCCGGAAAAGTAAGGATGAACATGGATTTTCCCAAGAGTCTATTTCAGTATAAATTCAATTAAGCCAAACAATTGATCTAGTTTGGCGTGAATGTATCTCTCTAGGGCCATGTTTTCATTAGACCATTGTCTTTGAGAAATTTTTTTTGATCAGTTTGTCTTTGAGAAATTTAACCTAGTGTTTCTTTTCAATTATTATGTATTTGTATATCTTTGCTTAAATCCATTTCAACTCACTCGTTATAAATGCAGTAATTGTCTTTGTTGCACATAACTGGTCCATTATAACATCTCGTCTATTCTTAATTGGCTTTACATAACTATTCAGGCTATTTGTTTTAGAAATGAATTCATCTTGAGTACTTTGATCAAGAGGTTTCTTTATGTTTCAGGTGATATATGGTAAAACTTTCAATGTTGCCACCAACTGAAAAGAAACTTAGGAAGTGCTGAGTTTAAGACAAAAAATAATGCAGGTCGGTTGGTCTTAACTGAAACTGACATGATTGAAAAGCATCCACTTCAAGATCAACTTCAGAATGCCACTTTACAAACTACAGCGAGAAAGGGGTCTTAAAATGATTGAAAGCAATGAAACTCAGAGAGTAAACAAAGTAAATGCCATCTGTCTCGTTATCTCTTCCATTAACACCCCCCCTTTCTCTCTCTATCTCTTTCATACACCGACATCTCGTTTTATTGTTATTTTCTTCTTAAAGATATATGTATTATTACGTGTACATGTAAATTTGACGTCCCTTGTGTTGTAGTTTTTTTTTATCATTTTATTTTAAATGATGCAAGCTATAGATTGTCGTTCAGCTTGGATTCAACCTAAATTGTTTTCTTCGTATCTTTTTCAAAGAATTTCTTTCATATAACCTGTTCTCAAAGTGCATCTCACACAGATTTCATTCATTCAACATCATCATTCACTCTCTAGGTCTCTCTCTCGACGCATTTACACATTTTAAGGGATTTTAAGATTCTCTTAACCATCTCTTTCTTTTAAAATTTTTATGTCCACCATCTCTCTCTCTCCCTGCCCCCTCCTCGGGCCACCATACACTATAGAAAGAAACATGTATATATGACAAATGCATTTACGTTTTATTTGTGCTTAAGTTTTTTTTTTTCCTTTTTTGATATCAAAGTAGAACTTTATTGCAAAAGAAAGGTTTACAACCGATTATCAACCTAGATGACCTGAGCAATATCAGGAGGAAAAGATTCCCACCAAACACAAATATCAGTTACATTCCAAGCAAACTTTGCAAGTCTATGAGCAGCTTCATTTGCCATTCTTCCCACATGCTAGATAGTGCAACTGTTGAAGCACAACATCAATTCTCTAACATCTTTGATCATGTTGCCGCACTGAGACAAAGAAGCTTATGTTTGCTATAACTCTACTAACAACAAAGAGTCATTCTCTACAATCATATCTTTAATACCCGAATGAACACTGGGCTAGTTTGGGTGGTAGAGTATTATCAGAATACTCCACTACTATTCATTATTTTATTATTACTTTTCACTACTATTTACTAATATTCAATATTCTATCATTACTTTTTCATTATCATCCATAAAATTTCTGAAATCACCTCACTACCCAAACACAACCTGAGTTGAAGGCCTTGAAGTAGGGCTAATAATTCCATTTCAATGGCATCATTAACCTCACTCTCTTTTACTAGCAATCATTATAACTGATCCTCTATTATCTCTGATAATGATCCCTACTCCAGCACTATGTTGCTTAGCAAATATGGCACCATCCACATTAAGTTTCAGAATTCCTTGAGGTGGAGGTTCCCAATTGCAGCATCTTTTCATCCCCTTTTGAGGCATTCCTCTGTGCTCCTTATGACTCTTCTGTAGTGCAAGTGCCTGGCTGATTACTTGGTTAGGGGTCAAAATCTTGTTCTCATAAATCATCTGATTTATTCTATACCAGAAACTCCAAGCTAACAGAAAGAAAAGCTCCACATCCTTCCTTTGGCCTTGCTCCTTGGCCTAATTTGCAATTTCCATGAATTCATGGTGAGACTCAGAGATGTATAGTGCAGGAAGATGTTTTTTCAAGTTCTGTGTAAAGTGTAGAACAATTCCAAAGTGCATGTGTCATGTCTTCCACTACATTTTGGCAGAACTAGCAATTGTCATCACTGATCACATTCCTCTTCAGTAGATTGTGTCTTGTGGGAAGTGCCTCTTTACAGGTCTCCAAGCAAAAGCTTTAATTTTATTTGGATTTTGCAGTTTCCAAATTTCTTTCTAGATTGCCTTATATCTTCCAGCAGTAGAGCTCTCCCCTAGTGTACTCTCATATTTTCTTTTTTTTTTGATAAGTAAGATATAAATTTTATTGATGTGAATGAAATAGGCATATACCTAGTACACCGGAAGTATATAGTTGAACACCTAGATACATTCTACGAGTGTTAAACTAAAGATAGGAATTCATGTATATCATCCCCATTTAATACAATAGCTGAAAACCAAAGCAATAAAGTGTGCATAAAATAATTCTTCAGCTCCAACATTGTTTGTTCCTTGTCTTCGAAGCAGCGCATATTCCGTTCCGTCCAAATACACCACATGATACACAACGGAATCATTCTCCAAACTGCAGCCACTTGATGACTGCCCTGCGATTTCCTCCAACAACCCATTAGCTCCACCACTCTCCTAGGCATTACCCAAGCCACCCCAACCCGTCGAAAAATCTCATCCCATAGCCCTCTTGCTACATCACAATGTAGTAAAATATGATCTACCGATTCTCCATTCTTTCTACACATGTAGCACCAATCCAATACAACACATCCTCTTTTCCTCAAGTTATCCGTGGTTAAGATCTTCCCAAGGGCAGCATTCCAAACAAAGAAAGCAACTCTAGAAAGCACTCGAGACCTCCAAATGTTCCTCCATGGGAATGAGGTGTGATCCTGAGAAATCAGAAGTTTATAATACGCTTTTACTGAGAATTTCTTATGATCCTGGAGCCTCCATTTCAAGCTGTCTTGTTGTGCCATAGTAGACCCAAAAGAATGTAACAAGCTGAAAAAATCTGAAACCATAGATAATTCCCAATCATGAATATCTCTATTAAACAGAATATTCCACTGATGCGAGCCATGTGCAAATAATCGCACTTCCGCCACAGACACGTCCTTGTTAATTGCAATACGATATAAAGCTGGAAACACCCTTTCCAATGCGTGATCTCCACACCACACATCTCGCCAAAAACTGATTCGGTTACCCTCGCCTGCGACAAAACGGATATGATTTACGAAAATAATCCACCCCTTCCTTATAAACTTCCATAGCCCCACTCCATGCCCCCCTCTCACTTCTTTAGAACACCAACCACCCCAATCAACTCCATGTTTAGCATCTATTATTTCCCTCCACAAAGAACCCTCTTCCATATGATATCTCCAAAGCCATTTCCCCAACAACACTTTATTAAAAGTTCTCAAATTACACACACCCAACCCCCCATACTCAACTGGAGAACATACTGACTTCCAATTAACCAAATGAACTTTCTTCTCCTCCCCTAAGCCTCCCCATAAAAATGCCTTGAAGAGTTTCTCGATTCTATTCACCACCCCTACAGGCATAGGAAAAAGGGATAAAAAATAAGTGGAAAGATTTGTAAGGGTACTCTTGATAAGAGTGAGACGACCCCCTTTCGAAAGATACACCCTTTTCCATCCAGCCAACCTTTTTTCTATCTTTTCTACCACCCCATCCCATATAGCTCTACTCTTGAAAGTAGCACCTAGCGGAAGGCCCAGGTATTTCATTGGGAACGAGGACACCCTGCAACCCAGAAGACTTGCTAAATTGCGTATATTAGGGACCACCCCCACCGGTACCATCTCAGACTTGTCAAGATTCACCTTGAGCCCTGATACTGCTTCAAAACAAAGTAATAATGCACGCAAAGTTTGGACCTGACTCCTATCCGCTTCACAAAACAACAGAGTTTCGTCTGCGAAAAGAAGATGTGAAATGATACAAGAGCTACCAGAGCCATTTCCCACCTGAAAACCAGATAAGAAACCCCCACTAACAGTAGCCTGCAACATCTTGCTCAGCGCCTCCATAACTATGACAAAAAGAAAGGGAGATAATGGATCACCCTGTCGCAAACCCCTCGAACTATAAAAAAAACCTGCAGGAGTGCCATTAACTAGCACTGAAAACCGGGCCGTTGAAATGCAAAAACGCATCCAGGAAATCCACCTATCTCCAAAGCCACACCTCTTTAATAAATACGAAAGGAAATCCCAGTTCACATGGTCATAAGCCTTCTCCATGTCTAGCTTGCAAAGAATACCTGGACTTCCCTCCCTCAACCTAGCATCCAAACACTCATTTGCAATGAGCACCGAATCAAGTATATATCTCCCATGAATAAAAGCATTCTGGGGCTTGGAGATAATATTTTCCAGCACTAGACTGAGTCGGTTAGCAAGGACCTTTGAAATAATCTTATACACACTGCTAATCAAACTTATTGGACGAAAATCCTCAATATTCGACGCCCCATATTTCTTTGGAATGAGTGCAATAAAAGTCGCATTAAGTGATTTTTCAAACTTTTGATAAGCATGAAATTCACTGAACACCCGCAAGACATCACCTTTCACCACATCCTAACAAGTTTGAAAGAAACCCATTGAAAAACCATCCGGGCCCGGCGCTTTGTCCTTAACCATACCAGATATGACCTTGAAGATCTCATCTTCCACAAAAGGTCTCTCCAATACACTCACCAGCTGTGAATCAATTGTCTCAAAAGGTAAGTCATCAAGCTTCGGCCTCCAAGTTGCTGGTTCGGTAAGCAGAGTCTCATAATAATGTGCAATGTGACTTTCTAGATCAGCCGAAGAAGATAGCACCTGTGTACCTGAATGTAACAACTCAATCGCATTATTGCGTCGATGAGAATTAGCCATTTTGTGGAAAAACTTCGTACACCTATCACCCTCTTTCAACCAGAGGGCTCTGGATTTTTGACGCCATGAAGTCTCTTCTAACAGCAAAACCCTTTCCAATTCTGCCACAACCGTCACTTTTCTCAATAACTCCTCCTCCGAGGCCCTTCCCAATAATTCCTTACCCTCCAACTCCTGCAACTCCTCCAACAAAATAGACTTCTGATTGTCAATATGATCAAAAACTTCCAAGTTCCATTTCTTCAGGTCTTGCTTTAGAGCCTTCATCTTACCTGCAAGAATAAAACTCGGAGTGCCGCTAAACTGGTATGAAGTCCACCAATTTCTCACCATCTCTACAAACCCGTTCACCTTAAGCCACATATTCTCAAACTTGAAGTACCGGCGACCCCCTTGAATGCCACCACAATCTAAAAGGATGGGAAAATGGTCTGAGCTAACTCTAGCTAACCTTTTCTGGCTAACTTCTGGGTAGTGTGCTTCCCATAACGGCGAGACAAGAAATCTATCCAATTTCGACCAAACACGGCCATTAGACCAAGTATACTCACCACCCACCAAGGGGAGGTCCATAAGATCCATATCAAAGATGAACTCAGAGAATTCCGCCATGGCCAAAGTGTGTCGATGATGCCCCGATCGTTCACTAGGAAAGCGAATAATGTTAAAATCACCCCCCATACACCACGGCACATCCCATAAAGAGTATATTCCCGCCAACTCCTCCCACAACCGTCGTCTATCACTATCTATGTTAGGACCATAAGACCCTGCAAAAGCCCAAATCCACCCATCGCTCACATTTTTGAACAACACCGAAACCGAAAACTCTCCAACACATTCCTCAATCACCTCAACCACTCTTTTATCCCACATTAATAATACTCCACCTGATGCTCCCTGAGAGACTAAATAAGACTAACCCAAATAAGAGCATCCCCAAATACTACGTACAATACTTCTATCAATAAGACCCAACTTTGTTTCTTGCAAGCATATCACATCTCCCTTCCATAGTCTCAATAGAGCTTTGATCCGAAGGCGTTTTTTCCTATTATTGAGACCCCTTACATTTCAAGAAACGAGCTTAGGCTTCATTAACACTTAACTTACCCCTCCCTTTTGATCTAACCCTTCCACTACTCCCCTCCTTGACATCGTAATTGATGGAGCATGTTAGGCGTTTAAGTTCCCTATCTTGCTTTGAAGTTGATTTCGAACGGCTAGCTTCAATAGCCACTAGAAGGGCCATAAATTGTTCCTCATAACCTCCAAAAGAGACCCCGAATATTTTCTGTAACTCCTCTACCTTTTTAAAAATCCAATTCGTCGAATAACTCCCATAATCACTGGGAGGGAGTGTACATAAAGGAGTAAGAGTCCCCTCTTCCCCAATACTGTTCTTGGGAATCACCGAAACCATCAGTTTATTTGTTTCACCATTTACAACCATATTATTAATAGGAGAATCATCCCCAGCAACTAACTCATCAGATCTGCTCCTCACCAAAAGTGGAAGACCACTCTGAATCACATTACTGTCCCGCGAAAGCATCTCACCGCAACGAGGCAGCTCTCTATCCCTCAAACCAGACTGCTCATGCCCTTCTTCTGGAGCTTCGTCCACCACACAAAATTCCGAGAATTCATTTCCCATCAATATCTCTGAAGACAAGGACGCAGACGCACTCTCTAACGCCAGAAACTCCCCCTCCTCTGTCTCTTCCCGTCGGACCTCCTTCGCCGCCTCACCTGAATGGTCGTCCGAGTGTGTCGGCAGCTTCTGTGCCGGCAGGGTTGCCGATAATCCATTTATTGGCGCCACAGAAGCACCCTGGCTCTGGTCCGAAATCTCGGATCCGAGGCGGACCTCGTTTCCCATCTCACCAGAAGGGTCGACCGAGGTTGTCGGCCACTTCTGTGCCGGCAGGGTTGCCGGTAATGAGGTTATCGGCGGCACTCTCTTTCCCTGGTCCGATATCACGGATCCGAGACCCTTCCCCGACCCGGCTATCTCCACTGCCCTCCAGACCTTCACAGGGCCTGATGCCTGACCCTTACCCAAGCCCATTGTTCTGCTCAGCCCCATACCAGGCCCACCAATTCGGCCCATCACCTCCTTGCCTTTAACGCAGCGTTTTAGATGATTTATTTCATCTAGCCGATCTTCTCCTCCAATCCCGTTAACATCTTCAAAATGCTTTCCTCATTTAGCCCCGCCAAACTGCTTTCTGCTACACCATGCCGCTGCACGTCCTCAGGTATGGTTACACCTGACACCACTAACGCATCCTGATACGGTAACTTCTTCAACACTTCACTGTACGTCCTTGCCCCACCTGCCAACGATGATGGAACACCTCCCTCACCATTGTTCTTCTTTGCAGCAACTATCTGAAAATCAGCCATCTCCATTAAAATGTCAGCAAGCTTTTTCCATCCCTCCCCCTTCCTTCCTTCCGGAATCACTAGCAAACCTCTTCTCTTATCACGACCAAATTCTGAGATGGAAATAAAACTACCATTAAAGTTACGTCCCTTCCTCACTATTATCACAGTGTCTCCTTTTCTACGAGTTTGCAGAAACTCCTGAGTACCCACTGTTACTGCACAATCCTTCACCATAGAACCCAGCCAACCCAGAGTTTCCCAGTCCACTGAAATGTACTTCACACCACGATGACTACTTTCTATAATCCTCCACCACTTTGCATTCTCCTTTTTGAGCTCGAACAACTTCTGATCAATGAATACCTCCTTGCATAACCCCATCTAAAACCAACCCACAGCCAATGCAAAAAGTCTATAAGCGCTCCTCACGCTAAAATTACCATTATGCTTAGGTGCCCATATGATAGTATCCTCATATTCTTTTGCACTGAGCAGCATCTTCAGAACCTCATTTGTAGCAGCTGGAGGTAGCATAGTCCTCACCTTTTCCACATCCCACCATTTAGTATGCTCATCAATGAGACTATCCACAGTTTCATTTAAATCTTTGCTGTCCCCCTCAATGTTGTAGGCTCGTAAAACCTGGATCCGGTGATCTGTCCATATCTTGATGTTTCTCCTAGTGCCTACTCTCCATCTGTAGCCAAAAGTCAGGTCTTTTTTAGCAGCCCAAATGCCCCTCCACACATAAGAGTGATTGTGTCCCAAACTGGATTTTAAATCCCCTTCAGGAAAATATTTAGCTTTGAAGACACTATGAAGTAAAATATCATTTTCCTTCAGAATTCTCCATCATTGTTTAGCCAAAAGAGCATTATTAAAAGATCTCAGATATTTAAAACCCATGCCACTTGCATGTTTAGGCTTGCACACGTGCTTCCAGCTGACCCAGTGAATTTTATGTTCCTGGTGTTTCTGCCCCCACCAGAATTAGAGCAAAAGAATGCCAAATAGCTTGAAGCAACTCATATAATATGTGGGTATAGAAAGAGCAACAACCTTTATTAAAACCTCTCTACCTCCCTGAGATAATAACTTCTCTTTCCAACTCTGAAGTCTCTACCATACAGGATGTTTAATATCAGAGAAGGCCTTTGATTTATCTCTACCCACCAGTGGGGGCAATCCCAAATACTTATCCTATTGTTGGAAATTTTGAACACCCCAAAATGATAACAGATCCTCTTGAGTCTCCCTGCCCACATTCCTGCTAAACCATAGATGTCTTCTCTTTGTTAATTCTTTGTCCTGAAGCTTGTTCGTACATCTCAAGCAATTCCTTTATTTTCTCATTCTCCTGTTGGCTAGCTTTGCAAAATAGAACACTGTCATCTGTAAAAAGAATATGAGTGTCTTTAGGAGAACCTCTGCATATCTTTATACCCGAGATTTGTTTTCTAGCTTCAGCTTGTTGTAGTATTGAGATCAAGCCTTTTGTGCATAACAAAAACAGATATGGAGACAAAGGATCCCCTTGTCTAATGCCTCTGGTAGGAGTAAGTGGACATTTTGGTTCGCCATTGATTAAGACAAAAAGATACTCTTCACACAAAGCATCACAATCTGAAATCACTTTGCTGCAAAACCATCCTGACCATCACTTCCTCTAAGTAATGCCACTCCAATCGATCATAAGCCTTGCTAATATCCAGTTTGAGGGACATGTAACTTGTCTTTCCTTTCCTTTTTTATCTTAAAAAATGGATCATCTCATAGGCTACTAAGATGTTATCCGTAATCAACCTGCCTAGCATAAAAGCACTCTGGGAACTAGAAATAACAGATTGGAGGATAATTTTAAGCCCTATTAGCCAACACTTTTGAAATCAGCTTATAGATTACATTTCAAAGACTGATAGGCCAAAAGTCTGTTATTCTATCAAAGTTCTTCTTCTTAGGAATCAATGTAATGAATGTATGATTGAGGGATGGAGGAAAGGTACCAGTGTTAGAAGTTGCAAGACAGCAGCAGAAACTGATTCCCCAACAATGTGCCAATACGTTTGGAAGAAAACTGGTGTCATACCATCTGAAGTCACCTCCTCCTTTGTAAAGGTCTTCGTAAGCTCTCTATTCATGCCTGCAGAAATCACTCATTTTAAGCCTTCAAGAAAATTAAAATCTCAATTTTGTGTAGATGCAGTGAACACAGATTGGAAATAATCCAAGATGACCTTGTCCCTTCTTTCTCCAACCTGCCACTGACCTTCATCATTGTTTAGCCCAGAAATGAAATTCTTCTTTCTTCTTTGTGATGCCTTCTTGTGGAAGTACTTGGGTGTTTTGGTCTCCAACTTGTAGCCACAAAGTCTTTGATCTTTGCCTCCACATTATCTCCTCTCTCTCCAACCAGCATTGTAAACTATCCCTGGCCCTCTGATGATCTTCCATTCTTGATTGTTTGATCTTGTTATGGACTAAGCCAAATGTACTTTTATTCCATGCCTCAAGTTGCTAGCTGCAAGCTGGAATTTTCTCCATCACTCTTTTCATATCAGCCCCACCAAGACCTTCACCCCAAGTTCCTGCAATGCTTCTTTCACAATCATCATGATCAATCCACATTGCTTCAAACCGAAACAACTTCTTACCGCTACTATAGTATTGGATATCTTGTGTATGTAAGATGATAGGCACATGATCTGAATGGGCTGCTGTACCATGAGTTACTCTGGCATTTGAGAATAGGTTGATCTATGAATTATTAGCTAGGAATTTGTCCAACCTTTCACTAATGCCATAGTGCTCTCCCCTTCTATTGCTCTAAGTGTATTTATTGCCTTCGTAACCAAGATCACCTAGAGCACAACCATCTAGCATATGTCTGAACTCCCTCATTTGCCTTTCTGCTTATCTCTCCTGCCATGCTTCTCTTGTCTACTAAGAATTTCATTGAAGTCTTCAAAAACCAGCCAAGCTTGATCATCCCTGTCTTTTAATGCATTAATCAAATTTCAAGTCTCATGTCTTCTTGTTGCTTCTGGATGTTCATAGATCCCAGAAAGCTACCATTCCACACTCTCCCCCTCTGAGATCTTGGCATCAATATGATATCTGGAGAAACTTTTAACAGTGACTTGAATCTCCATTTTCCACATTAAAGCTAAACCCCCACTTCTTCCTACACTATCTACAGCCAATCAACCATCAAACCCCATACTGAATTTTAACGATTCCACTTTCCTAGCTACCAACTTTCTCTCTTGAAGAAACAAAATTTCGAGACCTTCCTTCCTGACCATGTCACGAAGCGCTCAAATTTCCCGTGGGTTCCCAAGCCCACAAGAATTTTAACTTATAATTTTCATTGCTCTTGGCAGGGTTGGAATCCAGCCTCCACCAATAGTATTGAATCATGTTGTTGTTCCTCTATCTCATCTCTTTTCTGTTTCGTACACCTCTGTGAAATAACATTCTCAACATGTACTTCCTTCCTCTCATGTGTCTGCATGGCTGTCTTGCTACCATCCTGGGTAGTTACATTTCTCTTCAGACGTTGCCATTTCTTACCCGTAGTGGGCTTTTTGGTCCCAATCAGTTGGGACATTGGGCTTTCTTCTGAGGCCTTATCCACATTATTATCATCTGAAGGCCTCTTGTCCATCACCTCATTATTCACGAGGCCATTTAAATTATGTAAACTTCCACCCTCTTTCATCTATGAGACTATGGCAACCCCTTTCTCTTTCCCGCGCTCTCCTCCCTGTAAAGAAACTGCTGTAATCTTGGAAACTTTTGGGATGTTTGAATCTTCAATCTCATTTGGTAACTTCCTTATTTTCATTATGAATATCTCTTCTGCATTCAATTTGCCGCTGACTTTGCCATGAATATTCTCCTTCTTTGATGTTGTATCTCTCGCCTCCAAGATTTCAGTCGTTGAATGTGCATCTTTCCAAACTGGCCTTGGTGATCGTTCTAGCGAAAAATTCCATTCAGTCATGGTGTTTTGCTCTAGAAAGTTCTTCTCCCTGCCGCCTGTACTCACTGATCTCATCCATTGACCAAACGGAAGCCTCTCTTCATCAAATTGATCCTCCTGAGTTTGCCACAAGGTGCATTCTCGATATCCATGGCCGACCCTTCTGCACACAACAAAAATTGGGTAATCGTTCATAAACAAAACGAACCCAGCAGGATCCACTTGGTCCACAGTTAATACGTTTACCTCTTAACAGAGGTTTGGTAATATCCAAGCGAACTTTAATTCTGAGATATTCTCCCCATGCTGCTTTTCCTTGTTCCACATCAATGTCTTCAACAGTGCCAATAGCCTCTCCTTATAGTCTTCCCACCTACTCATTCATTACTTGTAATGGGAGATCATAGATTCTAATCCAAAAAGCTGCTTCTGTGAATTTGATTTGGTTGAAT
This sequence comes from Juglans regia, assembly GCF_001411555.2. NCBI lineage: Eukaryota > Viridiplantae > Streptophyta > Magnoliopsida > Fagales > Juglandaceae > Juglans > Juglans regia. The sequence continues at coordinate 14,671,862 of NC_049907.1, read as the reverse complement.
TGTTGACATGTGTCTAACTCTTTAATCAGCAGGAGATATTTATCAAAGGACCAAGGCCTTTCCCTCATAACCTGATCCTTATCTCTGTGATCTTCAAACTCTACAATCAGCAACTTTGGCCCCAGGTCTTTGAACTGCATTCTCCTCACTGGTCTCCATATTTTTTGCATTGTCTGCTTCAATGCTTCCTTATTAAAATGACGGTCGCTGAGAAGAGTCATAACTAGACAATTTTCACCTCTATTTCTTGTCTGTTCCACCATGTTTGTCTCCAGTACAATCTCTTCCTTTTCATATTCAGACAAAGAGAGTCGTTTGTAAAGTTATTAAATACCCCTCCATCTTGTACACCAACACCCTTATTATACGTGTTTCGCCGTAATACTTTGCCAGAAATACCTGTACTGAGACAGGAAAGAGCCTCTACGCCAACTATTTATGCTAAAGTTATATGAACCAAAATGCCAATGTGTATGTTTGACATCTTTTTTTTCTTCTTCTTCTTAACTAATTTATGTAATCGGTCATCATACACCTTGGATTTCTTTGCATCATTTTTGGAGTACTTATGATTCTAACCTTTTCACATTTAAATTGGCATTGATGTTATTGTCATTACTACTTTCAAATTCATGGTCCACCCCACTTCTTCCAACATGTCACCCCTCACCTGCCATTTGTTTTCTTCTGAACTCCATTTTTGGCTGTTATAGTTTTCTTTATCTTCGAAGATTTCTTGTTTCTCCGTCTCAATTTTCCTGATATAGTGCTCATAAATAATTTTCTCTTCCCATCAAGTCGAACGATTATGCATTAAACTAAAATGTTTCTAGTTCAAAAAACTCCCCTCTCCCACATCCACGCCCACACCTGTACACACATAGTGGGGGACAAGTTTGGACACCAAAAGAAGCTGAGATATTGTCATGCTGCCTGGACGATCCTTTGATATTTTAGATCTTATGTCAGTGTTTTCGAACTTGTTTAAAGGTCTTTTGTGTTAATGCACCATAAATTGAGGTCTTGAAAACTCCACAGTAATAGCGTAAGGTGAGGTAAAAGAATCTTGTAACTGCATCAGTTATTAGTTAAGTAGGTGTCTTTAATTGGAAGGGGCAAATAGTTTTCGTTAAGCAGTCTGCTCAAATACAGAAAAATTTCAGCTGTAAATAGACCAAAAAGTCAAGGAAAATGCTCGTAGAGCCCCTAAAATTTACCGCTCATGCATTTTAATTTTTTATTTATTTATTTTTATTTAATAGTTAAAGAAGTTATTATTAATAAAATTGTATATTTTTTTTTATTTTTTTTAATGATTAAGGAAGTGACTATTAGTGAAATTATATATATATTTTTTCTTAATGATTAATAATGTTAAAAAAATACTTTAAAAAAATCAAAAGAAAAAGAATAAAAATTTTATAACTAGCTATATGTCTAAACATTGGGCGCCCGCTAGCATCACCCAAAAGTTAAAAGCCAGTAAAAAAACTTCAGCTTACAACTGTTAGTGCTCACCCAACAATCCGGACTCCTCTAGTCCTTTGGACCAATCGATCGCCATTATTTGGCCTCTTCACTAAAATGTTATTATTTTTTGAATTAAAAACTCATCAAAGTCTAAACACATTCAAATAAATATATATATTTTTGAATTTTATTGGGAAATTATAAAATAGTTTATATCATTTTTGCCTTTGTATTTATTTGGAGGCAACAATGCTGGAAGTATAGTCATTGGGGCTGGTGATGCCAGCTTTGATGGTGGAACTAATGGTGGAGATCATGTGACTGATACCTAGCATTTAGGTTGAGTGTAAAGCATTTTTGTTTATCTTATGCCTGTTTTGGTTATTGTTCTTTGATGAGAACATTTTTTATTGACTAGAAATTTATGGTTGCAGTAAACACAGAAATGCCAAGAACATTTTCCTGGGAGTTATGTTTGGTACAAGTCAGTTTAAGCTTTGATTTATTGATAGCAATTGCTTCAACTCGTACAAAAGAAAGGAAAATAAATTGATTAAGGTTTTGTTTGGAACTTGGACTCAACTGAGATTAAGTCAGTTCAGTCTAATTTTAAGTTGAGTCTAATATTTAAATACCCAACTCTCAAATCACTAAATTCATCACAGCTCAAAACCTCTTTACACGTGAGACTTACATCCTTTTTCAATTCAATATCTCTTTATACGTGGGATTCACAAACTTTTTAAACTTATCATAAATACATCTTAGAGCATTAGCATTGGATTGACCATCATATTCTTTAAATTTTGACTAATATGTAGATTTTTTCCTTTTAGCTAATCATTCAAAACTTGAAGTTTACATTAGATTAGTCATCACACTCTCTATAATAATAAAATATTATTATTTTTTATTATTTATATTTTTTTAATTAATTTTTATTTTATTTTCATAATCTTCAATGACCTCCAACAATTATATTTATTTTCATTTTCACAATCTAACAATCTATAATATAATAATCTCATATGTATATAGATGTTAAAATCTCATATGAATAAAAATATCAAATCTATAATATAATAATCTCAAAAAATACTTTTAAATTTGCTATAGTTCTTTTCATATTTGATAAGAAGAATAGATTTATTGTAGTTTATATTTTGAATGAAAATAATTTAACTAATTCAATGTAGAGTTAATATAGATGATATTTGCTAAATTTGAAGATGAAAATATATTTAGCTAATCTAATGTCAATGCTCTCATCTTAACATACAAACACATCTTTTATCTTAGGTCCTCACAAAATTTATTTCTCCATCTCAATTTATTACTATTCATAAAGAGTTCAACTCATATCAATTCAGCTTAATGTCCAAATGGGATCTAAAAGTACTTAAATACCATGTAATCTATATCTCAAGAATGGAGTGCGAATAGAATGTGCATACACGCACAAACAGGCCACACCCTTCCGTAAACAGAGTCTGTTCCTCTATACAATCGCTTATAATTATAGGTCGTTTTTTAGCCCAATGTTTGCAAACTCAAATGAGTTTCTATGCATGTGCCCCCAAAGATCTCTATTATTTAAAAATTCTCAGATCCATTCTATTTTTGGCTGGTGCTCTTGCATTCTCTCTCTGTACCTTACGTACACTGCTTCTGTTTTTATCCCGAATCTACAGTTTCATAATGATAAAGCTTTATATGAAAGACTTGACAGTGTTCTAATTCAGCAGGAAACAATTAATGCACGTAGTAATGTTGAAACTCCTTAAAATTTTCTTATAATCCATGTTCAAGTAGTGATGATAAAATTCCTAATTTACCAGATGTTTCCCCTTTCTTTTTGCTTTTGCTAATAGTGTGTGTTCTTTTTAATCACATGCTTTAGTAGTTGGGAATGGGGTTATTTTCATTTTCATTTTTCGGAGAGATGTTCACTCGCGAAGTTTTTAATGAAATTGCACCAAGATTCAAGCGGGAAAATCTGTCTCGTTTGTTTTCAGATATAGATGAGTTGAGATTAAAGTTAAAAAGTTGAATAAAATATTATTAGAATATATTTTTCAATATTATTTTTATTTTGGGATTTGAAAAAATTGAATTATTTATTTTATTTTGTATGAAAATTTAGAAAAGTTGTAATGATGAGATAAGAGATTTTCAAAGTTTTCAAAATTTTGAGTTTTAGTCTTAAAAACAAATCAAGCCAACTTGACGTGATCTTGATAAGTTTTCATTAGGCGATTTTTAGTTTGAGCATACTATAACAAGTCAACATCCAAACAGGGCCTTAATCATAACATTAACATCATAACGTACGGTATCGTCACAGTTCCCCATATGCACTGTGAGTATTTGCTGGTGACCGTAGTACAACTCTTGTTAAAACTACGTTGTCTGCAAACTCCTTCTCAATGAATTAGTAACATAACATAACATCATCATAACATCATAACATATACACCCACCAACCTTAGGTGTCATAACATTTGATTCCACTCTGGCGTTCTTTAAAAAGAACTCATTCGAAACTTGTTGACTGTTCTTTGCCAACCCAGGAGTCACCACTCAATTTTTACTCATTCCAGAGTGGATAAAGGAGTTTCACTAGGATAATTTTCCATCCTAACCTTTGGTGTTGTGACAAAAATTATTTTCATGTTATGCTTGAAAAATGTAGTTTCTTGATATGTGAATATGTAACAAGCTTTCATGTGAAAATGACATTTATATGCAATATGCTAAAAATGGTAAAAATTTCCCATGTCATGTAAGTAAGTAGTCATGTACTCAATGTATCATATAACATGGTGTTTCATATTCAAAATGACAATTATAACATGAATGTGGCATTTATCAACAAATCATAAATAACTTATCAAGGTGTAACTTAGAAGCTAACTTACAAACTTCTCGAGTTTAGAGAATCAAAGCGGCTGTAATCAAAATTGTACTAAGTTAGGATTTGAACTACTAAGGAATATGTTCATAAAATCAAAAGGGTTCAAGAATTGGTATTTACAAAAATATCCCTAAACTTTCAAAAATTGTCATTAAGGCCCTAATTTTTCACTATTTGCAAATAAGCTTTAAATTTAACCAAACTTCATAATCTCATATTTTCCATATTATAAAACCATATATGCCCTTAGAATTTTAAGAAATCAAGTGAAACTATGCCAATTATACCCAAACCGTGGCATGCTTTCCATTAAGGCCTAGATGTGATTTCAACTATTCCACCTCTATGGATGCATGTGTACATAAATTCATCAAGTGATAATAGAAATTATAACCTTAGAGATAAATTAAAACTTAGGGTTAGGTCATACAAGTTCATCCTAACACTTGAACTTGGCTCAAGACTTTCATCACCATTAAACTAACCCTTAAGTATGCATGATATCTCTTAGTCTTTTTCATCAATAAAAGTTTCAAAAACTGGAGTCAACTCATGCATTTTCCTTCTTATCCCAATCACAAGATTTTCTAAATGTTCATTATTTAAACCTAGTAAAATAAATCAAAACTCCATAAGTTTAGCATAAATTAATCAAAATCGTGCATGCTTGGATGATCAACACAAGATAGAATTAAAGTCTAACATGACGTGTTTCTAACTTCGAAATTAAACCTTCTAAAATCATTCTAAGATATTTATGAATCATATAAAATCATACCAACTCATGCCATGGCTAAAAATTCAACCCAACATAATTAATTTCAACAAAACTTCAAATCTGAGTCGGTTTGATATCTATATGCTAAACCTTAACTAAACTCATTTAAAAACTCATTCTTATACCATAAATTAAAACCTAACATGTTATTCTAATACTTAGCAAGATATTAAGCAAGAACACTTACAAAAATTATGGCCCTTTAAAGCTCCCAACATAACTTCATTCAAGAACACTAAAAAACCTCACTCGGTTTCACTCTACGGCTCACTAAGGGAGGAGAAGCTCTTAAGAACTCAAGAGAAGGCTTGGAGAAGAAGTGTGGAGAAATGATGGAGTGAAGGGGTTTTTTATAGTGTTCAATAGAAGGGTGAGGCGCACAACAATGGAGAGGCTTGTGAGTGGTGGAAGGGGGCGGTGGTGGTGATGAATGCACAATTCCAGTTCGTGTCATCTTTGTACAGATGTGAATAGTGCCCTATGCTACCATGACCTCATCAAGGTCAAGTGCTGCAAGGAGGCTAAGGGTGTAGGGCTACCATGGTGCTGAAAGAAAAGAAAAAAATAAAATAAAACTAAGGCTTGAAGTCATGCCATGATGTTGTCGAGTAAGGGTCTGAAAATCTAGACAGATTTTCACTTCATTGCTTGCATCCCTTTGTTTTATCTCTGTGGCTGAAATGCATAGGCATAATGACACTCTTTAATGCCCTTTTCAGATGGTGGAAGATGGAGGGATTGGCTACCAATAGATGATGTGTGTGCAGCTCAAAGAAGAGGGTGAAGTGGGGGTGGTTGCTGAGTGATGTCTTGCACAAAAGCCAATCGGTTTTGGCTCTACTTGAGGTGGCTTGAGTCAAGACTCACCATGATGACTGGAGGGGCTCTTGGGGATTGGAGGAGAATGGAGGTGACATGTGGTGGTGGTTCAACTAAGTGCAGAAATACAACCAAACACAAACCATTCGGTTAGGCACTCAACTAGGCTTCCAATGAAACCGGTTGGATCAATTTGGTTTGATTGTCTTGGAACCATTTCAACCAACAACCAAACTGAAACAAGAGGGATAATGTGAGGGGTTAAAAGACAAAAATGACCTTGATGCATCAAGGTGTTGATTGTGGTGTTTTGGTCAATGACATGTCTTTGCCTCATGTGACATGTGTTGGATCAAGACTAATATTCTAATTTAGTCTAAGAATGATGAAAAAATAATAGAGTTCAAATAAAAAATGTGAGAAATAATTAAAAATGAAATTAAGTTTAAATCATAGTTTAGAGATCACTAATCATGTATAAGTTGATTAATGCTCTTAACTCAAATTTAAAACTTAATTTAGGTCTAAAGAAAATCTCAGAAGTGTGGGGTACATTACGGGTTTAACGGAAAACAAAGGTATGATGCATGTGGCTTCAAAATAAAAGTACAAAAATTGAAAGACAAGACTTTTGGACGTTGAGTCAAATAATGCTTGTAATTGTCGCTTATAAATAAAGAAAGCTGCACCGATAGGTGATATGACGAAACAGTTGAATCAAAACATTCTTCAACATTTGGTCAACTTATTGACAATATAAAACACTACTTACAAAGCACCTCGTGGGAGTTTAAGCATTGAAGAAATGTAGGATGGGAGTTTAAGCTCAAAAGCTGGCAAGGTAACTATGATTTGAAGGTTACCCAATGATCCTCCATGACATTTGTATCATAGGAGAAAGCTTTGTAATGTTTTTATTGAATCAAAGTTAATACCTATCTCATTTATAAAAAAAATAATAAACAAAAAGAATCATAAAATAAATAATAAAATTCAAAAACAATAAAATATTATAAAACCCACCCCCGATATGTATATTCATATAAATACTGTGTATATTCAAAGTTTTTCAAAGAGTTATTTTATTTTTAAATCGGTATGTAAAACATATCATTCATATTATTTAAATTGTAAAATTTGATTTATAAAATTCACATTTTAAAATTAAATATTTTATTTGAATGCATTTACACTACACATCATCCACATAACATAATTTGATTTGTAAGATTCAAATTTTAAAATTATTATTATGATTAAACAAAAAGTTAATTAAAAAATTAAATTCAAAAGGAAAATGACAGCACATGTACTTATAAAATTATTTTAGAGAAATGATATTTGAAATCTTTGAATATGTAATTCTCGAACATTCTTTTTCAAAAAACAAATATATCTATTCAGACAAAAACATTTTTTTTTTAAATTACTACACTATACTTGCGTATCAAGGCCCCGTTTGGATGTAAAGTTAAGTTAAGATTAGTTGAGTTCTTTATAAATAATAGTGAGTTGAGATGGTAGAGTGAATTTTGTGAAACTAGCCTAAGATGAGTTTAGATATTAAGATGAGTTAAATATATTTATGATAAGTTAAAAAATATTGTGAATTCTGCGTGTAAAGAGATGTTGAATTAAAAAAATTTATGAAATTTAAGTATAAAGATATTTTAAATTAAAATAAATTTAATAATTTAAATATTAAATATTTAAATATTAAACTCAATTCAATCGAAGCTTAACCCATTGTTGAGATCATACCATCTCACTCTGTACGGAGAGGTGCTCTTTTATCCAAACGGCCAATATATATAAGTTTCAAGACGGTTTCATTTTTATTAAAAAAAAAAAAAAAGACGGTTTCATTTAAATCCAGAAAACGACAAAACGTCTGTTGCCTCTTTTGGCAATTTCAGAAACTTTACTGTGATCCAGCAAAAAAGCATTCAGCCATTCGACTGTTGCCTCTGTAGGCAATTTCAGAAGACCCTTTGTGGCATATAGCTTCCTCCGTCTGAAAAATTTCCCCTAACAACAATTTTTTCTTCTTCTAGTAAGCCATCTTGATTATTTTATAGGTGTTGTGATAAGATTATTTATTTTTCTGATTCTATACACAAATTTATTGACGTGATTATTACTCGAATATATCTATCATAAAGTATTTAAAATTAAATAGCAATTAAAATAACAATATAAAAGATAGTAAAAATCGAATATATCCATCATAAAATATTTAAAATTAAACAGCAATTAAAATAACAATATGAAAGATAATAAAAATAAAATACAATAATATAATCATCAATGGCTCTGATACCAAAGGCGTATATCCCAAGTATGAAATAAATAAATAGATAATATTAATAGAAATGATAATAGGCGGTATAACCGGCCATATGTATGATAACAGATAAAGCAGGCGGTATAACCGACCATATGCATGAAGAAGTAAATAATATAACAGAGATATATGAAATAAACTTCTTTATTAAAAACATAATACTTACAAGGAGACTAATTCTCAAAGGAGTTGAAGGTTGAAGACATTAGGAAAAGAAGATTGAGAGATGAAGTGAGAATGATGGACTGGACGGATTGAAAGAGAGGTTTGAGCGAGAGAGGAAGGGATTTCAGATCAGGAATTCTGAATGCCTTTCTTTCCTCGTGAACCCCTTTATATAGACACTTAAACAGTAAGTCTAATAATACATGAACAGTATCAGCCGACACTAAAAATAAGAACAGTATCAGCCGACGCTAAAAACAAACACAGTACGGGACACGTAAACTTGTATGTACACAAACATTTGTTGTTTTGCTGGACAATAATCTTCTGGAGGGATAATATTCCTGTCAACTTCCGTCTGTCATGCTGACTAATCGAAAAGTAATAATCTTTTGGAGTCATATATTCTGAGGATCGTAATTTGCTAATTCAAGTTCAAACGAGTGTTGAGAATCCATTAGTTGTACTGGATGATAAGGTGAGTAATCTTGAGAGGGAGATGCAGTTTGGTTACTTTGGGAGGCCTGTTGAGAAGGAGAGGCCTGATGAGCTGGTGATAATGCGGTTTGTTGTAGTGGAGATAATCTGGCTTGGTGTTGTGCTTCTTCTTCATCGTCACTGTCTGATACTTGTGACATTACTTCAGCTAATTTTTTCAAATCTTTCTTGTTGGTAATGGATGCTAATTGTGCTTGAAATCTGTTTCGTTGGACTAGGACTTCTGGAGTTTTGGTAACTTTTGAAAATATTTTTAAGACATGATCATAATTGTATTTTTCCCACCATTTGACAGAAACTTGGCGGGCTAGAAACATAATGGTTTTGAGAGAGGAATGAGGTTTGATAACATATTCTCATTTCATAATCCAATTTAATTTTGTTTTGAAAAAGAAGAGCAGAAGTGGAGAACAATGGTTTAATACTAGTAGATTGTCATTTTGTGAAATGAAATTTTGGAGACTTTCTTGAAAGGGAAGAGGAAGGAGAAGAGGTTCAGGTCTGTAATATTCCCACCATAGTAAGAACTATTTCGGGAGTGTGGTGATTTCTTGTAATTTGTCAAAATGAAGGAACCATAAATGACGCAGATTTTTATTTTGTTTTAGAAATATTTTTGTCCATACTTGCTGGTAATCATAGTAATCATAATAAGGAGGATCATAAGGATGAGAGAACTTTCTTGTTAAATAGAGATTTTTTCCCTATTGTTCCAGAGTGAGAACCTATTTAATGGCGACTTTATGAAAATCAATAATTGGTGATGCAGGTGGAGAATGTTGAGTTTGTAGAGAACAAGAAATTTCAGAGAGAATAATTGAGTCGATATCTACTAATATGAACTCATAAAAATGCTGAGTTTTCTTAATATTTTGTGGAATATAATGTCAGTCTGGTAAAAGGAATGCATCAAGTAATTTCTGGGGTCAGACAGATGTTGAATTTCAGATTCGATAGGAAATACTGGGTGCCAATGAGATTTGATGATAATAGGAGATGAAGAAGGTTGAGATAATAATTGGAGATTAATAATTTGGGAATGAGAAGAGGAAGATGGAGAAACAACTTTGGAATAGGTCGGTAATTTTGGAGCAGCTAATGGTGAAAATAAATTATAAGAGGGTTTAATGTTTTGTGGTAATGACCTCAATACCGTATATGGTCTTGGAGTTGCGGAGGGACAAGGTGAAGGATAAGGGAGAGATGGTGGTCGTGCATATAAGGATTTGGACTTTACTGTAGACTTTGAAGAAGACATGATTTTCCCTGTAAGAATTCTCGGGATAGAAAATCAAGAAAAAAATTAGATTCTCTTTTAATATGTTCAATATCAAAAGATGAAGAAAATATTGTTCATCATCTATATAAACTATCGAAAATTAAGTAAAAGGGGTAAATATCTCATTCATAATATTTTGAAATTCACTAGGGGCATTTTTTAATCTAAATGGCATAACGTTCCATTCAAAATATCCAAAAGAAACTGTAAATGCTGTTTTATATCGGTCTTTTTTAGTAATTTGAATTTGTCAAAATCCACTTTTCATATCAAATTTTAAAAATACTGTAGCATTATAAAGTCGAGATAATAAATCTTTTTTATTATGAATTGGATATCTAATCCATTGTAATACTTTATTTAGAGGTTTATAATTGATGACTAGGCGAGAAACTCCTCTTTCTAATTCTGTCTATTTTTTAACATAAAAAACAGCACAACTCCATGGTGATTTACTTTTTCTTATTAATCATTTTGATCTTAAATCCTTAATTTCTTTTTTACAGTATTCTAATAATTCATTATTCATTTGGATAGGTCTAGCATTGGTTGGAATATTTTTCTCAAAAATTTTTTTTCATAGGATAATTCAACTATATGTTGTTTTCTGTTCCAGAAAGCATTAGGCAGGTTAGAGCATACTTAATTTTCAATTATAGTTTTAAAATTTTCAATTTTTTGGGTTAATAACGGGTCTTTTAGTTGTTCTTGGATTCTTTTGTATTTTAATTCTTGTTTTAAAAAATTTATCTGATTTTTTTTTGTTTTAATTCTATTTTGTGTTAAAAAATTAATTTCTTTGGTTAATGAGATTTCTTTTAAAGAGTTAATTTCTTTTGATACTAGAGGAAATAAGAATTTAAATTGGGTTTTCTGTCCAAGTATTTTAGTAGAAATTCATTTTTCTGTTACAGATAAAGGATAAAGTAGAACAAGAAAATGATTTCCTAATATTATTTTAGTATTAATATTTTTTACTAAAATAAATGGTGTTTTAAAATAAATTCCATTATTACAAATGTGTGCATTGGATAATTTATAATTTATATTTAATTTTGTTCCATTAGCTTGGGATAATGTTTCTTTTGTCTTTTCAAAATATTTAGAGGGTATTATTCCTTCTTGTATACAATTTAAATTTTCTCATGTATCCAAGAGGGCAATTGTCGTAAAAGAAAATTCTTGGTTAATTGAAATTGTTACCTCAGTATACCATTTTTGAAAATTTATCTTTTCAAGGATATTAATGAAATTATCTGTTTCATCTTTTATAGCTAAAGTTGAGTATTCTCCTTGTTCTTTATCATGTTCTTTATTATGAAAATTATTTCCATTTTTCTCTATTTTTAATAGTATAATTTATTGTAATAATTGTTCATTTGAAACTTCTAGTTTAAGATTTGATGTTTTTAAATTTTTAATCTCCTGCTTTATCTCATTGATTTCTTGTTGTATATCTTGTATCGTAATTTTCTGTTTGTCAGTTTTAAATATTCCTATTATTTCTGAAAAATTATAAGGTGTTGCAGATGTCGTTACTGAATAATTTTGATTACTAAAAGTATCTTTTAACTTTTCTAAGTAATCTTTTCTTTCTTGAGGGTTATTAATTTTATCTATTAATTCTAATATAATGTCTTTTTACCTTGAAAGTACATTAATAGTTTTGTTACAGATACAATTATCTTTATTTAGACAATTACAAATCTGTACTTCATCTTCTTCGGATTCATTATCAGAAGATTGTTCTGAAAAACTTGATTCTTTTAATTGATAGATTTCTTCTTCCTCTGAAGAACTATCTTGTTCCTCTTCGCTAGAATGTATTATAAAATATCTAATAATCTGTCTTTTAATACTTCGGATATATTTAATTCATTAATATGTTGTTTGACTTTATTATTTGATTTATAATGCCCAACTTTTCCGCATTTATAACAAACAATCTATTTTTTTTTATTAGTTTTTTTAGGACTTTTAAGTGGCTTATTATATGTTTGTTTTTCTTTTATATTTTTATAGAGTTTTTTGTATTTTCATCTTTTATTTGAATAATTCTTGTAAACTTTTTTTCTTTTTTTATGTCTTCTTGAATGGACTAATAATGGAGTATAGTCAAATTATTCACAAAAGGTACCTAATTCTTTTCTAGCAAATTTATTTTCTTTCTCTATTTGCTTTTTTAATCTTAAATCATTACACATAGTTAATGCAGTCCTATTAATTTTACTTATTATATCAACATATGTAAGATTATGAAAATCAATAGTACCATCTGGTTTTAATAATGATTCTCGTACCTTTTGGGCGAAGTAATATGAAAGTCCGACTATGAATTTTTCCTCCAGTATGGCTGTTGGCAATAATTTCTGATCATAACTTTAGTTAGAAATACATCTTTATACCAACGGAAATCAGATAATTGGGGACATTTTAAATTAATCAATAAATCACTAGTTCTTTCTTTGAACTGAACATGATCATCAACAAAGTGTTTAGTTAATGCATATATTAATGTGTTTACAACATCTTCTATAGGTAAATCATTTTCAGTTTTAATCATTTGCATGTTTTCATCATATTTATAAGCATTTAATATCTATGACCTTTGTTCGTATGAAAGATAGTGATCACACCAGCCTTTTAATTGGCCAGTAAACCTTGTGACAATAATACGTGCTACTTGATGATCAGTCTTTCTATTACTTTTATAGATGTTGGCAACTATAATCATCTCTTGGAAATGATTTAATATTTCATATTCAGATAATCCATCTATATTCCATTCATATAATACATCTGGTGCGAAAGCAGATCTTACTATATGTTCTCTTTCCTCGAATTGCATAGGATACGCCTTTGGTATACGCTTTTGGTATCAGAGTCATTGGTGATTATATTGTTGTATTTTATTTTTACTATCTTTCATATTGTTATTTTAATTGTTGTTTAATTTTGAATAATTTATGATGGATTATTATTATGCTCATAATACTGGTTTTCGTGATTTATATGAGTTAAAATGTACCGAATATAATTTAAGAATTGAATTAGAGATCTTAATGATTAACATAAAAGATCTTAAAAGACAATAGCAATTAATGAAACAAGATTATACATTAATGATGACTAAATATCATATATATCAAAGCAGACAATCAGCAATAAAATATCTAGAAGCTGATTGCACATTTTTAAGAAATGAAATTAAAAGTGTAAGAAATCATTTAACTATTCTTACTCTAAAAAAAAAAAAAAGTAAGAAATCATTGATATAGATTTTTACAAAGATAACCTATAATTAAATAATAAGAAGTATATTGAGAAGTTTGTGTTTGTAAGCTATGAAAAACCGATGGTCAGCCCATTTATGCAGAAGGCTTTAAGGGTGGTTCCAGTGGTGTTCCCTCAAGTTCTTAATCTACTTATTCTCTTTTGGATATAGGAAATCTTTGCCTAAAAACCTGTTTCAATGAAATCTTTATTCAAATCTAAGGAACCCACTAATATTATTCCCACAGAACCTAATAACATCAACTAAGAAGATTACAGTATAATAGATATAGAAATAAACTTACAAGACTGGACAATTTCTAATGTTCCAAATCATCAAATATACAAACAGTCACTTTTTCTAAAATATCATTTCTTACGAATTACACAATTAAAACAGTAGAAAAAACTATTAATTTAAATAATGGTTATGAATCGTTACACTTATTAACAAAGGAAACAATTAATCGTCACAAAGAACAGAAATACTCTTTCATACATGTTGGATTACTACAAGTGGCTATAAAACCACTTACTAGAAGTGGATTAAACACCACAGTATTACTCTGTTTAAGAGATAGAAGACACTATAATTTCCATGATTCTTTACTTGGAATGGTAGAATCAAGTCTGTTTGAAGGACCGATTTATTTTAATTGTTATCCCAATTATTCTCTTTCATTATTTGATACCAATATCTTACATTCTTTAATATTAAATATTAAAACAAATGGTTATCATATGATGAAAGGATCACATCTTTTAACAGTAGTTTATAGGATCTACTATAAATTAATAAAAACAACATTAGAGCCATAAGCTCTTATTACCAGTCCAAAATGTATACATTACTATTACAATCTAGTATACAAAACTCTAGTATACAAATTCCTAAACAAATCAATTGGAATCAAATTACACTTCCAAATGAATGGCAATTAGAGAATATTATCCCATTACCTAAGATAAAAAATAATTCTAAAAATGATCTTGAATATATAGAACAAAAAACAGACGGAATAATTCAAATAACTTTTCAACCTTTTAGAAAATTATTTTCACATTATTCTTCTCCAGCACCCTCTAGTTATCAGACACCCAGATCTGCATTTACATCAATCTCTAGGAATAAATCTCAAAATTTTGATACTAAATTCCAGAATCTTGACACAAATTTGGGGAATTATTCCTGGAAATATTATTGATACACCAGTATATACTGTTAGCCATCCTGATAAAGCATCTACTTCTCATAATCTTGAAAAAGAACTTGAATCTTCTTCCCCAACGTATTCACAAGTAGTTGGAGATGATGCCCAAATATATATCCTGAATAAAGAAGACTTTAAAATCAACAAGGAGTACCTTAAACAAGATTATATGAAAGAAGAAAATAGTCACAAAAGAATAATATTTTTCTCAACTTTTACAAAATTAGAAAGAGATTATATTCAAGAAAAATATTATGAGGATTTAGAAAAAATACAGACTAATATACTTTTCTTTACATGGTTTGAGATATATAAATCCAATAAATTATCTACTATAAACAGAACTACTAACCAGTGGATTAAATGAGAAAATAACCAAACTATTTATGAGGAATACCCCATTTTAAAGTTATCAAGTTCAATCAAAGAAACACTCAAATTTTAGTCTCACCAATAAAAAAACATAATATTACAAATACTGATAAAAATCTTGATAATATAATTCAACAAAACAATTATACCAATTTATATCTAAAAACTATGGGCAAATAATTAGAAAGAATTGAAACCCAAATATCTCCTATCAAACCCATTATTAAAGAAGAAAAAGAAACTCCTTTGTTTGTTCCCCACGAGATTCCATCTCATTTAAAAACTACTTTTTCTAAAAGCAAAAATGATTTATTAGAACAAATCTCTAGTAAATTAGAAAAATTAACTATTAGTAATTCTGCGTCTACCTCAAAACAACCCCATATTAATATATTAAGTAAGACAGACTCACCTGTATTATCTGACCCTGAAATTAGTAATATTGAAAACCAATTTAAAAATCTAGATATACAAATAAATAAGATTAGAGGAGATCATATTAATAGCTTTTTAGCTAGAAATTCTAAATATCATGTTTCTATTACTCGAAATTGGTATCCTAGGCCCACTATACCGAATTAATATATGTGTAATTTTTATAATAATAAAAATTAATAAAATAAACTGATTTTATAAATATTTTATAATTATTTAAGAATATTGTAAATAAAATATAAAATTATTTGATATTTTTTTATAAAATTTAATTTTATAAAAATATTATCATCTTATAATATTACTATGAATTATATTATAAAAATAAATTGACTATTTTTCATTAGAGTAATGTTACATACAGTAGTAGAGTGTGTAAATGTCGTGCAGTCGTTTTGAAAAAGAGTAGAGTCCACTATTAAAAAATTAATTTCTTTTTATGTGGGTTCCGTATTTATTCATTTTTTTTAAAATGACTGTACGGCACTTGCGCACTCACGACTATAAGTATCATTTCTTTTTTCATTAAAAAATTATTAATACTTATTTATAAATAAAATAAAATCATTACAAATACTATATAATTATTTGTGGAATCTACGTCTATTTCATTTTTAACAACTTAAAACTATCCCATCTTACTTTCAATCCAAAAATAGAAATTCTCAAAAATTATTTCAACTCATAAATTTCATTATGATTTCACTACTATCCATCTACTACTCAAGTACATTCCAAGTTTTTTTTTTTTTTATCATTTTATTTTAAATATTTTTTTAATATCTTTAATTACTAAAAAAATTTAAAAAAATATGTAACTTTATTAATACTCACTTCTTTAATCATTAAATAAAATAAAAAATTAAAAACAAAAAAATAAAATAATAATCTTATCATTATTCATTTACCAACCATCTCATCTCATTTCCCACACGGCGCGTATACAGCATTACTCGTTATGTCACAAGGTTCCTGTATCTATCGTGAATCTCCGATCCAAATCCCGCTAAATTAGAGGCTCGCAGCCTCGCATCCCCAGCTCCACGGACGCTCATCTCTCGTCTTTCCTTTGTTCCAAAACAAACCACCAGACATTTCCATCTTTGCAATTCCTGTCTCTCCCTGGCTGTCCATCTGTCTGTTTGAAGAGAAAATGGCAAGGTCCCTCTCACAAACCCTAACTAATCTTCCCCGCAATCTCTCCCCCAAATCTCGCCTCCTAACTTTCCGAACCCAATCCAACCAGTCCTCCAAACCCCATCACCTTGTCGACCTCGCCGAGCTCACCGACTCTTCCTCTTCCGATCCCCTTGTCCGCAAGCTCGAGGACGCCATTCACCGGATCATCGTGCGCCGTTCCGCGCCCGACTGGCTCCCTTTTCTCCCCGGCGCCTCCTACTGGGTTCCACCTCCTCCGCGCTCCTGCTCCCACGGCCTGTCCCACTTGATGCACCAGTTGGCACATCCCTTGTCCGAGGAGGAGTCCATGGCCATCACGACCGACCGTGGCTGGCCTTCTTCCGCCTACTTCATCAAAGGTTTGATCCATTTTTTTCCATGATTTTTGTTTCTGTTAGTATTTTTTTATTCCTTTCCGTGTTGGGTTTTGATTTTTTAGTCATTTTGATTCCCGCTAACATATTGTAATCATAGAATGTTTCAAATCTACCTAAACGAAAAATAAATAAATTTGCTTTTTTTGTTGTCCATGAGGTGATAACTCTTTTCTGTGCGTCTGTTATAACCCAAATGATCCGATACTATTCTGTTAATAGGGGTGAGAATGTTGAGAAAAATGGGTTATTTTGTAACAACATGGTAACATTTTTGGTGGAAGTACTTAAAAAAACATTGTTGGAAGTCAAATGAATCTATTCATGGGGATGGCGGGAGCATTGGGTGAAATAACAAGAGACTCTTTTGTGCCGTTAATGAGTGATGAGGTTAACATTGTATCCAGTCTTTCTAAGATACATATGGTTTATGGGAAAATAAGGTTAAATCGACTGTGCTGTCAATGCATTGGATTGTGGTCTATTTTCATTCCCAATGTGCTTACATTGTAACTTTTGGGGTATCGGTAATCGTGATGTTATAGATCTGTGGACATACATTGTAACTTTTGAACATTTGTTATGTAGATTTTATGAAATATATTTATGTTTTTGGGATATGTTATATTTGGTACATAGGATTGCATAAGAAAAAAATTATTTGCTGCGAATATTGTACATAGTTATATGCATGCATGCTAGGTGCATTGCATTTTTATTTTTCATAAACGGAGTCAAATAACCTTGTATTGCATGTCTTGAGGCTTGATAGTCCGTCAAATCCCAAACAGAATTTGGGGGCGTCACACCACGGCCCATTTTACCAAGTGGAACTTATTAAATTCATCATTCAATCCCGCTGAAGTGGAAAGAGCGATAGAAAGTAAGTTGACTAGTATTTCCGCTCCATTTTTTTTAGTACATCATCCCAAATCGATATCGATTTGAATGGGGCACTCAAAGGAAGACCCAAGTATTTCATCGGTAGCTGGGATATCTTGCATTCTAGAATAGTAGCCATGCTCTCCACATTCCCCACAGAGACTACTTCCGATTTAGCCAAGTTTACCTTCAACCCCGAAACAGCTTCAAAGCATGAAAGGAGTGCCCTCAAAGATCGAATTTGATCATGATTGGGGCCATAAAGGATTAAGGTCTCATGAGCAAATAATAAGTGAGATATGTGAAGTGGACCATTATTTGCCAACCTTGCTAAGAATCCAGATAAGAACCCACCCTCCATGACACCCGAAATCATCTGGCTAAAAGCTTCAATTACAAAAAACCTGAAATTCGGGGATAGAGGGTCACCTTGTCTCAAGCTTCATGAGCTTTTAAAAAAGGCCTTTGGTGTGCCATTTACCAAGACAGAAGCAAACAGTAGAGATACAGTGTTTGATCCAAGAGCACAATTTTAACTAATTTATTAATAATAATAATACTAATTATATTTTAACCTGTAGGGGTTGGTTCAAGTGGCAAAGGCCTTGGCCTTGGTGGTATGCTCCCTCTGAGGTCTAAGGTTTGAAACTTCTTGAGTGCAAACAATCTCTAGGGCCATCGGACGGAGGGATTTTTCTCTAGAATTACCCGAGGTGCACTTGTGGAAAATTCCTGGGATTAGTCGGGACACTGTTCTCGGACACCTTATGCCAATAAAAAATAATTATATTTTATTAATAAAATATAATTTATTAATAATAATAATAATTATACTTACAATACTACAAAAATAATTTTATGGCCTAATTTAAGATTTGTATGTTACATGCAACATGCTTCAGACATAACCCTTAACATCCACATCTTTTTCTGCAACTGAAAATGAACTGACCTGCATTTTTGCCTCCCACTTAAGATTGGGTTTTGGATTGGGAGACTTTTGAAGAAGTGATGCTGCATGTGCAAGAATGGTGGGGGAATCAGTACACTACCTATTACTTCATTGTTAGATTGCCAGTAAATTATGGAATGACGTTTATAGTCATCTTTGGTTGGTTTGGAAGATGCCTAAATGGATATTGGATCTCTATTAGACAGGGCTATACGTCAGTCCACAGATTGGAGTAGCATGGAAGATGATCCCTTTTTGCACAATCTGGTACATCTGGAGAGAAAAGAATGATAGAGTTTGAAGATTATGAGAGGTCTTCATTAATACTTTACTTTTTTGGGCAGCTTTAATAGATTGCAATGGACTCAGCTTTCATGATTTTATGGTATCTTCTCCTATTTCTAGTTACATGTTCATTGTGAATACAACTGTGTACTAATAAAATTTCTTGATTACCTGCAAAAAAGAAATGGATGAATGGAGCCAGGCCTTTTTTTAATGTAGTGACTGGGCCTGATTGATAGGAATTTAGAATATCCTTGGAATAAGCTTTCCTACAACTCTAATCTGTTTCTGTTGTTAGTAAAAGAATGGAAAAATACAAACCACCTGTGAAGCTCTGAAACAAATTATTTCCATCCCTTCTCCTTGTGACTTTCTGGCATAACAAAAATCCACTTTGTTAACTGCCTCCATATTCTTCAAGTGTACAACCTCTTGAGCTAAAGTTTCCATGGTTGCCAGAGGCCACAACTCATCCTGCCCATAGAAATTGAGCCGGTTATTGCTCCTATCAACTACACAAACTACGGAGACCCACCATTATCAAGAGTTCTAATGATTTAGTTTCAGTGAAAAATCAGTTAAATACCCCCTGGTCGACTTCAATTGATAAGAAAATAATTAAAAGACCAAAGGTGAAGAAGTATTGACAGATTTAACTGACTTCCAGCAGAAATAACGCGTAGAGATTTTGTTAGTAATAATCTAAGAAACATTGAGTTCATCTTCAAAGGAAGAATGCCTTGCACACTTAACCATTTTCCATCTTAGGGATTTACCGTTATCTAATCTTAATGTGATTTAAGCTGTGGATGTAATGTTCCTCACACTGCTTTTTCTTTTTTGGTTCTAGGTGGATCTCTTCAGCCAGTGGAAGTAGAGCCAACATCAAATAATAAGTCTCAACTTGAGGATGACGAAGGATGAAACATGTTTTATACTGGCATTTGGAGTGAGTTTTTTTTTTTATTAGTTGCTTTTTTCACCTCATACTTTAGAATTGTTTTTTGATGAATAGAATTTTAAAACTGCTAAAACTAAAGTAGAATTTTAAAATTTTAAAACTGTACACCCCGTAATAATCATAAAATTAGTTTAAAAATCAATTTGCAACTGAACCATATTGGAGGAAGAGATAATCAAGGGTTGGCACTTGGTTTGACTAGGAAAACTAGTTCAACTAAGTGAGTGTAACACCTTGTTCCACTAGGGTTATGAATAAAGTCATTTCTATAAATCTCGGGGAAACGGTGTGCTACTGATATTGACTTTAAAATTTTTCTTCTTAATAAAGCCCCTGATGCAAAAGATTCCATAAATACATAAAGTCAATCTTTATTAAAATATTTAAAATCTAAAAGAGAGTCTGCGGAAAGACTTATTAAAATCAATCAAGTTTCATGTGCTTATCAAGAATGACTTATTAAATTGAAATCAGGAAATTAAGCATCTCATAAATTGTCTAGGCCTCTGCCTCCTCCCTGGGTCAAGTCCTGTCCTACAACTCCGACTCCATCCTCATAAAGATCCTCACCTAGGAAGTTTAAAACATAAAATATACAAAAATGAGTAGAATACTTAATAAGCAACACATCATACAATAAACATAATATGAACATTGGGCTTAGAAAACATGCATACTCAGTTATATACGCAGATAATATGAACATGAACAAGAACCTAATCTATGCATGAAATGCATTAACTTGTCATAGGCCGGTACCAACTGTTGATCCTGTGAGTTAGAGTTAGCGAATCTAAGTAGATAAAGTCATTACTTTTCATAAATATTTTGATGCATAATTTATTCACACAAAATCATAGATTTTCATAAAATATCTTGATGCATGTGTCATGCAACTAACAGGAAATTCATGCATAAAATCATGGCATTCATAAATATATCATGTCAATCAAAACAATTTCATTCATGACTTGGATACATAAAATGGGGCTTCCAGTGGAGGGGGTACATGCATAATACTTTTACAAAACACATTTCGTTTATCATATATATGTGTAAGGGTATGATCATGCTACTTACCTCGTAGCGATAGTCCAATATTTCCGGAGGGCGATTGATTACCTATAAAATATGCAAGTAATTTTCACAAATTTCTAATTAATTACGTACTTTAAAATTAAAACCCAAAATACTAAAATAATCTATATTTTCCTAAAGCCTAAAATCCTCAAAACCCTAAAATTAGGGGTGTAAACGGTCCGGTCCGGTTTCGGTCCATTTTTCTCGGACTGGACCAAACATCCATAGGGACTGGATCGGTTGCTATCGGTCTGGTCCGATCGGTTCGTTTGGTCCAGCCTAATTATTTTATTATTTTTTTCATCTTTTTTTTTTCAAATAAATTAATAAAAAAATTATTTAAATTACTAAATTAAAATTAAGTGAATTATTAATGTGGATTATGTACTAATAAAAAAAATATTTTATTATAATTATATTTATGATGTTGATAGTTACTACTTACTAACTTAGACTTTACTCTTTATTATGCATAATGATGAATTGTTGGGGTGGAGGCTGGTTTTAGAGCTGAAAGATCGAGAAACAGTGAGTTCGCTCAACTGTCGCTCGACTTAGCGCTCGAGCAAAGTTCTAACTAAGAGTTCGCTTGAGGTGCGCTTGATAGTGGGCTTGAGCAAAACTCAACCCGTGAGTTCGCTCGAGTCTCGCGCGACAGTGGGCTCGAGCGAGACACAAACCCCAGTGTTCGCTCGAGCTACACTCAACACTCCACTCGAGCCAATGTTAATGAATATCAAATAATTTTATTGTACATAGATTATTCATACTTGCTTGCAACTTAGGTATTTAAAAAAAATTACCTAATTATTTTAATTAAGTGTAAATACTAGTATGTATGAATGTATGATGTATCAACTATTTACATATAATAACATAAATTATCACATGATTTATGATTTATTATTAATTGATAGCATATATTATTTTATATGGTCAATGATGATAAATTAGATGAAAATTACATTATTAATTTATATAATTACTATAGAAAAAAAAATATTAAATTATTAAAAATATTTTAAAAAATATATATAGGGGTTCGGTCCAATCCGATTCAGTCTAGTCCAAAATTGGTAGACCTCGGGACCGGACTGAATGTCATCGGTCCACATTTTGGGACCGAGACCGACCGGTCTATAATTCTGTCCGGTTCGGACTGAATTACTTACAGCCCTACCTAAAATGGTCTAACCTTTCGCGGCCCCTAACTCTCATAAATCAATAGTCCCCATGAAACCCATATAAAATAAGTCCAAGCCCTTGGACCATATAAAATTTCATAACCCATAACAATATACCATACCAGCTTGTACAGTACCCTTCAATCTATGCTATCTTAGAGAGAGAGAGAGAGAGAGAGTGAGAGAAACCGATAGATAGAGAGGGGCTTGACTCTGGGAGGAAAAGAGAGAGATTACGGAGAGACAAAATGCGACGGAGGCTTACAAGGTGGTTGTTTTGCCTGCTTGGAGGAAAGGGTTGTGCTCTGTTTTTCTTTCTTAAAACAGGGGCATCGTTGGTTGTGTGTGGAGGAAGAGGGCTGGTTTCTGGTGTGGTTGTCTACGTGCAGGTGTTTTGGGCTTTGGTGGTTGAGTAGAGGTTGCAGCGGTATCCGTTTTGCTCTGTTTCGATTAAGGAAAACATAGGTACTTAAGGGTTGTGCAAATGGGTGGCACACGACCTAGTTGTGGTGTCAGTTCTGTTTGGCCTCCGGTGGTCTGCAACTGGCTAGGTAGTGAATGCATAACAGAGCAACCGTTTGGTGCCGGCGCACGATGGTTTCCTGGTTTTGGTACACAACTTGGCAGTGCATGAGCAATGCTTGTCGGGCATAGGGTGGTGTTTTACCGTGCAACAGGGCGCTAAGGGGATGCCGTGAGGGTGCTGGTGGACTGGAGGAGACGGCAGTAATGTGGGGCTTAGCAGAAAGGTGGTTGACAGCAACCCTAGCAGCGCCTGGAATCTCTACATGCATGAGGGGGACTGTGTGTGAATATGTGTACTTGTACATATATATAGACTGTTTCTGTGAGGTGTGATCCCTAGTGTGTTTGAAATTGAATACGTTCATGGGCTTGGAGTTCATAAATAAATTGTCTACCTATACCACACATGCCACTATTGAATCCATTTTCCATTTATGAAAGCCATTTGAAAGCTATAAATTTTCTACCTGAGCCAACATCTTTCTCTTCCCTATTCCAGCAAAGACAAAAGAGGTACTGGTATAGTCTTCTATTTATGAACAATACCAACCTACCCTATTAGCAGTTAGCAAGCAATTTGTGGTGGTTGTGCAGGGCTTGAGCTGCTTCCACCACCTCTGATTGGAAGAGGCAGGTTCCCCATTGCAGGCAGCATCAAATACACTTGGAGCTTTGATGAGGCACTCTAGTGCTTGAAGGTTCCGAGATAGTGTAAACAAAATGCTTCAAATCATTACTATTTGACTTTGACTAGGCTAGTGTTAGATCTCCCATAGAGATGAAATGGAATAAATAGTGAAAAAAATAGGAGTCAACACTTTTTGATATAGGAATCAGTCAAACAGCATTACGAGTCTAAGGGCGGGATCAAGATTGAAAGGCCGAAGCTTGGTCCAAGTTTCCTAAAAGATTTAACTTGTTATGATTTGTCTGGGATAGTCTGGCAAAGTGCGGTTTATTCAGAACAGACTCAATGAACAAGAGGGATGGAATAGCTTGTGGTCATCAAACAAAAATGATTTGTCATTTACACTGTCAAAAAAATGGATTATGGAACTACTATCGAGATTGACATGGGCCGAGGCACATAGTTGTATTAGCACCATTCCCTATAAGCTGTAAGCAAATCAATTTTTTGAATTCCCGAACATACTGCACACTGCATAAAATTTATAAACTCTGAAACAAGGATTCAAACATGTAGTTGATTTATTTATCAAGAAAAAAATTGAGATGTCAGTTTTTTAGGGTTTTGTCTAAGAAAACCTCTAGAAAATACTTTTGGATTGATAGAAGTAGTGGAATTCATTAAAAATATGTTTAGGAAAAACAATTGTGAGATGTGTTTTTATAGTTTTTGTTAAAGTTATTTTTGGTTTTTTGTGTTTCTAGTCACTGAAACGGAGGCAATTGATTAGATGAATTTGTTTGTTAGATACCAAAAATTGTTTTGTTGTTTAAAACATGTTTTGATTTGAAGGCGAAAATCTAAATAATTAATTCCCAATTTTTTTGGCCACTTCAGGAAACAATGATCCCCATTAAGGAGATAGGTGGAATCTACCAATTTTGGACCTAATAGACCATGTATAATTACCCCTACCATTGGAAGATCAGTGAGGTTTTGCTAAGAAAATACTATATGATAATTCCACCATAGAGTG
Organism: Juglans regia; assembly: GCF_001411555.2. Lineage (NCBI taxonomy): Eukaryota > Viridiplantae > Streptophyta > Magnoliopsida > Fagales > Juglandaceae > Juglans > Juglans regia. Next base: position 14,647,218 of record NC_049907.1, on the reverse strand, counting down.
CTGAAATGTGTTGCTCCTGACGTTCCACTTGAAATTTGGGTAATGTGAAAGGAAAATGATTTACACAGTATTTGTTACAACACTTTACATAACTATGTTTTAAATGACTAGTAATTTTGTAAAATGTGTTTGTGAAATGTGATGTGTGGGTATCATTGTTTGAATAAAGTTTGAGTTATGGACTCCTACGAATGCCTATGTAGAGTGATCTTCCACATTTCTAAACAAACAAGTCATTGTGAATTCCACTATACAGCAGCTTTTTCCATCACACATTTCTCCCACAGAAGCTTGAGGAGTCCAGAAGACACCAATCTACACGTTGGCATCCCCACAAGTTGTGAATGATACTACCGAGCTCATGTTCTAGTATAGTTTCATGAAGCCAACCTTCCATTTTCTGAGCAGATTCCACTCCCCAATGTATTTATCTTCCCTATTCAACCCGATCATTCCAATGATATTCAACCCCGCTTTATTCTAGCACGGCTAAAATTATTAGTTTTTGACTTGTAGTTGATAGAACAAGCCACCCTCTTCAGTTCTCTACCACCTCTAAGGCCTAATTTGTTGCTGGGATCCACCTTTTCTGGGGTAGTGGCTAGGCTTCAATGGCTATAAACGGAGTCATTAACTCTTCAGGGCCCGCACACAATACCACACAAAATGTCTGAAATTCTTCACCTTCTGCAACTTTCTGACCTCTCCTGCCCCATTCCTTTAAAAATATCTTTTCCACCAGGAAACTAGGCCCTGCAATGTTACCCAGATCGAACCCAACTACCAAAGATGGTTCTCTCCTTTTCTAGAGTTCATATCCCCCCCCCGCGTCATTCCCCCCACCTACCGCACCAAAGATAGTTCTCTGTGCTTTAGCATTCAAGTTTTCTTCCACCAGTGTTCGTAATCTGAAATTATGAGTGTGATTATTCTTTAAAACTTTTTTGGGATACGGAAACTCGAGTCTTCATCCTCTTTAATGACTGATAACATTTGAAAGATAAACAGTCAATTTGCCATTGAGGTGCAGCAACTTTCCAATGAAAGTTTGAACTATTTTGCTTTACTAGGAAATAGTTTTGGGTCAAAGCTGTGAGCTAATGAATAAACTTGTTTATTATGGGAATACTTCTTTATTAGTAGCTTTTGGGTTTGATTTATGCATTACTTGTGTTTGATTTAGGAGGGGAAGGTGATAAAATTCTAGAGACACCTTGGATATGCATGACATATATTAGCTATGTGGATATGCAGGTTCATCCAGGCGTGTAAATTATATGCAGAAAGAAGGATAAGAGAATGCAGAAACTGTATTAGCACAGACCTTTTCGTCAATGGGAGGAGCTGTACAGATCATGCATCTTGTTTACCAAGCCACGAATAATTTCACTTCATAGCAAGTTTTTAGTAGCTGAAAACTTACTCCCGTGTGTTAGTCAATAATTAAAGCTTTCCTACTGCAATCTATGTGATCTGTACTATCCCCCTTGGTAATTATCCTTTTTATGATTTTTCTCTCTTCTTTTTCTTTGCTCTGTTTTGGGTTTTCGTGTATACAAGTTACAGTTACCGCATTGGCTTTTCAGTGTTTCTCACACTACTTTTGCTTATATTGGAAAAGTTGAATCAAGCACGTTTCGAAGTAATCTTCAGTCGTTGAAACACTCCTCTCTCTCCTTTTGCTCACTTTCTCAAATGATATCAAATGCTAACAGGGTGAAAGAAAACAATAAAAGTGAAGGAAGACAATGGGATGGTAAAATTTCCAACAGTAGGACCAGTAGCACAATCTTAGGAGTCAGATGTTTATTGAGTGTAATTTATAATTTCTTGGCATTTCAATGGTTGTGATTTTTCTTTTTCTTTTTTGGTGGGTAAGATAACGATTATATTATCATTTGCTAAAAATATGAGATTGGATGGTATAAAAGTAAGTTTTATACAAGCTCCTGTTTAAGGGTAAATTCCTTTTAGAGTTCTTTCTTTGGGCCGGGTCTTGTGCAAATGTAGAGTTTGCACCAACCAATGAGTGGTTATCTTCATTAAAGGTGGAGATGGGCCCTGTGTAATTAATGTTAACTTGAAAGTTGGTTATTTCATGTACATCTAAGAAGGAAAATTGCCAGATACCTACATAACCAGCTGAGTACTGTTGAAAATATTCAAGTTACCGATAGGATTAAATCTATCCTAAACATCCCATGTGGGAAACTGCAGTGGTCATATGCAAATCATAATATTGTTAATAAAATACCTTACAAAATACACTATATGCGTCATTTATGCAGCCCACAACATACCTTTTCATTTGTGAAGTGTTCTTTGATGTCAGAAAAATTATTTGCAATCTTGATTTCAACAGAAACCACCATTAGGCCTTTGCAACAATGTTTTGAATACCGTACTGGAAGTCATATCAGTCAAGGCATTAGAACGAAATATTTCAGTACTGGTACTGTTTCGTATACCGTTTCGGGATAGTCGATATATTAATAAATTATATATATAAATATATATAAATTATATTCTAAAATAATAGTCTATATATGAATAAATTATATATAAATACATATATATATAAATTATAAATAGCCCAATCTGAATTGGAGGTCAAAAAATAAATTTGTAGTTTGAAAAAATGAAAAAATAAAAATAAAAAATTGAAGGCCGAAATATAAGTCAGTACAGGTCGAAATTGAGGCCGGTACGGCAAATATCGGCTGTACCGGCCGGTACGGTACAAGATTAAAAACAATGCTTTGCAGACTTCTTTGATCTCTTTTAGCCGTAGCATCATTTTGCTTCTATTTTGACACTCCATAGATCACACAAGTTTCTAAATTGTCAAAGCAATATACAACCATTAGGACAAACCAAAGATCTTCTTGTAACCATGCTCTAAGTCATTCATATATTTCTTCACCAAGCATGTATTCTTAGGCAAGAATACTCCAAGTGGGAGTAGCTCATTTACAAATTCAAGTGGCTTTGTAAATATGCTAGTACTCCATCCACTCTAAAATTTATATTCCATAGACGTACCATAACACTAATCCTTGTATGTTTTGTACATCTTTAGAGCATCTGTCAACTTAATATAAAACTTCTGAACCCTCTTGTTGGAATCAAGTATTGGGAAAACGCCATGCAACCTGACATTCATCTCGCTACACCCTTCATGTCTAGGCTGATTATTGACGAGCATGAGTAACGTGATAAGATGTAGCCCATTTCCTCTTTACAATGAGCATACCAAATGGTACAACCCTTATATAAATTGAACTTCTAATCAAATGATCATATACCGCGTGGGCATAAATAGCTTACGCAAGTCACACCTTCTACACAAACAACAAATTTACCTATTTGTAGCATAATTATCAAATGCAAACTTCAAAAACTTCTTGACACCATCAATATACTCTTGTGTGTTGAGACTTCTTGTTTGCTGCTGTAGATGTAACGATCCAAAAGAAATTCGATGGATGGATTTCATTAGGCCTTAGAACCGTTGTGAAATCCCGAAAGGACTTCACAAATTAAGCAACCGATTAGGTTTTAGTCTATCAATGTAGTCGGATCCCGATCTACAATGGTGACAGAGTTGCCTTTCTATTTAATTAAGGCACTTAGGAGTATGAGTTTTGTGAAACGAATTGCACCATTAGCCTTAGATGAATATTTAGGATTTTATGGTATAAGAATACGTTTCCAACTTTTAGATGAATAGTAGTCGAGAGTGCCTTTTTATTTAATTAAGGCACTTAGGAGTAGAGTTTTGTGACACAAATTGCACCATTAGCCTCATAGGAATATTAAGGATTTTATGGTTCAATAAAAAGTTTTGGGATTCTTAGGGTGAATAGTAACACCTGGGATAGTACCATGTGGCACCAATTTCCAACAGCTGTCAAAACGTCATGTAGAATGTCCAAATTAGCCTTGAGGGTTATGTTGTGGACACATGGCACAATTCTAGCCACTCATATGAATAGTGTTAGGACATTAGTCCCATGGAGGACAAAAGTGAAGGAGATGAAGGGTATCCAACCATGTGATCATGCTACCTATGCCAAACACTATTCTATCCAACCAAAACACTATTTGGTCAACTCAAAAAGGGTTTCAACCCTAGCAAAACCCTAAACACTTGAATCAAGATCACATGGCAAAAATTGAATCAAAACATCAATATACCCGAAAGCCTCAAATCTGTGACCTATCCAAACTCTTTCATGCATAACAAATCATATTTTTAAAACCAACACCATAAACCCTTAAAATAACATCCTAACATGTAAATCAAAGTCTTAGAAACATCATAGATGAATATTAAAGCCATTGGAGCATGTTTTCACAACAAAAGATCCAAGTTTACTCAAAACAAAATCTATTTTCAACATTTTAGATCTAAGTAAAACTCTCATAAAAACTTATAACATGCAACTAATTTTCATCAAAATTATATATTAGCATGTTAACTATACTCCAGAAAAAATCAGACCAAGATCTTGCCAATAACTTGGTCAAAATTATCAAGACATCACACACTGTCCAAACTATCGGCCAAAATGACCTTTACATTCTTAAAACAACTTTTCACCCATCAAATGACTGCATAAATTAACACAAAACATATAAACAGAAACTACACTCGAATAGGAATGACTTTTGTGAAGAGTATTGTGTGAGAAAATACTTACAAGTCGATCAAGGTAAGCCAGAAAAGCTGTTCGAGAGCTCCTCTAGTTTTCTCTCAAAGAAAATGTTTGAAAAGTGACCAATTGCAAGGGGAATGGACATGAAAGACTCTTAAACATCTGGAGGGGTTATAGGAGGTGTGTGAAAGATACTTTGAGTGATGGGGTGTCAGCCAAAACCGTGGATAATACCATGTGCTAGTACTGCACATGGTTTTCAGCCAAGGAAGCTTCCTTGTGAAGGGTGGTGGTGAGGTGGCTTTTGGCCTTCTCATAAACCACTATTTGGGGACTTGGGTAGTTAAAGGATAACCTGGGCAATTGTGAAAATTCCTCCAAAAGCCTTGCCTTGGTGGTGCAATTTTGTGGGCCTTAACTGAATGGGCTTCCATTTAGGGTTTTAATGGGGTTTGGGTTGCTATGAAGCTCAAATCTAATTTTTCTTAGCCCAATAAAAAAACCATGGTTTAAATAATAAATAAAGATGTAATAACATAACTTTGAGTTGTTAATAGCATGTGGAAGTGATTTAATTAAGTGATTAAACACTAACCTAAAACCTGGTTCAATTAGGGTTTGGAGGCAAACTTTTGGGGTTTGGGAAAACTATTTGGGGTTTCGGTTTTCACCAAGATTTTGGGGTCTCAATTAGATTCCAAGTGTTTAGGGTTTCACTAGGGTTGAAAATAGGATTTTGCTTAGGTGACATGATCTTAAAGCTTGATTTCCTTCACATTTCCATCTCTTGGTTCCTCTTGGTGCCAGGTGTCCAATACATTTCAACAATTGTGGCTAAGATCTTGCCAAGTGTTTCAATAAAACTTCTCTAACCTATTTTGAACATTTCACACTATGATTTTAAAAACACTGATGTAGGTGCTAACAACGAGGCTACTATTCACTCTAAAAAAGTGAAAAATAAACTTTGTACTGTAAAATCCTAAATACCCATCAATTGACTCTTTATGAAGCCCCAGACCCCGTTTGGGATTGGACGGAAATTTAAGTTTCGGGACATGCAAGTCAAGGTTACACACCCTCGTTCATGACAGTTAACATGCAATGCACCTAGCATGTTTATAGTAATATGCAATAATCGCGGCGAAAACGTTTAATTCTAAGCAAGATTGAGCAATTAAAGTATGATACCAAATAAAGAAAACTATTAATCCCAAAAGTATTTGTTCAAAATTTGTGCCAATAGGGTTTAAACCACAACCCTTGATACCACATTCTCAAAATCCATCAAAAGTGACGAATAGCATATAAGCTATTTGATTTTCCAAATACAACGTTTCTTTTTATTCAACAATTCTTGGACTTCTTTGATTTGCTCAAGTAGCTTTGTTAAGTCAATGATCGTGTCTTCGAGACTATCTCCCTCAACATGCTTAGAGCTAGAGGCTACACTGCCCTTGCCCTTACTAGTGTATTTGGCATCTAAGCCCATAAGAGAGTCCCAACAAGGCCCTTCGAATTCGGCCATCACTTCGAATTAGGGTTTGGAGCCCTAGTGGAACTTGGGGCACATGCCTAACCCACCAACCTCTAGCCATTTGACACGCATGCACATTCCACCCAAGAGACACCATGAACTTAGACGTATTTTGGAGGAAAGGGGGAAAAAGACTCTAGGGTTTTGGTAACCCAAAAGCCCCACATGCCTCCCATGAGATTTGGCAATTCCCATAGCTTTGAACAATGATTTGGAATAGGAGGAGACACTTAGAGCCACTACCAACTAGAGGCATGGAACCCCAAGAAGGCCCTTAGGGTCTCGACCATGAAGGTTACACGCCACCTATGACAAGCTCACCCACCATTTGACACTTGTCACACATATAGAGGAATGAGAGGATTTCAAGAAGATGGCATAGGGAAGTGGCGTAGGGGGGATGCCAAAGGGCTTAGGCACATGTTTCCAAGAGGATCCTACGGTTTGGCCAAGGGTTGCTTCAAGCCCATCTAAGAAAGGCCACCCAACCTTTTTTCCAAGTGTCATGCATGCACTTGGGATAGGGTTCTTCTAGAAGGAAGCAATGATTAGAAGAGGAAATGGTGCCTAGATTGAAGCAAAAACCCTAGTTCCTAAGCATCCCAGCCACTACACTCCCTCTCTCTTTCTCGCCACTATCATACACTTAGAGTTTCAAGGAGAGACACATGGGGAGAAGGAAGAGACACCTAGGGAAAACACATGCATACAATCACCAAGGCTCTAGAAGGATCTTTGCAGGGAAAAGGGAAAGGAGTGGACGCCTAGGGTTAGAACACTTCACATGCCAATGACACTTGGCAAGCATGCACACACCCCACTATCCAAGGAAGATCTAGGGTTGAGGAAAGGACATACATGCCCAGGAGGTTAATTGAGCCTAGTCCATACGTGAGACATGTCCAAGGGCTTTCAGGGAATTTTCGTGAGAGTCATGACACTTGTCCTATTTTAGAGAAACCTTTGAAGTTCCCAACGTGTATTAAATGATGGGAAGAGGGAGAGACTTTTTGGTCAAAGCTAGAAGGGGTGACACATGACAATTGCAAAAGACCACCCTTTGAGTTTCTATATGACATAGGGAGATGGAACTTGGAGAGCTATAAAAAGGGAAAGAGGCCAATGTCCAAGGGTCCTTTCCTTTGCGTGCCATATTGATCTTTCTCTACATGTGCTTTCTTTTCACCCTCTCTCTTGCACGACCAACCAAGGAGAGCTTTGCCTATTCACTTCCTTGCATATTCTCTCCACTTTCTCTCCAAACAAGCACTTCTTCTCACTCTCTCTTCTTAGTCACCAGCAAGAAAGGAGGTGATAACCACGTTCTCAAGGGACACGTCGCACGGTATCATTCTAACTCTCACTACTATTAAGTCACTCATGCACACACACAAGGGTGAAGGGGTCACTAGGGTTTCGGATCCAAGAAAGACTACGACCATCCTGCCTGAATGTTCAACCTTTCTTTTGAAAGAGTTATTTGATAGGGAAAACTAGGGTTTTTCCAATAAGAGGAGGCTGAAACTAGATGAAGAGATTCTCACCTCGTTTCTAAGGAATCTCGGCCACCATATATGACAAGTACCATGCACACGTGCACATGCCTAAGACCTTGCCAAAGTCAAGGGAAAAACACGACCATTTTTAACCAAGGGCCTTTAGGCCGAATGCTTGGAGTGTCACCATGAACAAAAGAAGCCCTAGCACGACCACACACATGGATTTAGGTTTAGGTTTTCTTGTTTCTAATTAAGCGAACACTTTTTATAGCTTGCTTGATTATATTGCTTTGCTTTGGACTTTTTAAGTGGACTCTCAACCTACTGTGGATAATATTTCTATATGTTGTGTGAATTTGCATTCTTATGTTATTTGATGATCTAGTTGAATGGATGAAATCTCTTATTTCGCCATGCTATGTGTTCAGTTCTATATAAATATATGTTTTCCATGTTGGTTGTTGGTTTAATGAAATCTCTTATGATGCCATGCTTTGTATTCAGATCTATATGATTATTTTGCCATGTTATTTGATGATGTATCGAGCATATTAGAAGTTATAAGCTCATGTTACTTTTGTAAAATCATGCTTACAAGTGCTTATATGTTTCGGCCAAGCATAGTGAAGGATGTTTATGAATCTATTTTACCATTTGACAAGTGTTGAATGCCATTGTTCATATGTGTAAACCAAGTATTCACATATTCTAATATTTTCAAGCCGTAAGCTAAGATGTTCAATATGTGACTACATGATTGCATGACTCACGACATTCACATATTCATATGGTCCATGAAAAGAAACGTGTTACAAGTCTCATGTCACAAGCATTTGGGTTGCAAATTGTTTTCAAAGAAAAGAGTCTGTGTATGTTTATCACGACCCCAAATGCTAGGATGGGGGAATTTCTTGGTGGAACTCCTCTGTCCACTCTAGAGTGACTATAATGGAGTGGTAGCCCCCAGTCAACAAAGAACCGTCGGCAAACCTCGAATGAATCCTTGTGGAAAGGATACCGAAGAGGGGTAGCACCTAAAGCTAGTGGATGTCTCATAGATGTTATATGCGGTGAAGGCAAAATATGCGAACAACTGCATAAGTTAAGAATTATGAAGTAGTCACCACGATCAAGTGGGCTGTTAGATGGTGTGGTAACTAGCGGGGAACCAACGGTGCATAGGAGAGTCATGAGGTGTCTAACTATATGTTATAAGAAGTGAACAAGGCAATGAGCTTAAATATATGTTACATGTTTATTGATCAATATGAAAAGATGGAAAAGTGTTTTATTTTAAAGATCAAAGTTGCATAAGACAAGTTTTATGTCAAGTACATGTCCATGCATTCATTTCATGCTTTGCCCTTTTATGTCTATCTTATTTGTTGTATGTTGTGTGTTTACTTACTAAGAGTTTTTGAAATCTCACCGTGGTAGTTTCCACTACCATTCACAACTCGGAATGGTAGAAGTTATTACAGGACAGGAATAGACCAACCATGGAGAAGTGCAAGAGGCCAGTAGCTCGAATAGTCAAGAAGGCCCCAAAGAGCATTGAGAGCTCATCATAGCCATCCATCATGGAAAGACTTAAAGTCGCCAACCAGTTTATCACAGAAGTGCTACAGCTCTTTGAAAAGCTAAGGAGGATACTAAACAAGGACAAGGCAGAATAAGGATGGGCTTATAGGGTTTTGTTTTTTTGAGAAGGGGGGGGGGGAATCTTAGAACTTGTAGTCAAAAAGTGAAAAAGAGGACTTATGGTTTATTTTGGAGATCCCTTTGTTTTGGGAGAATTCAAACATTATCTATTTTGAAAATATCTTGAACAAGTGAAATCTTTTGAGATGATTAGCTTACGGTACCATGCTATTTTAAAATTGCTATAAATCTTACTTAGTGATACACAAATTTTTCCGTTGCGATTCATTGCATACTGCTAATATATAATAGGTGCATTGCATCTTAACTGTCATGTACGGGGGTATGTAGCCTTGATTTACATGTCATGACACTTTAGTCACCATCCAATCCCAAGCGGGGCCTGGGGGCGTCACATTAATTGTGACAACCCAGACTTAGTCAAGTCTTCATTTGTATTTCGTCGCCAATTTATGTTTAATTTTGGGCCAGGCAAGAGGTGTCGAGTACTCAGAGAGCTTGGACCCTAATTGTTTCTAATGCACTAGGCATTTGAGCCCATAGGATGGGCCCAACTAGGCCTTAGAAATTCAGCTAGCCCATTTGGCTAAAGCCAAAAACCCTAAGGGAACAAGAGTAACGCCCAACATATGACACCTTTAGGCCACTTTTCACACATGCAAGACCCAATGAATCTGGATGTGATTGTGGGAAGAAAGGGTGAGAGACTTAGGGTTTCGGTAGCGCAAAAGCCCTAGCACGCCTACCATGGCATAGGCAACTTTTCTTGACACTTGTCACACATGTAGAAGGTTTCTAGAAGGAGTCAATCATGGGGAGGTCTAGGGAAGACCATGGATCACTCAGCCAATGCACCCAATCACCAACCACCCACGTTTTCATGCCACTTGTCAAAACCATGTGAGTTCCAAGGTGCATGGAGAAGTGGCGCATGGGGGAGCTCAAGGGGCTAAGGCACGTCCCACTAAGAGGATTAGGGTTTCGGTTTCAAGAAGGGCTTCACACCTACCCAAGGGTTCCAACTACTTTTTGCCAAGTGTCACTCATGCTTGAGATTTTCTAGAAGATGGAAATGATTGGAATTGGAAGGGACGTATGGGATGGAGCAAAACCCTAGTCCCTAGGTTTCGACCACCACACCACTCACCCTCACACATGCCACTTGTCATTTACTTGGGATCCTAGAAGAAGATTCATGGGGAATAGGAAAAGATTGCTTAGGACCACACCACCCAAGTCTAGAGGAGATGAAAGGTCTTGTGGGGAAAAGCAAGGGGCAGCAACACACACACACTCACCAAGGTTCTAGAAGAATCCTTGTGGGGAAGAACAAAGGATGTGAGGCAAAAAGGCACTAGCACATATCCCTACACGCCACTTGCCACTTGGCAAGCATGCACATGCCTAAGAAGCTCTAGGTTTAAGATTAGGGTTTTGTCAAAATGACCAACACGCCCTAGAGGTTCAATGAACCTAGATTACCTTGTGTCACACGCCCAAGAGCCCTTAGGAATTTGGTTTTTCTTAAGCAAATGAGCCACTTGTCATTCACATAATAGAAGTCACGTGGACTTCCCAAGAGAGGAAGAGGAAGGGTTTCGGCTAAGCCATATGACACATGGCATACAACCTTTGAGATTCCCTATGTCTTGGGAGTGTGAGAACTCGAGAGTCTATATAAGGGGAAGACCAAGGGCTGGCGCCCAAGAGAGGCACACACCAAGGGGACACTCTCTGCCCATTTGATTTTTGAATTCCCTCTCTCTCTCTCTCTCTCTCATGACCACCCCGAGAAGAAGTTCATATTTTCACTTTCTCACCATTTCTCTCCAACCAAACACCATGTATGTATCCTCCATCTTCATCCAACCAATCTCATGAGTGAAGAAGGAAGTTGTGAATCCATCCAAGAGGAAGGAACACGCACGGTAAGAACCATTCGCCCATCTTCATCCACACACACACACATGACCACCTTGAGTGAAGAGGGTGATGAATGGGTTCAGACCCATATATTTTTTTGCACATGCACATTTGGGAAAAGCTAGGGTTTCTCCTCAAAATGGAAAGACCAAACCACCACTAGCATTATACACGTGAGCATGAGATTTTGGAAGAGAAGAAAGGCCACGACCACCCTCTTGAGTATGAACTAGTGTCCTTTTTCTCTATAGAGTTTCAGCCTTATGAGTGAAATTCGAATGCATGAAGAATCCTTCTAGCCATGAAATGGATTTCATAATCCATGAGGGAGTAAACCCTAGGCACGACACATGCACCCACTCGGATTAGGATTTTGTGTGTCACTTCATTTAATCTTGTTTAATATATTTTCAGCTTGCTTCTTGTTGACTCAGATTTTCTTTAAGTAGACTCTCAACCTACTTTGGATAATGTTTGTATATGCTTCGTGAACGTTGCATTCTTATTTGCTATCGTATGTACTCATTGATTGATGATAATCTCTTACTATGTAATTGGATTTACATGATATCTTGCCATGCTTACTTGTTTTTTATGTTTTCGAAAATGCTTAGAAATAGTGGTTCAAGTTGATTGGTTATAACATGTTCTTATGAGTCTCAATGATTCGGCCATGTCTATATGTATATGCTTGGGTTTAAACATTGTTCTTCTGTTTGGTATATGTTGAGTGCTTTGCCTGTGTTGTAAACTGAGTATTCGAATATTCTAATATTTTAAAGCCAGAACATAAGATGTTCAATGTTTGATTTCATGATTACATGACTCACGGCATTCACATGTTCATATGGTCCATGGAAAGAAAAGTGCTACAAGTCTCATGTCACATGCATTTGGGTTGTATATTGTTTTCAAAGGAAAGAGTATGTACATGTTTTATAACGACCCCCAATTCTAAGATGGGAGAATGTCTTGGTGGAAGTCTTTTGTCCACTATGAAGTGTTTAAATTGGAGTTGTAGCCCCTGGGTTGACAAAGAGTCATCGGTGGACCTCGAATTGACCCTTGTCGAAAGGATATTGGAGTAGGGTAACACCTAAAGCTAGTGGGTGCCTCACATGTGTTATATGCGGTGAAGGTGAAATTGTGAACTGCCGCATAGTCAAGGATCATGACATAGTCACCACGATCAAGTGGGCCTTTGGATGATGCAGTAACTAGCGGGGAATCAACGGTAGATAGGGGAGCCGTGAGGTATCCAACTACATGTTACAAGAAGTGAACAAGGCAATGAGTTAAGGATATGTTACATGTATATTATTCAATATGCAAAGATGGAAATGATGTTTTATTTAAAAGTTAAGCTACATAAGCCAAGTTTTGTGTCAAGTACATGTCTATGCATTCATTTCATGGTTTGTCTTTATATGCATATGTTATCTGTTGTATGTTGTTTGTTTACTTACTGCGATTTTTCAAAATCTCATCATGGTAGTTTCCACCGCCATTCCCAACCTGGGGTGGTAGAAGTTGTGGCAGGTACTCAAGATCCTAAGCAGGATGAATGAGATTAATGACCTAGTCAAGGATGAGTACACTCTTGAGGCCCACTACATTTTTGTTATTGTTTGCTTAAGAGCTACTTCCCAATACTTTAGGAACATCCAAGATACGCTGAATAAAGACCATGACTCACCACGGTTGTCCGAGCATGAGGACGCACTCTCCTTAAGAGATCATATGGATTTTGTAACTGGCTATCTAAGACAAGCATGTGAGTACACCATAGAAGCCCAAAGGGTTGCTCAGAGTTTGGGAATTTAGCAGCCCGAACCACCTCAAAGGAGAGGAGTCTTTTTGTGTATCTCAAGCGAAGGGACACTTGGATTTTTACTGGTCACAATGTAAAACATTATCTATTTTGAAGAAATTTGAGCACATGAATCATTTAGGATAATTAGTGTATGGTACCGTGATATCTTACAAATTACTTTTTACTTAGATTTACATGAATTTCCGCTACGATTTATTGCATACTGCTAGAATATAATAGGTGCATTGCATCGTAACTGTCATGTATGAGGGTATGTAGCCTTGCGTTACATGTTTCGATACTTCAGTTACCGTCAAATCCCAAGCGGGGTCTGGGGGCATCATATTAATGGATATTGGATTAGTTAAAAATCTGTTTAAGCATGCAAATGTCAAGTTGGGCAATAATCTGGACAGTGTGTGATTCTTTGATTGTTTTGATGAGGTTCTTGATAAGATTTTTGTCTGAATTTATATGGTTTATATTTAACATATTAAAATGAAATTTGGATTTAAATTTGTTGCATATTAAGAGTTTTGACTAAGAGTTTTGCATGATATGAAAAAGTTTGAAACTGGAGGTGTAAAAACAGTTTATGTTTTAAGTAAGCTTGGAGCTTTTGTTATGGAAGTATGCTCCTATGGTCTTGATATTCGTATATGTTGTTCTTAAGACTTTGATCTATGTGCTAAGAAGTTATTTTGAAGATTTATGGTTGTGATCTTGAGGGAATGAATTTTTATGCATGCTAAGGTCCGGTTGGAACACAAACTTGAGGCTCACGGGTTGTGTTGTGTTTCTATATAATTTTTACCATGTGATCTTGAGTTTAATGCTTAGATCAATTTTAGTATTTGAATATGAACCATATGATTTGTTTCTTCACGGTTTACTTTATGGAAAATTCGGATCTAGTGGTTTGTTAAAAAACCAAAACATGTAGTATTCGCTTTTGGAGTAAATGTGCAAACCGATTGTGTTGGATGATATTTTGTGACTTTTGTGGTCTTTGATTTAATTTTTCAAGCATGATAATCATTAGAGTTGATTTATGAACATGTTGAGATTATGTTTTTGAATTTTGGAGTTCTTGGAGTTGATTTGGAGAAGGATAGACCAAGACGGAAAAACTTGTTCTTAGTTGTAAAAAAACTTGTTGTTTTGGCATGACGGAAATTGTGATTTTTATGATATGTGTTTCGTTAATGTCCTAGCATGATATTAAAGCATAGGATGTGATTTTTGTATGTTGCATGATTTAGTTTTAGCATGAAAGTTAGAGTTTGAAGGAATTGCAACAAACATCAAGAATATAGCATTTGTATGTTTCGGCATATGCTTAGTTCTTATAGCTATGTTGTGTTTTAATTTTTTTTAATTAGATATTTGAATTTAGGACAAAATGATGAGTTTTGTAGTTAGGATGCAAAATCATTAAATTAGGGGCAAAATGGTCATTCCCACATATCGATGCATAAAATGGTAATTTTGCCATGAGTCAATGATTTTATATATCTATGTATATTAGTGAGGTGTTTCAAACCTTTAGAAATGTCTCCTTACATTTTTCATTATTTAGTGCTTTATTTTGTCACACTACAATCACTGTAAATTAGTCTCTAACATACGTTCAGGGTATCTATGTGTGCATGGTGGTAAGAAACCATCATTCATGTTAGTTATGTTATATATATATATATATATATATATATATACATATATATGTATGTCAAGTTATGTTTTACCATGTTTTATTTCCAAGTGCAAAATTATTTGTTACATGTTATATTACGTCATACCATGTTTTATTTTCAAGTACGAAATTATTTGTTACATGTTTAATTATTGCAATGTTATTTCATATTCTTACTTACACGTGATGTCATGTCATGTTATTTGTCATTTATTTTCATGTCACAAATATGAAGCTTGTCACGAAAATTTTCATGTTAGTTGAGTCTTTTATGTTTATTATGACCCCAATTGCTAGGATGGGCAATATTTTAGTGGAACTCTATCATTCATGTTGGATTGTTTAAACTAGTGTGAAATTTCCTAGGTTTACAAGGTACTATTAACAGGCTTCGAATGTGGCATAAGTAAATAGTCACCTGAGCGAAATCAAGCACCAACCACGATGGTGCCAAACCACAGTTCAATTCCATGTTATACGCAACTATCATTCATCTCGAAATGGTAGACCATGTGCCAAGATCACAGTGACAGAGGGTAAAAACTGGAGGTCGACTAGGCAGTAACACAACGACGCAGAGCTCATTGCTTCAATGCTCCGTTTTGGATAGTATTTTGGCTTCCTTGGCCGAGTTGCACGAGGTACTCGATGGACTATAGCCTAGTAGCTATATTAGTCTTTGCATGTACTTACGGAGCGTTGTCTCCAAAACTCATGATGTTACAGATCTTTTCATATATTGTAACTTTTGAACATTTGTTATCTTAAGATTATGAAATATGTTTGGATGTTTGAGATATATCTTATCTGGTACATAGTATTGCTCAAAGAAAAAAATATCTGATGTGAATATTGCATATTTTTAGATGCTTGGTAGGTGCATTGCATCTTTATTTGTCACGAACGGGGGCAGAGGTAACCTCGTATTGCATGTCCTTACCCTTCAGAATTTGCCAAATCCCAAGTGCAATCTAGGGGCGTCACAAAACTCGTTGTGACCCTACCTGGTCTGAAAAGCCATCTTAGACACATCGTCTTCCTTAATCCTCTGTTGATGGTACCTCGATCTGAGATCGATCTTGAAAAGGACTGCGGCTCCTTACAGTTGATCAAATCGATCATCTTTTCTAGGTAGCGGGTACCTATTCTTAATGGTCACCTTATTCAACTCTGGATAATCGATACAGATTCGAAGGATTTCATCTTTCTTCTTCACAAACTGTACCGACGATCTCCAAGAAGAGGTATTGGGTCTAATTAACCCATTTACCAATAACTCATGCAGTTGATTCTTTAGTTCCTTTAACTCTGCTGGGGCCATCCTATAGGGTGCCCTTTGAACTGAAATAGTTCCTAGTTCTAAATAAATTGCAGACTCTATTTTCCTGGCAGGGGCATCCCTGACAATTCCTTAAAGACTCTTAGGAATTCTCTTACTACTGGTATGTTTCCCACTTCCTTATGCACTCATTTTCTCGAAGTTAGGTGTACTAGGTATGCCTTAGCTCCTTTCACCAATTCCTTTTTAGCTTGTATTGAGGTGTCTACTTGCCCAAATGTTGCACTTGGTGTCTCCTATTGCTAGTTCCTAAGGCCATTGGAGCGTTTCTCATCTTTGCCTTGCCTTCAACTCCATAAATGGTCGCTCCCCTTTCACTTTAGGTAGAGCCCTCACCAGGTGACGATGTGAGGGCCTCTCTGAATCGAGGGAAGAAATCCCTCACATAATCAAACACTAGCGAGAAGAAGGTAGTTGGGAGAATAACAGGTAGCCAAAAATGACGTAAGGCGAGCAGCACATTGTGGTGAGCAAGGCTAGGCACTAAGAGAACGAGGCAAGTGTCACTTGGGCGACCAAGAAACCTAGTGACGATGGAGGTACACTCTACACCGGGCGAGCAAAGGACATGTTGGCACTACATAAAGTGAGCAACGAGCAATGGACAACATATAGAGCTAGGAACACTCCAAGTTAATAATATGGAAGAGCTCAGATGGTAGCAAGTGATGTACCGAGGCCCATGTTCTCACAATGATGTCTCAACATTGGCACGCATGGGAAATGGATTCATAAGAAGGCCATATGTCTGACCATAGAAGTAAGGCCCAATGCTAGGTTGGCAATATTCATTAGAAGGCACACTACAGGGACGTACGCATCTTGTCCCATCAATCCACCTAGTCTCTACCACCCCTCAGTCCAGTGTACACATGGACGATCGAGATTCAAGATCACTCTTCTAGTCAATCGGATGCCAGAACTATGATAAACGTGACTGACAGTCTTGCCATATAAAAGACATTTCGATGACAGTCCTGACATAAACTGAAACTTGACATATACTAAAAACTGACATGAACTAAACCTAATATGAATTGTAACTGACGTGAACTAAACATGAACTTAGAATCTTGTTCAACATATACATAGTTAATTAAACATGAACATGTGGATGCTACACAGGTCCTCTTGAGTCGTGTGTTCCTGCTAGTACTGCATCACATCACATGCATCTGTGCCAACTGTGTGTACGTCATGCTAACTAAATTAAAATTGATAAACATGAGGTTGGCACCACCGGTGTTGGGTGCCTAACGTCACTCCGACAACCAAATACTTAGGTCCCATTTGAAACCTTTTGACGGTACTTTGTTGACCTTGGGAATTGCACACCAGTTTAAACTCTTCAACATGGAAAATGGAGTTCTAGTAGGATAATACCACATCCTTGCACTTGTGGTTGTGATAAAAATAAAAGACTCCACAGACTTGCAAATACTTTTCGTGACATACTATATTCATGGGACATGGCATGACATGTAACAATGAACATGTGACAAATAACATGCCATAATATGACATGTAAAAGATAAGCATGAATTTGAAATAATTGACATAACATATAATATGACATGTAAAAGATAAACATGACATATAATATGACATTGCATATTAGAACATTTACAATAATCATAAGTACGTATAGTGATTGTAGCGCAACATACATAAAAATGCATGAACTTCAATGAGATATTTTTCTACAGTTAGAATATCTTACTAAAGCTCATACAATCATAAAGATTCACTTAGGCTAAATTGCAAAGTTATCCCTCTACATGTGAGAAATTATAACTTTGCCCCCAAAAATAAGGAATTTGCATACTAACTTCAAATCCTACAAAAATTTACAGTCCTTATGTATATTTTGTACTAAATCCAAATATACAATTAGAGAAATTTAATTAAAAAACAACTATACAAACCATGCTTGGACCACACATTGGCCAAAGACAAGGTTTTTGTTGCGTCTTGACCAAACATCCATCTAACATGCTTAGACCGATATTTGTAATACAAAAAAATCACATCCTAGATTCGAAAATCATGCTAAGAGATCAACATATACAATGCCAAAAACATCAAGTTCTAAGCAAAAAAGAACTATCTCTTGATGTTCTAGGTCTAATACCTTCCAAACACTTCCATGAACTCCAAAAGTCCATAAATATTCATGCTAGCATGTTGAATATTCGGACCTAGGTCTTAGAGAAGCAAAGTCGACCATCCTCTCTCTACAGTTGGCGGACAGATCTATTAAATACCCAAGAGGACTCATTGAGGATGTACTGGAGAAAGTTGATAAGCTCATCTTCCCGACCGACTTCATTGTACTCGATATGGAGGAGGACGAGGAGATCCCTTTTATACTCGGCCGAGCTTTCCTTGCGACGGGGAGAACTTTAATTGATGTCCAGCAAGGGAAACTCATTTTAAGGGTCGACGAGGAGCATGTCACTTTTGACGTATTTAAATCTATGAAATTCCCTTTCGAGATACATTCTTGTTTTCAAATAAGCGATTGAGACGTGGTCATGGCCGACGAGACTTATGGAGCTGAATTTCCAAAGTTACCACTTAAGGAACCACCCAAACTTGAACTCAAACATCTTACATCAAATTTAAGGAATGAATAGGCCGAGGAGATCTCCAAGGGGTACACGACTACACCTTAAAGGAAAATATTCAATTGGAAGACCAGAGAAAAAAAAAATTAGGGAGCATCTCTTACCTTCTCTCATTCTTTGCTTTAGCTTTTCTTCCTTTTTTCCATTGAGAACAACGTAATATTTAAATTTGGAAGGAAAGGATATTATTTTATTTATTTAAAATAATAATAATAATAATGATGATGATGATGATGATGATGATGATGATGATAAAAACAGTATGCTTTGATGAATAAAAAGTCTATGATAAGAATTTGATTGAAAACAGTTATAATTTTTAGGAAAAGTTCTCATTGCGTAAGTCTAGTTATTAATTCTTTATTCGATCTTAATTAATTTAGTATTTTCTATGTTCAATGAATGCTTCTTATTATCATTAATCGTTTTTCATACCTAGAGAAGTTTTATGTAAATTTTGTGAATTTGTATGGTCTCAACTTACTCTAGAACTTGTTTGATTACACTCGAGGTGAAATCCTAGACATAATATTATTGGGGAAATGATTAAGGCATTCCTTGGACCGATTGAGCCTTTCAAGCTTACCTGTTTAATTTCTTATCCTTAGTCACCCCTTTGAGCTTTATTGAATTATATTTTAGCCTTATTTTTTTCTTTCTTGTAAACCTCATATTCCCTACCCTATTTGAGCTTAAACACTGATTTCCTTACCTTTTAAGAGAACTATGTTTATACAAAATCATAAACTCACAAGAACCTGAAAGGCAAGAGAGGTGGAAGGTCTATAAGTAAAGTTATTATAGCCATATTATCAAAATCATAAGTTTGGGGGTGTGAAAACTCAACTCGTCTATTGTGTGGCCAATAAGAAAAGACCGACTAGAGTCATCCACAAAGGCAGTTGAAAAGGTATGGAATGCTTCCTTGAAAAGAAAAGAAAAGAAAATAAAATAAAAGAAAATGTCTGACCTGCCGAATAGAGGGGTAAAGAGATACTTGAAAGAACAATAAAGAGAGGTATGTTGAGAGATTTACAATGATTGAGAAGTGATGTTAGAAGTGAGAATGCTCTATTTGTTTGTTGGTGTTCAAACTTAAGTTCTCTTGCTTTATTTTAGTCCTACCTTTTCTTTGTAGCTCTCATCCTAGCCTTACATTACAAGCTTAATAAAAACCTATTGATCCATAGTGATAGTTTCTGTTCTACATTAGAGGAGAGTAATTTGAAAAGTAAGCCTATGAAGTGTTTAGAGATCTATTATTTATTTACTTGTTTGCATAAAACTATCCAGGGAGCTAATGATGAAGTGAGAATGATGGGAATGCATGAATGTGGGGATGGATAATGTGATGAAATTGAGTTTTGAATTAACTTTTGAGACTTGATTGATCATGAATGATTCCTTTGAATTATAGACTTTGGGTAATCTTTGAGGTAATAAATTTTATGAATCAAACCAATGCTTGTTTTAATTGTCTTTTTTTTCTTCTTTGCTCGAGGGCGAGCAAGACTTAAGATTATGGGTATTTGATAAGTGTGATTTTTATTACTCTTTTATTTATAAAAAGTGTAAGTTCTCCTTCAATACTATTGATTTTATTTTTTTCTATATATTTTTCGTTATTTTCTTGGTTGAAGGAATGAGAAGATTTAGTGCGAAATGAAATCATTTTGGTACAAAAAAAGAGGCTACGGATCCAAACCAACGAGATGTAGTGAGATTTGAAGAGAGTCGATGTGATTTAGGCGAGGAGACCCAATGGCGACCAGAATTGGCGACAAGAGTTAGGTGATGAGCAATATATTACCTTCTGGGGGAGAAGACTTGTCGACAAAGCTCTAGGCGGTGAGATTGGGCGACTAGTCTAACCGATCAACTTAAAAGACCAACGTAAACGACATCGTGGCGATGTCAACAACTAGCAAAGGTGAGCAGCTTTACCCCTTGGTAGGTTGGCGAGAGGGTTCTATCATCCCGGTCAGGAGTCTTTTCTCTCGGTAGGCGAGGAGAGCAATTATATTTAGCACATACGACATCTACCCAGTGGGACCCTTCCGAGTTTCGCAATTAATTTGCTGACTACTAAATCCTCCCGAATTCTGTAGATTAAGCCGCTTATTATTGAATCTTCCATTTTAGATAATTCTGTTATTCTTGGGATAATTTTCTTTTATGTTAACATCTATCTTTAGAAACTATTTTTCTGATTTTTAGGTGAGATTGTAACCGCATTTATCATGTTTTCGCATTTGAAGTTTTGATATCTATTTAATCCCAGCTTGTGGGATGATCGAGGGAGTCTAAGTTTTAGAGTAAAAATATTCCAGAGTTAATTCTTAAAGTTTCTTTAAAGGAGGTGAATCTGGGGAGTAGAGGTGAGAGCCGCATGCTTCATCAACCAACTCCAACGAAGTACACTAGTTTTATTCTCTTTTTTTTTTTTCAATTCATTATGAACTATTTTCTATTTTCTAGAGTTTTGATGTAGTCTAGCATTGAATACACATCTTATATTCTAAATTATCGTATTTTCAATATTTTCATGATTAAGTGTTTATTTCTTGTTCTTAATGCTTGTAATTTTCTAGCTAATTATTATTGGATCTATTGAATCACAATAAGACCGAGAGGTAATTTGTGATTAAAACTCTAGGATTAAGCACCATTAGTTGAGTGAAAGTAGAGATACTTTACCCCGATTATGTGCTTTTCAAGAAAAATCCAAAGAACTTAATAAGTCTCCAATTAGTTAAATTCACATAGAGATATGAAGTTATTAATTAGAGATATTTTTATCATCAACTTGGGATAATTGAGATTCTATAACAAGGAAAAACAAATTGTGTGGGATTTGCTTTAGAGCTATTATTATTATCTTTAAAATCTTGATTTTAATGTTCTTTTTTTCAATTTAGTTTAGATAATCTATTCTTTAAATTTCGGTTTTTCAAATAGTAATTAATTTATCAAGTTTTAGTACTCAAGAGCATAATTAATCCATGTGGGTTCAACATATGTTTTCTTTAAAAACATTTTACTACTTATTACGATTCTATGCACTTGCAGATATTTTCAGCACAACAAAATTCTCACCTTATTCTCTTTTTTTCCTCTCCATTCATGTACACACCCAAAACTCTAGCTACACCACATTTGAATCAAGAGCCTAACACTCTACAATGGTGAAATCCGAGAGTTGTTGGTTAGAACAGTGCGAACCGAGCCTCCTCTTTAAGATTTTCGACATATGCTTTGTAAGCAAGGAAAGTTAGTAAATATACACTCAACTTGCTCTTTGTTAATACTTGTATATATTTATGTAAATTCTTTCATTGTTATGCTTGTCTTGATTGCTATTTCTTGATTGTCTGAATATGCTTATTTGATCTGGGAATATGAATATGACATGAATGGTATGAACTGAACATATTACGCTTGGTTTTTTTGATAGTCCATGTGATCTATGTTATCATGCCATGAATTGAACATGTTTTGCTTGGTTATTCCATACATGACATTTCATATGTCATATGTCAAGTGTAAATACGTATGTTTTAAGTCTCATTTTACATGTATTTGGAGAAAAGTGTTTCCAAGAAGTGTTTTCAAAGAAAAGAGTTTAAAAGTTTTATCACGACCACAAGTGCTAGGACAGGGGAATGTCATAGTGGAACTCCTATGTCCACTCTGGAGTGCTTAAAAATGGAGTGGCAACCCCATGGATGACAAAGAACAATCGATGAGTTTCTAATGGATTCCTTTTAAAGAATGCTGGAGTGAGGAAGCGCCTAACGCTAGTGGGTGCATAAGGCATGTAACTCGACGAAATAAGCTCGAGTTAATTTATGACGTATTCATCACGGTGTATGACCGTTGATGGTGCGGTAACTAGTAGGAACACGTGGTGCAAAGGAGAACCATGTTGTGTCGACCCTCTGAACAAGAATAAGAGCTCATATGTTATGGATCACTTGATGAAAATCTCGTGATATGATAATGATCTCTCGATGAAAATCTTGTGATATGTTTTGATAAGACAAGTTCTGATTAAGATTAACATGAAAAAGAAAGTCAAAGAAGTTTTCTGAAAATGTTAAAGTCTCTGTTACAAGTCATTTGAAAATGGTCAAGTGCATAAGTCAAGTTCTGGTAAAGTGCACAAGTCAAGTACATGTCCATGCATGCATTTCATGATATACCTCTTGTACACTGGTATTAACTATTGTATGTTGCGTGTTTACTTGCTGAGATTTCTCAAAATTTCACCATGGTAGTTTCAACTACCATTCCCAACTTGGAATGGTAGAACCTTTAGCAGGACTAGGAGTAGCGAGTCAAGATGATGATGAAGGCTAAGGATGAGCTCAACCAGGAGGAAAGAACGGATTTAGTCATGATCCTTGGATATAGCTGAGAGTAGAAAGATGCTTTAATGATTTCTTTGTTAAAGCTTTTTTAGAATACTTGTTATGTTAAAGTGTAAATAAAGAGTTTGATACTCATTTGCTAAGAAGTGTGATTTAAAGCTATGAATGAAGAAGTTAGGATATTAGTCTATTCTGGTAGAACATTTAAATGACTTATTCTGCTACGAATTATTGCATACTAGTATACATAGGTGTGTTGCATCTTATCTTCCATGTACGAGGGATATGTAGCCTTGTGTTGCATGTCCCGGCGTTTCAGTCACCGTCCAAACCTAAACGAGGGTTGGGGGTGCCATATGGTTCTTTTTAATGCCAAGTGTGGCTAGGATCTTACCAAGTGTCTAATAAATGCCCTTGAAGACTGTTTTGGGAAATCCACATAGTGATTTGACAATCATTTGAACTGGTGCCACATGCCGCTATCCCAGGTGTTACTATTCACCCAAAAAATTATGAAAACTATTATTGCACCATAAAATTCTAAATAACCGTTTCACAAAATCTGACTCCTAAGTGCCTTAATTAAATCAAATGGCGCTCCTAGGTACTATTCACTAGGGAAACGGAAAACGTAAGCTAAGCGGTCGCTTCTAAGTGCCTGAAACAAATAGAAAGGTACCTCCGTCGCCATAGCAGGTAGAAAATCGACTATGCTAACATACTAAAACCTAAGCGGTTGCTCGACTCGTGAAATCTTTTCACGATTTCACGATATTTCTTAAGGTCTACAGAACATCCACTGAATTTTTGCCAGGCTGTTACAAATATTGCACGTGCTGACCGGGTAGAGAAATTCTCTGTGTCGAATGGGTGGAGTGATTCCCCTTACTTGGTGATATGTATGATGATTCATGATTATGTTGCTTTATTCAAAGGGTGATTCATCACCATACATATGATATATGTGCTTTATTCAGTGGGTGATTCCTTGCCTTACTTATACTATTATTTATTTACACGAAACTATGTATTAATATTCATCGCCATTGTCTTGTTTTGTAAGTGCTATTATGGGTTTTAACTTACTGACATTTTCATTGAAATCTCATCGAGTTTGTTTCACTATGATTTCATTCCCTAGAATCATAGATTTTGATGCAAATGTAGCTCAGGAGGGTTACCTCGAGGACGAAGGACCAACGTAGCTCGAGGAATAGCTGTTGGGGCTTGCCTGCATTGAGGTTATAATATTTTGTAAATGTTAGGATTTTTATTATACTTAGGCAACGAACGATTTACGGTGTTTTATATTTTGATTTGGGCGGGAGAAAAATGTTGGTATGTAATTATACTTGGGATGAAGGCCCAATGACTTATGGAAATTTTTACTTATGAGCAAGCAATGAACAACTTATCTGGTACTACTAGTTCTTTGACTAATACCCTATACTAATTCTGTTGCGATTTTGATACACACATGCGTTTGGTATACGAACACACAAAATGCTCACGAACGCAAGGGATGTAGCCATCCGGCATGCATCTCGAGCACCGTGGCTCCTTGACAAGCTATAACAAGGGGCTAGGGGTGCCACAACTATTGTGTAGCTAGTGTCGTAGGTCCCACGAGGGACACTGTCACCGTATTAGAACCTCGTGCTACAAAATCATGATGTTTGAGTTACTATTCATGGGTGAAATTGATAGTGATCTTAACTCAAGTTAAAAACTTAACCAAGATTGAATTGGGAACTTTAGGGGCGTGTGGTTGAGTAGTGGAAGAAGGGAAACCAATGGTATGCTGTATGTGGATCCTAATTGGAAGAATGAAATAAAATTCAAGGTTTGTGTTTCTTAGGTTTGGCTTTTATTGGGCCATATGAACAAGCCTTGGTTGGGGGCCTAGGAGTGGGCTTATCCGTGGGTCTTATATCCAGATTTATTAGGCCTATCCTTAGCCTTAATAACCCATTTGGTTTGGTCCTAGCTTTGGGTCTTTCCTAAATTGGGCCAAATCCTTAAATCTTACTAAGTTGAGCCCAATAACCTTTTGCTTACTAGATTTGGCCTAATATAAAAAATCCTAATAAGTTAGGCCCCATAGCCTTGTGTGACGACCAAGACTTTTCCAGGCTTTTTGAGTATTTTATTTAAATCATTAGATAAGCCCATAAGAATTTTGGCCTTCATAAGAAATTAGGGTTTGAAGCCCAATGGATCTAGGGCTCACGCCCAGCTTGAGTTTTTGAACGCCACATGTCACCCAAGGGAGCTTAAGTCTAGGACTTGATGAATCTAGATGGAGTTGAGGGAAGAGAGGTGAGAGAAAATCTAGGGTTTTGGCCTTGCACGTCTATCATAGAAGATCACCCATCCTCTTGCCATGTGTCATGCATGCAAAAAGTCTTGCTTGTAGGAAGAAGCTTTGTGACACTTGTCATCATGGGGGAGAGCTTCTAGAAGGAAGATGAAGAGACATGAGAAGTTGGAAAAAGTAAAGGGAAGCCCAAAGGGGCATGCACGGCAACCATGGGAAAAAGGAAGATTTGCTTTTTTCCATGTGTCACACATGCAAAAGGTAGGTGAAGAGTTTTATCTTGGGAAAGGGCAAAATCATGATTGGGAAGAGAAGGCATACACGCCTAGGAGGATTCTAGAAGAATCTTGTGTAAGACACCCTTGAGATGGACAACTAGGGCAAGGGAGTTTGTGCATTTTTTTGACCAATCATATGCTTGTCCAAAAGTTTGGTGAAAGAATATCTTCTTGGGAAAAAGGAGGTTTTGGCAGCCATCATGCACACACACACTCTTCACATGCAACTTGGCACACATGCACACATGTATGAGATTGAGGAAGATTTTTAGCTTGATAAAGACCATTTAGCCACAAGGTTCATTGAACCAAGACATGAGGAGAAGGGGCAAAATGGGAAGGAGGTTTCAGTTTTGAGGAAGGAGGCGCCAGTTGTCCAAAAAGATCCCATTGTGTTTCCAACACAACCAAATGATGAGAAAGAAGGAAGAAGCCTTAGGATGGGACACCACTTGGCATCTACGCAATGAACATTGGCTTGTGTAAGAAGCTTTTGTGTCTATAAAAGGGAGAGGAGCCAAAAATCCTAAGTCTTTTAGTCATTTTGTGAATGTCTCTTGAAGTGTTCGGCCACCACCTTTCTCTCCAACTTTCCACCATTTTATCATCATCCAAACACTCTCCACATCATTCTTTTCCCACCCAAACATCATTTTGAGGGTAAGCAAAGCTAGAAGATACTTCCAAAAGGAGAGTCATAGAATGTATGAAGCCAAAATCACCCTTCCAACACACACACACAAGGCATTAAGAGATAAAGTTTAGGTTTTTAGTGAGTTCATCAAGAACTCATGCTCACACACACACATTTGAGCTAGAAGAAGTTAGCTCATGTTTTGAGAAGTTTTCCACATGAACCCAAGTCTAAACACACATGGCTAGATTAGAGTTTTTCTTCAAGGAAGGTGGACTCAACCCTACTTGCTTTAAGCTCATAAGCATGATATTTTGAAGAAAGAGGGCCATGGCCTTAGTGTTTCTTTGAAATAGGATTTTTACTTTATGCAAGAAAATATAGGTCTGAATATTGGAGTCTTTTTCTTGGAAAAAATTGTCAAGAGCACAACACTCACTCAAATGGGTTAGGGTTTTGAATAACCAAACCTACTGATTTTGTGTATATTTTCAGCTTGCTCGTTATCTATTGTGGATTTTTGTAAGTAAATGTTCGGTAAAAATATATCTGCAAGTGCTCAGAATCGTAACAAGTAGTAAAATATTTTAAAGAATACGGTTATCTAACCCACAGGGAATAATTATGCTATTAAGTATTGAAATTGACTAAATTAATTACTATTTGGAAATCAGAAATTTGAAAAATAGTTTATCTAAATTAAACTGAAGAAAAGAACATTAAAATTAAGATTTTTAAAATAATAAGAATAAATCTAGAGCATTTGACTTCACCTAGAAAATCCCACACAATTTATTCTTCCTTGTTATAGAATCTCAATTATCCCAAGTTGATGATAAAAGTCCCTTAACTATTCATTATTTTCTCTTGAACAATATCAAAAATATCTTCAACTAATAATTCCATCTCTATGTGAATTTAACTAATTGGAGACTCATTAAGTTTTTTAAATTTTTCTTGAAAATCACACTAGTCACAGTAAAACATCTCTGCTTTCACTCAACTAATGGTGTTTAATCCTAGAGCTTTAATCACAAATCACCTCTTGATCTCATTGTGATTCAACAGATCAAATAATAGTTAGTTAGAAAATTACAAGTATTAGGAACAAGGAATAAACACTCAATCATTGAAATATTGAAAATAAAATAACTTGGAATATAAATTGTGTGTTCAATGCTATGCTACATCAAAACTCTAGAAAATAGAATTAGTTCATAATGGAATTGAAAAGAAAAAGAATAAAATTGGTGTTCTTTGTTGAAGTCGGTTTATGAGGCATGCGGCTCTCACCTCTGCCTTCTAGTTCTGCTTTCTTGAAAGAACACTTCAAGAATAAATAATGGAATTCTAAACTCAGACTCAGACTCTAAAATATAAAAATTCTCGACTCTGATTCAGAACTCTCCTCTAACTCAGACCAAGACTAAAACTAAAACTAAGATTAAGAACTAAAACACCCTATTCATCCCATAAGACCAGATTAAAAGATGTCAAAACACAAATCTGGAAACAAAATAAATGTGGCTACAATCTAGCCTAAAAATCTGAAAAATAGTTTCTAGAGATAGATGTTAACATAAAAGGAATTTATCCCAAGATTATTGAAATTATCTAAAATGGAAGATTCAGTAATATGCGGCTTGAATTGCGGAGGCCAAGAGGATTTGGTCGCCAATAGATTGATTGCGGAACTCAGAAGGGTCCCACCAGGTAAACACCGCGTAATCGCTTTGTAAAAGAGTGGGGTACACTATTAAAAAATTAATTTTTTTTTTCATGTGGGTCTCATGTTTTATTCATTTTTTTTTAAAGTGATTACGTGGTGGTTGCACAATTTATGGTTGTAAATATCTTTTCTCTTAATTTATATATGGTTAATGAATATCAAATAATTTCATTGTGTACATAGATTATTCATACTTGCTTGCAACTTAGATATAAAATAATTTTATATATGGTTCATGATTAATGATTTATTATTAATTGATAGCATATATTATTTTATATTTTATATGGTCAATGATACTAAATTAGATGAAAATTATTTCTTTGCAATGAATTTCAGTTAGATTTGACGCTGCCGGTACACGAAAGGGGGGATTGAGAATTTTTGAAAGTTTGAGGGTCCATTTTGATGCAATTATTAGTTTCGGAGGCACATTATGAATTAAGTGAAAGTTCGAGAGGGCAAAGTGTAATTAACCCTACTTTTATTTTTGAAATTTCGTAACTGCCTCATATTCATGTGTGGGTAAGTAAATATGCCCATATCTTAAATAGTAATCAGTAAAAGTAACAAAATACTCAATTCTCCTGTGGGATTTTTATTTAAAAGGTGCATAAACATCAGAACGTATTATTTCAAGTAAACCTATAGATTTTCAACTTTTAGAAAGTGATTTACTACTCAGTTTTTCTTACAGACATGGTTCACATATATCAAAATCATCTGAATTTATTTGTGGTATTAATCCACTTTTATACATTCTTAGCATTCTATTATTTATATGACCTAATTTTAAATGCCATAAATATGTACAATTTTCAGGCACATTCAAATAATCAGAAATAAATATTTTATTATTAATATCAATATTCAATACATACATATTGTGGTCTTCACACCTTTCACTTATACATTACCCTTACAAGTAAAAATTGTTCTAGACTTAAAACTCAAATGTGTAGCTTTTTTGATCTAGTACAAGCACATATACTATATATCTAAGAATACTAGGTACATACAATACATCAGTAAACAAAATAACTAACCCATTTTACATAAACTTTGCATGTACTTTGCCCCAAGACATTGCAACATGAATAATTGTCCATTTACACTCTGTGCTCACTTAAAAATATAATATGCAAGTGCATAAAATTGTAACAAGTAGTAAAATAAGTGTTTTAAAGAAAACTGTTATCGTACCCACAGGGAATAATAATACTATTAAGTATTGAAATTGACTAAATTAATTATTATTTGAAAAACTAAAATTTGAAGAATGGTTTATCTAAATTAAACTGAAAAAAAAAGAACATTAAAATTAAGATTTTAAAAATAATGAGAATAGATCTAGAGCGTTTGACTTCACCTAGCAAATCCTACACAATTTATTCTTCTTTGTTATAGACTTTCAATTATCCTTAATTGATGATAAAAATCCCTTAACTATTCAATATTTTCTCTCGAAAAATATCAAAAATATCTGCAACTAATAACTCCATATCTCTATGTAAATTTAACTATTTAGAGACTCATTAAGTTCTTTTGATTTTTCTTGAAAATCATACTAATCGCAGTAAAGCATCTATGCTTTCGCTCAACTAATGGTGCTTAATCCTAGAGCTTTAATCGTAAATCACCTCTCGGTATCATTGTAATTCAAAAGATTGAACAATAGTTAGATAGAAAATTGTGAGCATTAAGAACAAGGAATAAACACTCAATCATGGAAATATTGAAAATAAAATGACTTGGAATGTAAACTGTGTTCAATGTTAGGCTACATCAAAGTTCTAAAAAATAAAATTAGTTCATAATGAAATTAAAAAGAAAAAAAAAAAAAAACTGGTGTTCTTTGTTGGAGTTAGTTGATGAAACATGCAGCTCTCGCCTCTGCTTCCCCAGATTTGCCTCCTTGAAAGAAAGTCAAATAATAAATTCTGAACTATCGAAACCTAATTTCAGACTCTCTAAACTCAAAACTAAAACTAAGATTACAAATCAAGACTTCCTATTCATCCCATAAGACGGGATTAAATAGATGCCAAAACTCAAACCCGGAAACAAAATAAATGCAGCTACAATCTGCCTAAGAATCTGGAAAATAGTTTCTAAAGATAGATGTTAACATAAAAGGAAATTATCCCAACAATATTGAAATTATCTAAAATGGAAGATTTAGTGATATGTGGCTTGATTTGTGGAGATCAGGAGGATTTGGTAGTTAGTAAATTGATTACGGAACTCGGGAAGATCCCATCGAGTAGATGTTGTGTACGCTGAATAAAATTGGCGGGCAAGAAGCTCACAAATGAACAAGCGTGGAGGTCACAAATAGCACATGGCCCTCTTCTCACGTACCTAGTGGAAAGACTCCTAATCGGGATGAAATACTCTTTTTGCCAACCTACCGAGCTGTAAAGCTGCTTGCCTATTCAGATCGCCATTGGGTCTCCTCGCCTACTGAGAGGAACAATTATTCTCTTTGCATCCCGCGGTACATGGCTCCTCGCCTACCGAGAGGTAAGTCTTCTTAACTTTTTGTGAGAGAAATCTTTTTGCTGGCTACGGGACATGGCGTGGCAGAAATCTCTTTGCTGGCTACGGGACAAGGCACCTCGCCTAAATTTCATTGGCTCTCTTTAGATCTCGCTGCCTCTCATTGGTCTAGATCCATAGTCTCTTCTTTTGTACCAAAATACTCTCCTTTTGCACTAAATCTTTTCATTCCTTCAAATCCAAGAAAATAAATAAAAATATGTAGAAATAAAATAAAATCAATAGTATTGAAGGGAAAATAACATTTCTCATAAATAAAAGAGAAATAAAAATCACATAAAAATAACACTTATCAATAAACTTCTAACTTGTACTTGGATATTTTATGTATATGTCATGTGAACTTGTTGGTTGTTCGGTTTTATGTGAATGTTTGTGATATTGATGTTACTTCTATGTGTTGTGATCTCTTCTTTGCATGACTATCTAATGTATGAATAGAATGGCCTATGGAATTTATTCATGTTATGAAAATGGAATAAGAAGCCATCTTAGGGTTCAGATTTGCATAATGTTTAACTTGTATATGAATATTTGCTACTTGACCGAATTGCTTATGGAATTTAGTTCCTGAAAATAATGGTCTTTTATAAGTATGATCAGTAGCATGTTTCGGCCACCTATGAATGTTCATTGTTGAAATTCTATTTAACACATTAGAAGATTCTAAGTTCATGAAGAGTTTATTGGAATGTTTGTTTTCAAACTTATAGGTCTCGGCTATTGCCATAAATGAGGTATGATCATTTTGTGATTGAATTTTAATGGCTAAGACCGATACTTGGATGTGTTAGGGTTTGTAAGTTTCGGCCACTACATGGAAAGTATTGAATGTTTGTTTCTTGTTTGATATCCAATGTCTTAGAACTTTTTTTTATAAAGGAACATGGTTGCATGTTCTAATATTTTCAATTCGTAAAGTGAGATGTACAAGGATTTGCATGTTTGTATGTCGTATGATTATGATGAAGCATTCGGCATTTGCATGTGTTAAATGAAAGTTATGAGTTTCCATAGTTCATGCCACATGCATTGTGATTGTGAAAATCTTTTGAAATGAAAAGAGTCTTTTTAAAAGTTTTGTCAAGACCCCAAAGGGCTAGGACGGGGAAATGTCCTAGTGGAACTCTTCTATCCACTCAAGAGTGACTAAAATGGAGTGGTAACCCCTAGGTCGATGGAGTACGGTCGACGGAACTCGAATGGTTGCTAAATGAAAAGGATACCAGAGTGGGATTGCACCTAAAGCTAGTGGATGCCCTATGGTGAGGGCGAAAAGCCAACGACAGTAATATGAAAGATTAAAAATAATACGCAGTCACCTTGGTCAAAGTGGCTAATGGTTTATGTGGTAACTAATAGGGAACACACGGTGCATAGGGGAGCCTTGAGGTATCTACTTATATGTAAAAGTCAAGAAAGGCGTCGAGGTCAAAGTTATGTTACATGAATAAGAACCAAGCTCACAAGTATGTTAATGAATAAGTATGAAAATGACGAAAATATGTTTATGACAGAAAAAGTTTATGAAAGTTATGATGAACACGATGTCTTTTTGAAAAGCCAAAGCACAAGTAAAGTCTCATGTCCATGCATTCATTGTTAAGTTTGTGTATATATGGTTACGATATCCATTACATATTATTTGTTTACTTACTAAGATTTCTTGAAATCTCACTATTATAATTTCCACTATCATTCCCCTACTCGTAATGGTAGAAGCTGTGCTAGGTACGCAAGACCCTTAGACATGGATGAGATTTGTGGGATAGTGGAGGATGAGTTGATGGTAGAGGCTCGTCATCAATCCACTTTAGAATTCCTTAAGGTTACGGCTCAGCGGCTTAAGAAAATTTTAGCAAATCTCAATGAGTCAACTGTTGGGATTTCATCCCTAGATCCTAAGAGGATTTTGAGACTTAAGAACGACATGAATTTTGTGTCGAGGTATTTGGAGCAAGCTAGAAATTCTTCTTTAGAAGCTAAGGAAGTCACTGCTGAGCTGGGATTGTTGGATTTGGATCCCCGAAAGACTAGAGGAGTGTTCTTAAGTTTAGCTGAGGATGGAACCTTGGCTCTGATCCATGAGGCTTTTGGTAAACGACCCTTTTTGATAACTTGATGTATCAATCCCGTATTTTGTGTCTCTTTTGAGAACACTTAACTATTTTGATGACTCTTATGAAATTTGAAGCATTGGGATTTTATGTGTTTCGGTACCATGATTATTGTCCTATTACTTGACCTAAGTTGACTTTCTGCTACTATATACTACATATTGTTAGTTATCATTAAGTGCATTGCATCTTATATGTGATGTACGAGAGGTATGTAGTCTTGTGTTCCATGTCCAGACGCTTCAATTTTCGTTAAATCCTAAGTAGGAGCTGAGGGCGTCACACCTTGTGTCTAACAAGTTGGGCTTGAGCCTTAGTGTCTCTCCTAAGCCTTTATACTCAAAAAACTTGGGCCCTTAATAAACCAATCTCTTGGGCATTCCTAATTCCATTTAGTAATTAACCCAAATTACTTTGCCCATTAATGTGGCAAACTTCGAATATGCCATGTGTAACTCTTTCATTGGCCTCTTGGCATTTATTCTCAAAAATAATAAAACACTAAAATGGTCTTCTAATAATTCTACTAAACCCAAAGTATACGATCCTTTTCCTAACTCATGTTTCAAAAATGATTTTTCTCTCAAATAGTCTAACTCCTAATTAACTAGGATCATAGCTACTAAGGTCAAGGCCTAAGGGATTTCTAAGAGGGGTGTTACATAGTGCCTTAATTGGTACAGCTAGGGAGCACAAAGATGTACCAAAACTTGAAGAAAAGATTTTGGTGGGAAGGAATGAAGTAGGATATTGCCACTTTATTGAAAGACTATTGTAAGTCCCACATTGCTCAAGTAAGACTCTTGTATTACATTGGCCTCCTATATA
Source organism: Juglans regia (assembly GCF_001411555.2). Lineage (NCBI taxonomy): Eukaryota > Viridiplantae > Streptophyta > Magnoliopsida > Fagales > Juglandaceae > Juglans > Juglans regia. Next base: position 14,613,635 of record NC_049907.1, on the reverse strand, counting down.
GAGGTTGGTCTAGGAGGCTAAGGCAATGCAATCTTGTATTCACAGGTCTAAAAAATGTATTTATATATATATATTTGTATAAATATATAAATATTTATAATTTTTAAAGTGGGGTGCGGGTTGAGGTTGGGCCTAGCCTGCCTCCCGCCCCTGCTGGGGGCCTTAATGCAAGGCGGGTGGCCCTGACACCAGCATCTGGCATACAGGAGTCCACCCCGCCCATGCAGAGGTAGGGCGCACGGGAGCGGGGTAGCGAGGTGCGGGGCCCTGCTGCCCACCCCTACCCCTAATTGAGTTCGCCTACAACAACAACTATCAGGTGACTGTTCAAGTAGCATCTTATAAGGCTTTGTATGGAAGGAAATGTTGATCGCCCTTATGTTGCTATGAAGTTGGAGAGTGCAGGCTCATTGGGCCATAACTAATCCAAGAGATAAAGGATCAAGTCAAAAGTCATTAAGAAAAAGATGGCGGTGGCACAAAGTCGACAGAAGAGTTATGTTGACACAAGAAGAAGGGACTTGGCCTTCGGGGAATGTGATTGGGTGTATATTAAGGTATCACCCATAAAGGGCGTGAAACAATTTGGGAAGGAAGGAAGTTGAGTCCGAGGTATGTTGGGCTTTATCAAGTGATGGAGAAGGTGGGCCTAGTGGCCTAAAGGATTGCACTACCAACTGAGTTTGAAGATATGCATGACATGTTTCACGTTTCTTCTTCGAGGAAAAGTTATGGGAATCATGTACCCTGAATAATTAACCAACCAAGATTCAATTACAACTGAATCTTACCTACGGGGAAAAGCTGGTACTAATTTTGGACTAGAAGAAACAAAGGTTACGATTCAAAAAAATAACCATGGTAAAGGTATTGTGGGGAAGCCCAGGAGCCCAAGAGGTCATGGGGGAAAGTGAAAAAGTCATGAGGGAATAGTTTTCCCACTTATTCAGATTCCAATGCCTGGTCGTTACCCACGGTGTGTCGAAGGGAGACAGAGCATGTGCACGGCCTATGATGGGGAGTCGTAGTGACATGCGTTAATAAACCAAAATGGGTTAGAGTGGTGGAGTGATTTCACGTGTTGGCTTGGGTTAAGAGATTCCATGTGTTGATGTGGTGGAGCAATTCCACGTGTTGACTCAGGTTGAGAGATTCTCTGTGTTGATGTTGATGTTGTGGAAGGATTCCACGTGTTGATTTGAACCAGGGCTCTGGGAAATGATATGTTACGTGATGTTTATTATGTACTTGGGCACTGGGTGCTCAGTAAGGTTTATGATGGTTCATGGCTATGTTGTTTCACATGGTGGTTTTGTTCCTTGGTATATTTACGATATATATGGTTTAAGTGTGTGTGTGTGTGTGTGTGTTTTTTTTTTTTTTAAAAGCTTATGCATTCATAATCGTTGCCATTGTCTAACATTGTTAGTACTGTTATGGGTTTTAAATAACTATGGTTTTATTGAAATTTTTTCGTGGTAGTACTCTTACTACAGTTTGGCCCCTTGGAACAGCAAATTTTTATGCAGATATAGCTCATGAGGGTTACTTCGAGGAGGGAGTACCAATGCTGCCATGAGGAGTAGCCATGGGGCCTATTCATTAAGTTTATAATCTTTTGTAATTTAGGATGTTAGTTCTATTTGGGTGACAAATAATTTATGGTGTAATCTTGTTTGAATTGGGCAATGAACAAATATTGGTTTATAATTATCTTATGGATGAAGTAATAGCGATTTCTGGATATTTTTATTAATGGGCGAGTAATGTACAAATCCCTTATGGATGAAGTAATACTAGACTCTTAGTATTAGTCTATGACTAATACCTTATTGTTTTGCATTGCGACTTTGATACACATGTATGCTTGGCATACAAGCACACAAGTTCCGACTTCACTTGAGGGATGTAGCCCATTTGGTGTGCATCACAGGTACCGCAATTCCTTGCCAAACAATAATTGGGGGTTGGGGATGCCACACAAAAACTGATTTTTGTTGTAGTGTTTGTAGGACACTTTGAAGGGTCCTAGGCCTCCCAATTAACAAATAACTTTTGGTAACAAAACTGATTCAACATTCAATAGCTATATTATTAATGCAGATGCATCTTATAAAGACTTAACAAAAGATATTTAGATAAAATCAAATATTATCTAACTTATACAAGAGACTCCTAATAATTATCTATTCCCTTATTCAAATAATAGATTATATAAAAATCTTAAAAAATGATCCTAGCTAATAATTAATTACTAATTATCCATATGTAGCATATCATACTTGTCTTGACAAGCAAAGGATGGCAAACAATTATACGTGTGTTTGAGATTTTAACATGCCAATTTGCAATACGATTTTCGAAACAATGTTGGTTTACACACCAGAGGGAGAAATTTTGTGAAAATGTTGTTCATTATCTAGAGTGGTCAGGTAAAAGTTAAATGATGATTAGCCGTGGACTCACGTTTGCAAATGAGGTGAGCATTGTTGGATAAGAAGAAAGAGGGGTGACTTTTACGCATAAGGCCAATCGTTTGCCTTAAGCCATTTTGATGGATTGGCACTTGGCCTACAATATGGTGTTGATACATACATTTTAAAATACAATCTCTTATGGGTGTTAATTACCTTCCAATTATGCAACACTCTTTATATATGATCTTGTAGTAGCGACTAATCGAAATGTCGTTGCCGTGCAAGATTCTCGATCGAGAGGGTCTCACTTATTGTAGTTGTTGATAGGCCTGAAACCTGGCTTGGTAAAGCCAGGTTTGTACCCGACCCGAAAGCCCTCATAATAAGGCTCCAACTCGAATCGACTCGACCCGAACAAAATCAAACTGGGTTGAACCTGTACTTCCAGAAACGGAAACTGATCTTCTTAAGAAAAACAAAGAAACAAAAAGTCAAAAACCGATTCGGTGATTTAAAAACCACAGAGAGGAAAAGAAAGAAGTCGTATTGGGATCAAAGGAGAAGATCTCGCTAAGAAAGTGAGCCATCCCCAAACCTCGACCTGCCCAGCACCAGCAGCAGCGACAGCAGATCTGTAAACGGTTGCGTCTAGCTCGAGCAATACTACGTTGAAGGCAGAGAAGCAGATGTGTAAATGGCGGCGTCTAATGGCGTCTTCTAGACTCTTCTCTTCTCTTCTCTGCATAGCAAGCTAAAAAAAGCTCATCATTTTTTGCTTATCTCTCGGCAACTACTAAGGAATTTAATTTATGGTGGACAAGAAGAGGGCGTGGGATATTGGGTGGAAGGAAAGAGAGGGCCTCCAAGACAATAGAGCAAGAGAGATAGTCGACGAAGATGAGCTTGGACTCTATAGCACCTTACTGCACTGAGATAGAGCATAGTCAGTGAGATTTTGGCACATTGTTGATTTTTGGCCACGAGTTTCAACTTTTTCTATTTCATCCTCCAGGCCGATTTCAAGTTCAATTTTTTTACTCTTGATTTTTCTGTAATATATCTGCTGCTGAATTCTGATATGGTGGTGAAAATAAGATTTGATAAGATGAATATAGAAGCTTCGCGGTGGGGACCAAGTCCAACGATTAAGTAAGCAACTGGTTAGGGTTTGTGGAACTCTTGGACGGCTTGACACCAATTAATAAACCTGTTAATTTAGTCAAATTGAAGACTCGCTCATGTAATACCCGACAAAATATAGGTCGATTCGGGTCAACATAATCGGGTTCAGAAAGTACTCAGGTCACATGCACACCCCTAGTTGTTGAATGAGTGCGGCTACACATCAGCCGCACTCTCTGCACACCGTAATATATATATTTTTTTTTTAAACTCAACAACACTTGATGTGTTGAGGCTTACATCAACAGTAAGCTGATGTAAATAATTTCTCTTGTTGAATTTGGTCATAAATGCATTAATTTGAGGAAGGTTGCATTGAAAGCTGTAATACTGCTATGCTAATTTGTTTTCTTTGGTACTCTTCAGATTGAGCGGCTCATGCGCATAACTTGGTTAAATACAAGCAACTTGAAAAATCATGGTTAGGATTCAAAAATATAAATAATATTTATAATTATAATGTTCGCATTCATTATAAAAAAGTGAATAAATATGATAATATGAAAAAAAATTAATTTTTAATGATAAACTACAATTTTTTTTCAAAAAGAGTAAGTGAACATTGCAGAATCTATAACTGTACCTAACATTATTCTATGAAAAATTAGAAAACTAACTCAAACCAAGCTGTTTGCACAACCTTTTTATCCAAACCAAATTCGACGGTCAGGGGACATGCTTTTCAACTCCTTGTTTGCCCTCAGAATCAGAAAAATTAGAATCCTTAATTTCCTCTGTCAAAAATCATAGGGGATGAAAGAGAAACGCATGAACTTCAAGAAACTGATTTGATTCAGCTGAGATTACCCATGTCCATAAACACGTGCATTAACCATACCATGTACTCGCACGTGCAACTCAAGCGGAACACTCGGCCCATCCTTCCACAGACTCAGGTCGTGCCTTCCGGACCCTCAGCGCACGTGCGACCTTCGCCTCAGCGGCCAGGATCACGTTAGCTGGCACTCCGGACACCTCCTCCAGTCTCCTCAGTTTCTGACACGTGTACAGTGAATTGTGCCCGCTAAATCTCAAGCCCAACCAAAGCGACGTCGCCACGGACACTCGGAAGGGAAAAGCTGTCAGCATGCCCAAAGAAAATCCCAAGGCTTCGGAGGCTTCGGGTACCACCAAATTACCATTCACCCCAAGCTTGCTGCACCAATTCACGAAAATAGCCTCTGCCTTCACGTCCACGCTCAACGACACCGCTCTGATCTTCTTCTTCTTCTTCGCCGACAAGGAGAATCTCGCCGGGACGTACGCATCCTCGCCAGACATCTCCGTGACAGAGCTCGTAACGCTCCGGTTCACGATCTCGTCTCCTACTGTCCGATGTTCGAGCGAAATCCTCTTCGGGCCAGCAGCGGAGGACTCAGTGCTCGAAACGGAAGACGAAAAGGAATCGGAATCGTCGGAAAGATCCACGGGAGAGCAAGCCTGACAAATCTGCCGGAGAGCCGGAGCTCCGGAACCTGAAATGGGGTCCCCGATGAAGCCCTTGCAATTCAAGCAGAGCGCTTGGCGAACATGACGAGCAACGAGGAAATTGGCTTGGTGAACTCTGGAGTCGCAGCGGGAGCAAAGAAATGCAGCGTCCGAGGCACAATACAGAGAAGCCACTTCAGTGCACAACTCGCAAAGTATAGCTTTTCTCATGTTGGAAGACGGAGAGCGGATATAACGAAAGGATAAAGTAAAGAGAGAAAGGGGAGTGAGGGAGAGTAAGATCTAAGAATCAAGGGGGTTGAGGGAGGGAGTGAGAGATTAAATAGGCGCAAAGAAAGGGGTGTGGAATGGTATATCGAATCTAATGACTGAAAAATGTGACAAAAAGAAAAAAAGGAGAGAGAAAGGCGGTGGATCATGAGAAGCGAAACTAGTGGGTGTGAAAGAGGAATGCGCTTTATTTTTCATGGCTGAAATGATGACAGGCCCTGAAATGTGGTTTCGCTTCTACTTCTTACTGTTATAATTCATGCATCTTGCCCTGTCCACCACATAAACCTCGTTTCCGCAATAATTTTTGGTTTTCAGCTTTGGTCGTGTGCTGCCAACAAAATGAATGGAAAGTTGCAGACTTGACGTGGCACGTATGTGTTGTTTTTCGATTTCAAACGATCGTCAGAGTGCCTTTCCGCGGATAAAATTAACCCAGCTATTAACCATTTTTCTTTTGCATGTATCAAAAGTTTTTAACAGCAATTCAACTTTCGTAAATGGTCGAAATTTGATGGCGGCATATTACCTTGTTAATATCGTGTTTAGTACATTTATAGATAGCAATTCAGATTTTTAGAATTGAGTCTATAAAAATAGATAATAAGATAATTGGAAGAATAAGGCCTTGAAGTCGAGGAATCTCTAATATTAAAATTAGCATCATCTTTACAAAATTTGTAAACAAATAAAAGAATTTAAAAATTAGAGAGATTCTCGTACTTGCAAGTATAGAGGTTTTTAACAGCAATTCAACTTTCGTATATGTTCAATAGACTTAGAATATGACCTATTTTTTAAATAAAAAATTTGAATTCAAAAACCCCACTCATTTAAAAAAATAAAAATAAAAAAAACACTTCTATATATATGTAGTTTGAGTACATATTCTTAAAAGTCATGCATTAATTAGTTGTTGCATGCAATGGTAGAACAATAAGTTTTAACAGTAGGGTCAACTTTCCAACCTATGATACGTTATATAAAATAAAGAGATAAATATTAAATTTATATAAATGTAATTATTGATATCGTGTTTTGCAGCAACTCCATGGGAGCCAAGTTCGTCCACCTACTAATATGAAAAAATGAAAGCTTCGGAGTGATGGGAATACCTTGATGTTAAAGTCAGTGTGGTTTCTTTATGGGGATTATAAGTTAAAAATTAAAACTGTCTAAACCCCTCCCCTAGCTCAGGGAAGAGATATATATTAATATACTTGGTCTGGGTGATCCTAGGGAAGGAAGTGGTGGGTGCACCGCTCTATATTGGGACTGGACATCCCTGCCATCTCCCTATTGCGTAGTAGACCTGCCAGGCTCGATCGTGGCTGCTACTGACATCTCAGGAGGCACATCGTGGCGTGCCCAATCTTAGGATTCATTAAATGCGTCGTGCCTCCCTATTGTGGAGTGCTCGTTTCCGTCCCATTAACTGCGGTGTGGTCTCTGCCAAGTGTGTCCATCCCTTAGGCCTATCCAGGTGCTGGGGTTCAGGGATATGGATTATCCTTGAATGTTGGCCAGCAATGATGTTAGATAATTCTGCCTTCCATCCACTGGTCAACGCGTGTAGCCTGACTACTTCCCCTCCTGGATCGACCTGGTCTGGCCCATCCCTTGTCCTCAGGCCCTAGAATTGTTCGGGCCTCGTGGGCTGGGCCTGCTCCCCCTGCCTTGGCCTTGGGGATTATGCCCCTTACAGTATCTCGCGAATTTTGAGTACAATCGTGTGGTGGGAATTCAAAATGTCATTACCGTGCCTTCCTCGGGCACGTTCCTTACGGTCGTTCTCCTCGTCATTAATGTCTGATGGCACTTTGGCTTCCGTTGTCTTTCCACCTTCTCGACGGTTAGATCTGGTGGGGGTGTTTCCCCCACGTCCTAGGCCATGCATTGGCGTGTGCACCACACACGCTCGACGTGGCTTCACATGTTTGCGTGGATATGCGTTAGTTGGGTTCCACGAGGCCACCTACTTGCGTCATTTAATGTTTGTGTTGTCTCGATTCTCGCAGTCTCTCCCACTTCTTGACGGTTTGGTTCAGTGGGGGCGTCTCCCCACAATTCTGGCCGTGCGTTGGCCAGCACTCCCCAGGCACCCGACATGGCTTCCCATGTCTGTGTAGTCCTACGTCGGTTGCTCAAAAGCATGATGGCTTGATAGTATATAATTCGAAACCCCCATCCCCTTTATGAAAAAAAAAAAAAAAAACTTTCGTATATGTAGTTTGAGTAATTAGTTGATGCATGCACAGGTAGAACAATAAGTTTTAATAGCAGAGTCAACTTTTCAGCGTATGATACATTATGTAAGATAAAAAGAGATAAATATTAAATTTATATAAACATAACAATATATAAAAATTAGGTTTAGATAATTTCCTATATACATATAAAAATACAATTTTAAAAATAAAATTTAATATATGTTTCAGATTTTTGACTATATTATTTAATAGAATAATATTCATCCATTATTATTTGTTTAATGAAATAGTTAGGGTCTATATGAGTAATAAAATAGGATGAGAGTTCTCTAAATAGTAGTAAAATTTATGAATAATAGTAAAATAGTTTGAGTTAAGATTTTTTTTATTGAGTTTTGGGAAATGAGAAATAAGAAATTGAATAAAAATATTATAAAATTAAAATATTGTAAGAACATAATTTTTTAATATAATTTTTTTTTTAAGTTTGAAAAAATTGTATTTATTTTTTTGTGTTTTGTTTAGAAGTTGGAGAAATTTGTAATGATTAACTAATAATTAGATAAAAAATTTAAAATTTAAAATTGAAAAGTGTTATTTTGAGTGATGTTTAGAAAATAAATTTTGAGAAGTTTCGAGAAGGGATGATATCATGTCACTTCCCAAACAAGAATCTTTTATTCTTCATAGAAAATGGTCTTTTAGAAGCCGTATTTCATTCTAGAATATAAGCTAGCCTAGCAAGTTTAATGTGAAACCTAGATATTTTAATGTCACATTAAGAATATAATAATATAATTGAGATCTTAAATAAATCTTTCTTGCTCAGTGAAGTATATGGGATAAAACTTCTCAACTATTTTTTCTAATAGATCATCAAACTTATATGATTTTCTTATATTAAATTTATTTTGGATTCCATATTATGAAACAAATACTTTGGCCTTTCGGATACAAATTAATATTTTATTATTTCTCATACACTAGGTTTTAATTTTATTTTGGAGGGTTCACATAATACAAAATTGATAATATATAGAAATTATACAAGATTTTTAAAGCTATAGAAAATTAAAAATTAAAAATTTTTATGTATCTAGAAATTTTAAAAAATCTTAAGAGAGAATATGTGGGAATTATAAATTTTTTGAGAGGGTGATTTTCTATATATATATATATATATATATATATATATATATATATATAATTATGAAAAAAAACCTTTAGAGATATTTTGAATTTTGGAGGGGGCCATCCCCCAACTCTTGGTTCCGCTGCATGGGAAATTTATCATATATATATAATCTACTGATCATTATTAAGGTTGTGTTTGAATGTTGAAGTGAGTTAAGTTGAGTTGAGTTGAGATGATAAAATATTATTAAAATATTATTTTTTAATATTATTATTATTTTAAAATTTAAAAAAATTAAATTATTTATTATATTTTATGTTAAAATATAAAAAAATTATAATAATAAATTGAAATGAATTGAGATTAATTTGAGATCCAAGCGAAGAAATGTCCGGCTCGTACGAATAGATGAGCAACCACTTCTCTACTCTCTGCCAAGAGTTGGAGCCGAGTCATTGACGACAGAGCCACAGACATGTGGCAAACTTTGACCACGTCCACGTCGATCTCACACGTATATAATGTGGTTTCCTAACGTAACTTTTTAGATGTTGGGTTCGGAGTTGTTTTAATTTAGAGATGAATTAAAATGGGTTGAGATGGTTTGTGTGTAATAAAATAAAAATTAAATTATTTATTATATCTTATATAGAAATTTGAAAAAATTATTTTGAAATTTAAAAAAGTTGAATTATTTATTATATTTTGTGTAAGAATTTGAAAAAGTTGTAATGATAAGATGAGATGAGTTGAGGTGAGCTGATATGAGTTACGAATACAAACTAAGCCTTAGATTGAGTTAAAATTTTTATAAATAGTAATGAATTTAGATGGTAAAGTATATTTTATGGGGTCTATTTAAAATGAGTTAAATGTGTTTAAATATTAAAATAATTTTATATATATTTCTAGGAAGTTAAAAAAGGTTATGGGTCTCACATGTAAAAAAGTATTGACTTAAAAATTATCGTTGGTCCTATATATAAAAAGATTTTGAATTGAGATAAATTTAATAATTTAAAAATTAAAAATTAAAAATAATTTAAAATTAAATTAAACTGAATTTAATTCAAATGAATTTAACAACAAAACAGAACCAGTTTACGCAGATCTTCAGTAGCAAAAGTTCAAAATTGGGCGATGTGGTTAGGTACAATTACAAAGTATATGGACACTGTGAATGAGTTTTGCTACACAACCTCCACCACACTCCATACTCTATATATTTTTTTTAATTTTTAAAATTTTTAATATTTTTTTTCAGTTTATTCTTTTTAAATTATTTCAAATTTTTTATTCATTATTTATATAATAAATATTTGATAAAAGAAAAAAAAAAAAAATTAAAAAAATATGGAGCGTGGAGTGTTAGGAAGTTGTGAAAAATTTTTGGAGAAGTTTAATGCATACTTGATGTTTGGAAAATGTTAAAATTTTATGAATAATAATAAAATAATTTAAATAAAGATGATAGATTAGATTTTAGAAAAGAAGTGAGAAAAAGTTGAATAAAAATATTTTTTTAAATAAATATTTTATTAAAATTTATGAAGGTGAATAGATAAAATTAAAAAATTATCAGGATATAATTTTTTAATTTTTTTAATTTTAAGATTTGTAAAAATTATATTGATTTTTATACTTGAATAATGATTAGATAAAATGTTTAAAATTTGAAATAGATAAATATTTTATATTTGAATAATCTTTAAAAATGAATAGTGAAATTATTTAGTGTTATAGTCTTTAAAATATTTTAAATTTTTTTAAAATACTTAAGACTTGGTTGAAAAAAGTTTTCATCACGAAATTCTCATTTCATGTCCTTCTCAAATATCATTCAAATATAACTTCTTTCAAACAATTCATAATTTTTTCAAACTAATTATTTAAAACTTTTTCCAATTTTCTAATAAAAAATAAAAAATAATATTTTTTGAAATTTTTTTAAAAAAATAATATTAAAAAATTATACTATTCTAATCATATTTTAATTTTATAATATTTTTTATTTTTATTTTCTCAAAATTTAAAAAATATTCACCTCAAATTATTTTATTACTATTTACTAATTATATTACCGCTGTTAACTTCATTCCAATCTCCAAGCATCGCAGTGTCATAGTCTTGAAAGTTAAAACCGGAAATTGTGTTTCGGTACAATGCATGTGGTCACTGTGAAGTGGGACTACACAACGCAGACTTTGATGACGCGGCGATATCTACGCCCATTCCCCGTTGTATATCTCTCTGGAGCTTCTTTCATGAGTACCACGTAACTTGACTGCAAGAATGGCATGAGTGCCGCGTGTCAATGATTAAGGAGGTTTGGAATCGGCGGCTACCAGGCGACCACGCAGTTCCAAGTTCTAATTGGCTGATTTTAGTGGCATCCCGCTTTTCTCTCTCCTCCATGATCTTTTACCAGGTCTATATGCATTGGGAGCCACAACAGATATTTTAACTTAATTTTTAAATATTTATATTACTTACAATAACACGTGTTTTTTTCTCATTATTTGAAATTTCTACGACCATGTTTTGTTTAACAAAAGTTTTTAAATTTTATTTTTTAAATCAAACTAAACATATTTTAATATAAAAAAAATGTTGTTACGACTTTTCAATTCATCCTTACTCAATAATTACCTAAATATAAAAAGAGAAATTCAATAGTCACAAAAAAATTACACAAAAATAATTTTACAAATTGACATGATTTTATGTGATCCATCAAATCTATTATACAATAAAAATAATGATACAATCTGACAAACCATATAAGCTCTTATTAGTTTATGGAATTATTTTTGTATAATTATTTTATGGTTAAAGTATTTCTCATACAAAAGAAGAGTGCAACAACCATAAAGGGATTACAAAAAAGTAATCCTACAAACTGATATGGCTTCATGTAATCCGTTAGATCTACTGTACAATAATAATAACTTTATAATCTGACAAACCATAACAAGACACGTTAGTTAGTAGAATTATTTTTGTATAACCATTTTATAATACTTTTTTTTTTAAAAAAAAAAGCATTTGGAACTTTTATTTATCATCAACCGTTACAAGATTTGTCTCTCATAACATAACTCAAAACAGATTGTTGGACTTCCTCTGTCCACACCTTCTCACACTTACAAGTCAAAGCAAACTTTGCTAAATTATGAGCAACTACACTCACTTTTCTAAAAACAAAACTCACTTTCCATCCATCTTGTCCATTGAGCATCCTCAGATTGTCATCAACAACTTGTCCATGCATTGTTAGATCTTCTTCGCTACTATTAATGGCTTGGATTATGTTCATTGCATCACTCTCAAATACAACCCTTTCAAATCGTAGCTCAACATGTGATAGTTCCATTGTTGTCCTCAATGTTAAAAGCTTCAGCAGTGCTAGGAGTAACCAAATGGTTGTATCTTGCACATAGAGCTACCAGAACTTCACCCTTAGAATCTCTTACAATATTCCAAGCCTTATCATTTTCTTTTTTACATCCACTTCTGCATTCCAGTTCACCTTCAGCTCATCCACTTCTTCCCCATGTATCATCTCGGCTACAAATTTTTGTGCTTGCTGAAATTCCTCAAGGATTGCAATAGCTGCTGAAACAACCATCTTTAGACTTTCAAAATGATTTCTAAAAACAAGAGCATTCCTACTATCCCCATATTCTTCTCATAATAATTGAAATCAGACAAAGCTTCTCTTTTTTCAACTCTTCAGTTAGCTTCTTCCATAATTCTAAAAAATTTGTATCCGAGCATGGCCATTTACAAACAAGGCAGTTTACCTCAAACCACACATTATTGGATTCAGGATATATCCATAAAACATGACACACAGACTCTTCATAATCATTGATGGTCCAATCCGAATCTTAGCTTCCAACAGATTCCCATTTTTAAAATACTTTTCCTTCATGATTTGAGTTACCAAAGAGGATTGATTAGAAAACAGCCTCCAACATTGTTTGCCCAGCAAAGCAGTATTGAACCTTTCAAGATTTCGAAATCCCAAGCCACATTTCTTCTATGATTCACTCATTTTTTATTAGCTTCTCCATTTAATTTTTTTTTCTTCAAAATTTGGACATCATCGATGATATGCCCTTGCATAGCCTTTTAGGCAGTTTGGATACACTCATTGAAAATGCTGGAATTTCTTTAATCACTGCTTTTAAAAACACACTTTTTTTTTTCCTGCTTGTGATAGAAAATTATTCTTTCAAATATTCATCTTATTCCACACTTTCTCTTTTATGCTTCTAAAAGTATTGAATTTTGATTTCTCCACCATAGTTGGTAAACCAAGATACCAGGGCTGAAAAGAAAAATCGATAAACCAATAAATCAGCTCGAACCGGACTAGATCGTATATTTGGTCTAGTGCAAAACCAATTTGGTACGGTATCGATTTCATTTTTTCAAAACCGGCTTTGATTTTAGTTTTTTTTACATGACCGGTTCATATATATATTATTTTTATTATATATAAATAATTTTTTATATGATTTATTTATATTATATGCTAAGTTTCTAATTAATATAATATGAAATCTTAAAACTTAAAATTCATGTATAATAATCTAATAACATAAAATATTTTAATTTTAATTTTATGTAATCATCATATTATCACTAACATATATGATAATATGATTTTTATAAATAATGTACGTATACTATATAATAGTTTTACTATAATTCTTATTTTTGTTGCATATCATTTTTATATTTAGACAATTGTTATTTTTTTTTTTAATTTATCGGTTTGTTGTTCCACTTAGTCCGACCTTGCTAGTTTATAGGGAAACCGGTAAAATCGGACTGAATCGGTAAAACTGGAAGTATCGATTTTTGGGGTGAATAGGTCTAGTATCGGTTATTCAATTATCAAAACCGATGTATATTGATTTTGTTCTGAAATGCGTCCAAAACTGGATCGAACAGGACTGGTTACACTCCTACAAGATACTTCTCATATTACCACTTGGAGCTATCAGCCACTTGAATAATCTGCTGCTGCATTGATTTCATTGTGTTTGAACTGAAAGATGGTAGTTTTTTGTCTATTGAAGCATTGACCCAACGCAACCCCATATCTTTCCAGCATCCTCTGTATTTTGTATCATTCATTTAAGTTGGCTATGCAAAATAGAATACGGTCATCTGCAAACATTAAATGACTTATCCTTATAACCCTTCTTGCCACTGCAACCCCTTTTGTATCTCTAGTGCAATCAGATTTTGAAAGTAGTGAGCTTAGTCCTTCTGCACAAAGGATGAAGAGATAGGGATATATGGGATCTCCTTGTCTAATACTCCTTATGACAATTATACTAGCCCTTGGTTTACCATTCACTAGCACAGAGTAAGACACTGACTTCACACATTCCATGACCCTACTAATTCATGTCTCACCAAATCCCATCTTTTCCATAATAACTTTCACAATATAATTCTCTTAATAATTATATTCAAACAAGTTTTGAATTTTATTTATCTAATTTCACAAACTTCAATACAAAAGTAATTTAAAAAAAATCAAAATATTCTCTCTCCTTTGTCAAAATCCAATCTGAAAATAACTTTCAAAATCTTCAAATATTCTCTAACTTTTAATTACCAAACTTGCCTAAATATCTGAATCTCTCCTAGGAGGTGGAACGAAGAATATATTTTAGGAGGACCAGCTGATTGATATTGTAATATATGATTGACAATGAACACAAGTCTAGATGTGTAAGTCTAATGCAGTCAAGTTTTTTTTGAAAAAAGTACCACCCACAATTAGAAAGGTAGATTTTTTTTTTTCTTTTTTTTTTTCTTTCTTTCTCGAATGAGTCCTGTTTCTTTTGAAAAGGTTTGAATTAGACGGCTTCGTTTGATTTTTAAACCCATATCAACTTATCTCAACTCATTATTATAATTTTTTTAAATTATAATATAAAATATAATAAAAAAATTTAACTTTTTTAAATCTCAAAATAATAATAATATTAAAAAAATAATATTCTAATAATATTTTATCATCTCAACTCAACTCAACTCAACTCAATTCAATTTAATATCCAAATACAGCTGAACTCCACAAACTATTTTTCTTATAATATTAAACCAACATATATTTTATCATTTATAAAAGGGCGTTCAATTACAAGAAACATTCATCCACTTAAGCATACACATATATTAATTTTCACTTTCCTCCTTGTCTAGTACACATTCTTACGCCTTACGTATTAGGTTTTAGCAGTTATCGTGACCAAGACTTTACCAAGACTTACGAGTGAAACCAAATTCTTTGAGATGATCATCACTATATCTCTAGTGAACCATCCTAACTTATGCAGAAGCATTCATAACATTGCAATGCTGAAACAACCACTGGGATGCACCTAGTGTAAGACCCCATCCCTCTCGAGCCTTTAAAACTAGAGGAAACAGATGTTACTAACCTTAAATCATTACATTTTTACGTCAAATATAAAAGATTCCATAACAATTATAAAAGAATTTAGAGTTATCTGTAAAATGAAATCTCTCAAAATATATTCTTCGGAAGTACTTACTAAAAGAAAATCAAAATGTCACGTTATACAAATTTATTGAAACTAAAACATAAAGATCAAGTTTTCTTTTTTGGTGCCTCAAGTCTCACCATAATTATCACAAAGTTTTGAATTATGTTTCGGTGAATATTTTGGTTAAAGCACTGAAACGGAATATTTCAATATTGGTACGTTTCATGATTGTCATTATATGGATATATTAATTATATAAGTAAACAATTATATATATATATACTAATTGACAACTAGACATTTTTATACTACTATGTAATGATAGAAAATGCATCAGTCTATCAACTCAAAACGTATCGATTCAAAAACTGGCCAAATAACGAAAAATTCAATTTTTTACTATTGAACTTCAATAAGAATTACAATAATAATACCAAAAGTAATGAGCTAAATAACAATAACACTGACCTAAATCACAAAATGATCCAAATAAAACTCAGCAAAAAATCAAAAACCATTTCTTATTCTTCATTGTACAAAGTTTATCAATTTAAAATTTAAAATACTGACCTAAATTACAAGAATTATGATTTTTTTATTATTGAACTTCAGTAGGAATTAACAATATTAATAATATATATGTCATATTTGTTAATTGTCTTGTAGATCATGGGCAGGTCTTCGGTTAGCCCGTATACAATCTAAGGCCCATAACCAGATTTGCACCAAAAGAAGCTAGCAGAATCTTGGAAGTTAATTCCCGCTATTCTTCTTCTTCTTCAACATACATAAACCTTTACCTCAAAGTTGTAAAGAAACATTCTTTTCCTTAACCTCATCTTTAATGGTTGTGACACACTAATACCCTTATGTGTTAGGGTTAGCAAAGCTTGCGCTCAATGGTTCTTTCTTTGCTTAGCAGATAAGAACCCAGCCTCCTTAGGAATGAGTCATCACTAGGTGTACCACTAGGGATGCATTCCGACGTTATAATCTGTCCCAACCTCGTGGTACCATTTTCACTGTCATATCGCCCATTCATTATCCTCATTAAACACATGTAGTCAGACATTTTCATTTTCTTTTCTTTGGCCTTACCTTACCTTGCCTTTCATTCCTTAAGAATATATACTTATACAATATAATATTCAGTCATATTATCATTCATGTAGTTCTAAAATCATATCATATAAAATTTTCTTCATCATATGCAAGGCTCATAAAAAGGAGCTTCCAACCAAGGCGTGCATGCGCGCACACCTTTATAAGCACTTACTACATACATATGGTTGCAAAAAGACCTTTCAATTTACTTAAGCGATTTGTAGAAAGATATGATTATAGTCGCTTACCTCAGTCCTTGTATAAATCAAGCTATCAATGTGTATCTCCCAGCCGTAAATTGAACATAAAATATTTAGGTAACGGAATAAGCAAAATAGTAGTAGCCGCATATATGATTCTCAATTGATAAGGACAAAATGTAATATGTGTTTATGTTGCTATTGGTAAAAAGCCTTGTCTATGACTCAGGCAATGACTATTTTACAAGAAAGGGAGTAATGGAATACGTGATTGGGGTAGCTGAAATGGTGGATTCTTTTGCTACATTACAATATCTCGATCTTTATATACGAGCCACTTTGGCTAAATATTTTATGTACCATGAATCACACACTATAATCATTATGACAATACTTCCAAACAAGCATTGACTTGTCACCAAATGTCTCTTTTATTATGAAGACTATCGGGTTGCTAAGCTTATCCAGGAGATATTTTATTTGTATTCACAAAGTTTGGAAAGAGTTGCTAAATCGAGTTCACATTTAGGTAAAGGAAGTATGACTGCTTTACCAATAGTTGAAACCCACTTGAGAGATGTTTTGGCTTATATTCCCACTAATGTAATTTCAATTACAGATGGACAAATATTCTTCTCAGCCAATCTATTCAAGCCATAAAACAAGTAACCAGCAAATTAAAATTGCAATTGACCTAATTCTCAGAATTAGAAGCCTTTGCACAATTTACTTTTGATCTCGGTAAAACCACTTAGAATCAATTAGCTAGAGGTCAACACATACTGAGTTGCTCAAACAATCTCAACCAGCCCTTCTCACTATGGAAGAATATATAGTGACTATTTATACGGGAATGAATGGTTATCTTGATTCTTAAGAAATTGGAAAAGTAAGGAAATTACTCATTGAGTTACGTTCTTACCTTAAAACGAATATACCTATGTTCTAAGAAATTATATCTTCTACAAAGACATTCATTGAGGATGCAAAAGCCCTTTTATAGAAGCTATTCAAGAACAAATATAATGCTTTCTATTTAGGAACAAGTGGATATTATTTAGATGATCTATATTTTTTTTTTTATTTCACTTATGTACACACACACACACACAAAATTGCGGCATAGTCTATTTGTAAATGATGAGCACCATGCCTTCTACACAAGATGAGTACTATGCCTTCTACACCCTGGATATAACTCACGCTGTGAATCATTTCTCAAGTGGGTAAAAGTGTCATAGCACGGATAATTTGAATTTGATGGATTTGTTTCACTTTCATCTATAAACATTCCCGTACTAATGTCACCCAGCATTTGCTCCATATCCTCTTCGGGATTGCCACCAACAACCTCAAGATGTACATCTTCATCGATCTCTTCTTTTTGATCTCGAAGTTCGAATGACGTTGAATACGGTTCTCCATATAAGACCCAATCGGTATAACCTTGGTCAATACATTTAACAAACAGATGCTCTCTCACCAACTCTATCTTATGAGAATGTAAATTCTTGCAAAGTCGGCATGGGCATCTAATACAACCATCACTGCCAATTGTACAGGATGCGAACTCCAAAGATTTTTTAACTCCTTTAGCGTATTCATTGTAATCCACACCCAACCGATCTCTAACTCGCATCCAACTTTTATCCATGTCTAATATCCTATTGCAAACAGTCACGTACATCAACAAAAATCAATTATATATCATATTGTGCAATTTCTTCATTTCATATAGTAATTGGTCCTATCCCATTCGGGATTGTAAGATCATAATCGCCAACCTACTAACTATTATCTGTCACGTCCAACACAATTTCGGTAGCATCTCCCTATAGTTCTTCAAATATGCTCTTTTGGTCATACACACCAATGAGCAATACATCGATGCACAATCACCGAAACTGCATATCCAGATAACAATAAGGGAGGATTCTACCAAAATCATAATGTCGGATGCAACATATATAGTTTGATAGTTTGCGAGAATAATCTTACAATCCTAAACTGTCAACTCTGGACAATTCAAGAGTTATCAATCAACCGTTCAACATGATTGATAACTCTCGAACAGGTCTAAGGTTTATTTCAATAGCAAGTAGAATATATGATATTAAAACACAATAATAATAAAAAATATGAGAATACAAGATGATACAAGAATAGAATATACGAGAATCTCCAAATCTTAAGCAAAAATCTTAATTATCAAATAGTTTTTAATAATTTTAATTATAATTTAATTTTATTAATTTTTAAGTTAATTGTAAGATAGTTTTTACAACTATTATCTTTTAAGTATTAATATGAGTGTAAATATTATTAATTCTTATGTTTATTATTTTTAAGTTATTTATAATTTAATTTTATTAATTGCTAAGTTAATTGTAAGATAGTTTTTACAACTATTATCTACTAAAGTATTAATATGAGCTTAAGTATTAATAATTCTTATGATTATTATTTTTAAGTTATTTATAATTTAATTTTATTAATTTTTAAGTTAATTGTAAGATAGTTTTTACAACTATTATCTACTAAAGTATTAATATGAGTTTAAGTATTAATAATTCTAATGTTTATTATTTGTAAGTTATTTATATTATAACTCATGAGCACAACCTTTCGAACACTTAAATGACTGTTTGAACTCCTTTAAGCGTTCGAACGGAATATTACTGCGTTCGAACGGTCTCAACCCAGATTCCAAACACCAATCAGTTCATACGAGACACAATCTCACAAAACATCACAAACTTATATTCAAAAAAGACAACAAACATACAACATAGATACTACGAATAACAACTCTCTAACAAACATATTTTGTGTTTAATCTAATAAACACCTACACAATATATATATATATATATATATATATAAACTATAAAATCAATAAATAACTATATTAAAGTATAGATTTCTCCAATAAACATCTATACAATATATATATATATATAATATAGGTATAAAAAAAATAGAATCAATAATAGATTTGGAAGTGAAATGAAAAAGAAAGTCATACCTTTAAGCAAAAATACGTATGCAATCCTCTTTGCAAGATGATAGAATGAATGATTGTATAAAGAAAATGAAAGATTTTAGAGAGAAAACAGAGAAGAGAAGAAAAGATGAGAGAAAAATGAGGGACTGACGGTGTGTGGGAACATTATAAGTTGTCATTAACCGTTTGAACGTAAATAAATTGCGGTTGAATGCGAAAAATTTTCAGCGCGCCAATTTTCCCGGCCGCACAAATTTCTTCAATTACGTTCGAATGGAAAAATGTCATTCGAACGGTAATCCAGGAGTCTTTAATTGGCAGGATATTTTCCCGCCACAACAAGATACCGTTTGAACGATTATAAATGTCATTCGAACGGTAATCCATGAATCATTATTGGTGGGATATTTTTCCACCACTGCAATAATCCATTCGAACGATGACAAAGGGCATTCGAACGGTAATCCAGAGTCATTAATTATAGGGATATTTTCCCACAACTTCAATAAACCGTTCGAATGTTTTTTTCATACATTCAAACGAAAATAAAGCCTTCGAACGGTTTACGGATACCATTCGAACAAATCACCTTAATGGTTAAATATATTTATTTTCATCATTATATGAAAACTATTAGATCATATGTATTAGAAATATATACTATCATATATATAGTAAGATATACTATCATATATATAGTAATCTATACTAAATATCATATATATAGTATCATATATATTATACTATACTAAAGTATACTATAAAAATGTAAGATGATATCTATTGGTAATATATTCTATCATATATATTAGTAATATATACTATATATCATATATATAGTATCATATATATTATACTATACTAACGTATAAAGGAAAATATAAGATCATATGTATTAGTAATATATACTCACATATATATAGCCTCAAATATACTAAGATCATATAGTAAAGTATAGAGAAAGTTATAAGATGATAGTATATTAGTAATCTATACTCTCTCTCTCTATATATATATGTTGTATAGTATCATATAACATATATAGTAAAGTATAATGGAATATATAGTATGCTATATATTAGTTAAGTATAAACTCATAGTATATAGTACTATATACTATCATATATATCTATTATCATATATAATAGTTTGATAGTAAAGTATTATAATATATTACTATTATACTATAATAAAATATATATAAGTTATTATGTTTTCATTTAAAGTATTATACTATCATAATATATATTATTTCATACTATAAATATAATATTACATATATATTACAGTATATATAATCTACTATAATAGTATATATATTATATTAAATTATATGATTATAAATATAATATACTATAATATAAATTTTTACTAAACTTGAAACAAATACCGTTCGAACGGTAAATAATAACGTTTGAACATTAATTTAAAACCGTTCGAATGGTTAAATATAATGTTCGAACGGTTCTGCACATGTAAGTTATCGCGGGCAGAACATTCTCGAACGCCGCCGTCCCACCATTTAACAAGATTCATCGTTTGAACGCCCATCAATCGATGCCGTCTGCCGCCGTAATCACCACCTACGTCGAACACTCTTCCTCTAAGTGAAGGTATGCACTTTAAAAGTTATTTTACCGTTTATTTTTATGGTTTTATTCGTTTTCTCTAGAAAAATTGTATTTTTCATTAATAGTCACTGTAGAACACCACAAATCCACCGTAGGATGTTTAGAAATGAAGAGCAGTATGTGTTTTGTTGAAGAAACCCACAGATTCGATGCATTTTTAAGTGTTTTCATGGACGCTGAGTTGACTTAGCCATGGACGAGCTTGATCTGTTTTCCGTTCGAATGCGTTCGAACGAGTTTAACTTTGCTATTCAAACACTTTTAAACGTTCGAACTATTTGTACATTTTTCCGTTCGACCACTTTTTTATCGTTCGAAAGTAAAATTGCAATTAATTAATTTATATTGTTCTATCATTTGAACACTTTTTTATATTGCTATTAATTGAACACTTATTTTTTCATTGAATTGTTCTATCAATCAATTGATTAAATTGCTATTAGTATATAATTTTGTAAATCTTTTCTCATTTTAGATTTTATCACTAATGTTGAATATATATTTTATTTTTAAATTTCAGGTTCATAATAATGTCTTATAGGGGCCGTAAACGTGGTAGATAAGGGGAACTTTCCATTCAAATAGTTCAAGAGCGGACTGTTTTACTTGAGCGGCAGGTAAAACTGTCTATTTTTTGGTTCTTATATGGGAGGGTCATTCCCTCCAATTAGTATTCAATGATCGTGGTTTGACACCAATCTTAGATCAGCGAGAGGAAAGAATAAAGCTCATTTCCTACATTGAGATCGTTGTTGAGTTCTATAAAGAGTTTGGTGGTTCTAGCCCAGACGATGAAAGGGCATACAGGATTTGTGTCCGAGGAGCACCTGTTATATTTTCAACGGAGAGACTTGCTGCATATCTCGATATTCTTAGGCTGGTCAATGCCTATCCGAACCCGCCGCCTAGGGAGTCTGATCCTTCAGGTGATGCAGAGATGTCTCAGGACGATATCCCATTGTACATAGATGAGATCGATACACTTGCTGATCATGAGGTGAAAGACTTGATTGTTGGTCCAGATGCTCTAGTGTACGATGGGACGAAGATCATTTGGCAGACAGATTGATCTTCTTTCTTTAAGATCCTGAATTTGATCATCGCCAACAATATTGACCCTCGGCAGCACAAGACCGAGGTTGGCATGAATTGAGTAAGATTTATGATACGGGTTGCTCGTGGCATTCCGATCGACCTCATGGGGTATATATTTGAGAGGATCCGATCAAAGGCTTGGTACATTACGACAGATATATTGCCGTTTGGGATCCTGATCACTCGATTTTTGCTACATTCTGGGGTCGTGGCAGATATTTTCGAGCGTTCACGGTATCCGATGAGATCGATCAACAGCACCACCCTGTCACGGAGCACGGGACACTCGAGCTTTCGTTTTCGTGGACCTGTTCCTGACGATAGGGCTGATATTCAGAGAGATGCACAGTCGAGAGATACTGGAGTATCGACTAGTGGTATCTACACAGGCCGAGGCATCATGCACATCTACTCGTGAGGAGATGGCCGACATACTGCGTGCTGAGATCAGCATACACACATCAGCGGTGATCGATGCAGTATATACTGCCACGATTGAGTTGCGTACAGATATTATAGCTAGCGTCTCTGAGTTACGCACAAAGATTAATGCCAATAATACAACTCAGGTCATGCTTAGTACTCGACTGGCACATGTAGAAAGACAATTAGCTGCAGTCGAGGATGTGTGTAGAGACCTCACATCACAGTAGTTTCTACCTTTTATTTATATTTTTTTTTTATAGTTATGGATAGTATATATGGTGTTTTGATAATTTGCTTTAGTTGTAAATTAAATATTGTCTTTTCTAGAGTAATTATTGATTTATATTATGTGGTGTATGACTGATAATATTTATTTAACTAAAAATCTTATTTAACATAAAATAAATCATTAAAATATTTTTAAATTAATTACCTAAAATTAATTAATGAATTTGTATATATGATATATGTTTTTTATATTTTGAGTTACGTACCGAGATCAATATTATACATTTGAATGTATAAATGTGGTGCTTAAATATGTTCGAACTAAATATATTCCGTTCAAACGACTTAGAAACCTTCCCGCCAGGTTTTTCCATCAAATATTTTCCGTTCGAACATAAATAATTATTGTTCAAATGGTTTTGAACTTTTCCCAACATAATAAATTACTTCCCTGCCAGTTCGAACGGAAAAAATTTGTTGAGACACTTTAATTTGTCATAGAAAATATTGTTCGAACAAATATTTTTTCATTTGAACGATTTTGTAAAGTCATCAATTTTTGGGACGAAATTTAAATTTCATCACAAAAAATGACTTTTAGGGACGAAATTATCTAATTTCATCCCTAAAAGTCAATTTTGTTGTAGTGTAAAATGATAAGAATGACATGATCTGTTACGGCAAGAACAAGTACTTGAGCTCAAATGATATGAACATGTGATAAGAATTCTAAAAGAAGAAAATTTGTTTTTAAGAAAAGTCTATGTTGCATGTGTCAGAGTTTTTACATCAAAGTTCATGTCCATGCATTTATTTATGGATTGTAATTGTTTGTGGTTTACTTGTATATACTTGTGATATCTGCTGTATGTTGATTGTTTACTTGTTGAGATTTCTTGAAATCTCAATGTGGTAGTTTCCACTACCATTCCCCACCCGGAATGGTAGAATTTGTAACAAGTTTAGATGACAAAACACAAGAAGACCAAAGTACCCCCGACCACTAAGGAAGTGCCCAAGACCACTGAGAGCTTATCAGAGCCCTCTCTTTTGGATAGGATAGAAAATATCGACCGGCTCATTTTTGAGGCCTTACAGCTTATAGAAGAGACGAAGAGACTAAAGAATAGAGATAAGGATCACTTTTTGGAAAGGAGGGTGAAGTTGGATTAGAGATAGAAAAGAGAAGGAAAAAGGAAGAAGGGGACCATGGAAGTAGTAGCAGTAGTAAAAGACAATGAATTATGGTTTTTGTGAAACAATATTTTTATGGTCCCTTTGTTTTGGGAATTGCTTTAAAACAATTATCTATTTTGGGAAAGTACACTTATAAAAGTTTCAACCTTTTGAGTTTTACACTCTGTACCATGATCGTTTATTGCCACCATCCTTAAGTAGTTAAAAGAATTATCCGCTGTGAATTACTGCATATTGCTAGATTATAGGTGCATTGCATCTTAACTATCAAGTATGAGGGGTATGTAGCCTTGAGTTATATGTCCCGATACTTCAATCACCGTCCAATCGCAAGCGGGGGCTAGGAGCGTCACAAAATCATTATATTTAAATGATTTTAGTTCTTTAAAAGTATGATTTAATATTCATTATTTCATTTTATGTTAAACACTCTACTTATTTAGATGATGTTATTTTTCTTAAAAATATTTAGCAAATTTCGTCATTTTATTTTATGATGAAAGATTATACTTTAGAATTAAAGTTGGGTTTTTAATTAGTCCCATTGTATTTCTATTTTATTTTCCTATTATTTAGTCAGTTTATTGTCTTTGTTTAATCTCCACCGTCGGATCTAGGCTTGGGACCCCCAAATGAAGGGTTGGGATTAAATTCCAAAAACTCTAATTTCCCTCCCCGAATCAGTCCTGAGCCTCACCTCTCTCTGGTTTTCTCAATCACCGTGTGCCGCCGCAACTTAGCCCAAATTCTAGCACCAAACCGCTAGTGTGAGCCTCTTCCTAGGTTGAGCCACCACCGTCCACCATATCCCAGCTCAGCTCGAGGCCTTTACCCCTTGGCTTCTCCTTCCACCACGCAGCCTTGTCACCACCACCCACGGCTGCACTGCCGCTAGACACAAAACCCACCTCCTGCCACCACCACGGAACCCCCTGCTCATCCATGTCTAGCCCAGCAGCCCTTTCGTCCCTCTCTATTTCGTAACCCACGACCTCAGCCAAACTATCCTTGAGAAGTCGTGTGCTGCCTTCAGCCACAACCATAGCCACCATCACCACGCCACAGTCACCCTTCTCCATCTTCCTCACGATATGGTGAGCCTTGTTTTAGGTCACAACAGTGACCACCATGGGGCAGTAACCCCCCAAACCAATGGCTTTTGATGCCACGGGGCCTTGTCGGACAACAAGCGACGCAACGAGTCAGCCCGACGCATGATTTAATTCCTATTCCTTTCCCTTGATAGTTATTTTATATTGAAGCTTGATTGGTGTTGTGGAATGTGCTGTTATTTTGCAATGTGTACTGTGGTTGTGGTGTAGTTGTGATGTGGAGGTGTGTTATGATGTGTGGGATGGTTGCATAGTTGTGGAGTGTTCTGTGGATGGTGATGTGAAGTGTTGGGAATTATGAACGTTGCTCTGTGGAGTAGTTTGCATTGTGGCTATGTGTAGTGTGAATTGATGGGTGTTATTATGTAATCGTGTTGTGGCTGTAACTAGTGTGAAGTGACGGAGTTGTGCAGTTGTGACGTAGTGGTGGTATGGCGTGATGTTGTGAAGTGTTGGGATTAAATATAGAGTTGTGCTTTGAGAAGAATGTGGTGATTGGGTAGTTGTGCAGTGGCCGGATGCCATGTGAAGTGATGAGATCATGGAGCAGTTCAGAAGTGGTTGAGAATTGTGTAAAGTGTTGGGATAGTTGTGTAGTCTGTGAAGTGGCATGTTGTCAAGTGAAATGTTGGGATTTTGAAGGCTGGGGAAGACTGTGAAGCATGATGATTGTATGGGTTTCAGTTGGAGGTTAGTATTGGGTGTATGAAACTTGTTTACACAAGCAAGCGTTTAGTGGATTATATGTTGTTCTTAGGTGATAAAAGGAGTAAAGTACATGTGTAAATTGGTTGGACACGTGTCGAACAAAATTATCGTATATAATGGATAATTTGTCTTAAGTATGAATACACGATGTTTAAGCTTCAGAGTTGGTTTAAAATTATGTATTATACTTGGTTGAGATTACAATGAAGTGTTGATTATGTTATACATGAATGGAGGAAGAAATGTATGTATTAATTATGATTGGATTGTATAACTTTGTTGGTCCGAGTTATGCATCGGAATGGATGGTATAGTGGGAAGAGTGTAATGAAAGTGATAGGGTGTCTTAACCCTTAAAGTGAATCGGGTTCTCTTTAAAGGATAAGTACTTAAAGTAGAATGCTATGTGTTGGAAATGTGATCTGAAGTGGGTCCCAAGCAATGAGTTTGAGAATTTAGGAAACATGGCAAATGAAAGCATAGAAAATGGAATTGGATAGTAGAGTGTGTCTAAGTGAAGGAAGTCCTATTGAAGAGAAGTTTATGTATTTTATAAGTTCAGTTACTTATTCACTTGAAAAGGAAATGATGTTAAGGTTATGTATGCATGTATGTTTCCATCTGACACGCACATGAATGGACTGCATGAAATGAGAATGACATGGAGTCCAAGTAAGTATTATGTTCATACTCTTTTAGAGTTTTCTACTGAAAGGAAAATGAAAAAGAAATGTTTCTCTTTATGATGCTTTAAGAAATAAAATGAGATGATGTTTTATGAAAGTATACTAAGTATTAATGTGTGAAGATATATGTATGTAATGGCCTTGTTTGGCAGCCTCTATTTATGCACCCAAAGTAATAGTTGTACGCATGTGAATGCATGTTATATGTAGTAGCTATTGTCTTTATTTTCATGAAATGAAATGTTGAGGTTTATGGTTGATGCTTTTAAATGATGTTCAAATGATACAATGAAAGTGTATTTAAATGACACTATGAATTGGTATTTAAATGATTCTATGAAATGAATTTTAAATGATGCTATGAAAGGATGTTTAAGTGATGCCATGAAAGGATGCTACAAAACGATGTTTACTGATGATGTTTATGCTTATGCTTTTAAATGATGTTTGTGAAATGAATGGACTGATGGCTAAAAAGAAATGAAAATGATAGGATTGAAAGGAATGAATGAAAGGAAAGGAAAGGACTAAAATGAATAGATGTTTTAATGCATGAAAATACGTAACGACCATGACTGAATGAATGAATAATGGTACCAAAGGACTGGGCATATTGCATTGCTGGGTAAGTAGTATTGGTAGTACACCAAGTGCTGCCCCCTAGCTGAAAGAGATTCCCAACCTTTGGCCACGGGCTAAATCTGAATCCAAAAGACAGCTAACCCTAATACACAGGGCTTAGTAATGTGTAACGGCTAGAGGAAAAATGATAACAGTTAAATTGAATATTGTGTAATCATTTAGCTTTTTATGAAGGATGTACAAGGTGTGGGGAATGTTTTATGAGAAAGGAAAACCTTTTTAAAGAAAAACCCCACCTTGTACTGTTTTCAAATGAAATGAACGTTTATGTAAAGTATGTAGATGAATGATGAATGCATGAATGAAAACTTATGTTAGTATATTTTTACAGTATGCAGTTATACTTATTGAGTATTCGACTTACTTTAGTATGTATGTCCCTCCTCCTCTCAGGGACAAAATAAGGAAG
Source organism: Juglans regia (assembly GCF_001411555.2). NCBI lineage: Eukaryota > Viridiplantae > Streptophyta > Magnoliopsida > Fagales > Juglandaceae > Juglans > Juglans regia. The sequence continues at coordinate 14,585,994 of NC_049907.1, read as the reverse complement.
AAGTGTCAGGACAGACATGGCCTAATGGAAGTGTGACAGAAGCCTAGGCAGGTTTGTAAGTCATATTTTGTAAAACTTTTAATTTAATTTAATGATTTTCGCTGCAAAACTCTCTCTTATATTTATAGAGTACTTTTTAGTTTTAAATTTAAAATCTTTTATATCCTAGGAAGGAAGGGAAAAAGTCCCGCCACAAGGACGAGCGTTATAGGGTGGTATCCGAGCAAAACCCAGGTTATGAAAGATTCTGTGAACTTTTTAAATTAAAAGAGAGAATTTTACAAAGAAAGAAAACTTTCTCAATGATAAGAGAAATGAAAGTGAAGGAAAAACCTAGGCTGAAGTCTTCCTAAGGTATGTCTTGTCCTGTAGTAAGCATATGAAAAGTTTATATTTTAATATTGTGATATTTTATAGTATGGCATAGTTAATGCATGCATGTCAGATTGACACCTACTAGGAGAAGTTATGTTAAGTGCATTAAATGAAGGAAGTGATAGAGAATAGAAATAGTTAGAAAAGAAGGAATGAACGATGGAATGCTAGGAACTTATAGAATTAGTTACATGTTTATGCGAGGTATGGATTAGAAATGATACATAGACGACGATAGTTATGAAGTGCATGGACGACCACAAGTTAAGTAAAAACGAGATGGAGGATGAGATGGTAACTTCGAGCTTTTTCAGTAAGTATTGTAGTATGGAAAGTTCAAGTGCTACATAAAGGGTTGGATTAAGTACTCGGCAATGACTTGAGCGTGTAAATCCTCCATTAACAAAACGCGAGGATGCAAGGTGCAATGCAAGGAGTGACTAAAGCATTGAACGTGTATGAAGGCATGAAGACGATGTAAGGATGAACATAAACGGATTCGTATCAAGCATAAGCAAATTCCGAGGACAGAATTTTTAGAAGGAGGGGAGTTTGTAACCAACCGCTCGTTTTTCTATCGATTGGTCATGAGTCTTTTTATATTGTGAAGCCCCGAAAATAATACAATTTTAGCAAATCATTTTATTTAAATGATTTTAGTTCTTTAAGAGTATTATTTAATATTCATTATTTCATTTTATGTTAAAAACTCTACTTATTTAAATGATGTTATTTCTCTTGAAAATATGTTGCAAACTTTATGATTTTATTTTATGATGAAAGATTATATTTTAGAATTAAAGTTGGGTTTTTAATTAGCCCCATTGTATTTCTATTTTATTTTCCTATTATTTTGTTAATTTATTATCTGTGTTTAATCTCTACCGTCGGATCTAGGTTAGGGCCCCCTAGATGTAGGGTTGGGATTAAATCTAAAAAACCTTAATTTGCCTCCCCAAATCAGCCTCAAGCCTCACCTCTCTCTCTCTCTCTCTCTCTCTCTCTCTGGTTTTCTCCATTGTCGTGCGCCGCCGCAGCTCAACACAAATTCTAGCACCAAACCTCCACCTTGAGCCTCCTCCCAGGTCGAGCCACCATCGTCCACCATATCTTAGCTCAGCCTGAGGCCCTTGCCTCTCGGCTTCTCCCTCCGCCACACAGCCTTGTCGCCACCACCCACGACTACACTGCTGCCAGACACAAAACCCACTTCTTGTCACCACCACGGAGCCCCAGCTCCTCCACCCCTAGCCCAGTAGCCCCTTCGTCCCTCTCTGTTTTGCAACCCACGGCCTCACCCATGCTATCCCTGAGCCACCGTGTCCCGCCTCCAGCCACGACTATAGCCACCATTACCACGCCGCGGCCACCCCTTTCCATCTCCCTCACGATCTGATTAGCTCTATTTTAGGTCACGACAGTGACCACCAAGAGGCAGTCACCGCCCAAACCAGTGGCTTTTGATGCCATGGGGACTTGCTGAACAACAGACACCCTCAGCCCCCGCTTGAGATTGGAAGGTGACTGAAGTGTCGGGATATGTAACTCAAGGCTATGCACCCCAGTACATGATAGTTATTGCAATGCACCTAATGATCTAATAGTATGCAATAAATCGCAGCGGAAAAATTTTCACAACTACATAACACTAGTGGTAATATAATAACATGGTACCGAAGTGTAAGCATCCCAAAAGTTTTAAATTCTATCATAGTATTTCCAAAATGGATATTGTTTTCAAAAGTCTCCCAAAACAAGGGACCATCAAAAGTTGATTTCACAAAAACCCGAGTCATTTGTTTTTCTACCACTATTTCCATGGTCATTTTTTCCAAAATACAATTTTACAAGGCCATCCCTATTGGGCCTTGTCTTTTTTCAAAGTTCTCCTCAGCTCCTCGAAGAGTTGCAACACTTCAGTGACGAATTGGTTGGAGGCTTCTAGCCTATCTACCAAGGATGGCTCCGATAAACTCTTATGGCTCTTCGGGGTCTCCTTGACTATTCGGGGAGTTGGCCTCTTGTGTTTCCCCATGATCATTCTCTTGCAGTCCTGTAATAACTTCTACCATTCCGGGTGGGGAATGGTAGTGGAAACTACCACAGTGAGATTTCAAAAAAACTTAGCAAGTAAACAAGCAATATATAATAGATAACATAAGCATATAAGAGCAAACCATAATGAATGCATGGACATGTACTTTGACATAAAACTTGGCTTATGCAACATTGACTTTTTCAAAATAACTTGTAACATAAATCCTTTAACCTCTTTCAAAAAACGTCTTTTCATCTTTTCATTCTTGGTTCTTAAACATATCACATATCACATATCATAAGAGCTCAAGTTCTTGGTCATTCACATATCATATCATATCTTGTCATATCATGTCGTAATATGTCAAAGCATGTCATATCGTAGAGCTCAGTGCCTTGATCATTCTTATAACTCATGGTTGGATACCTCACGACTCCCCAATGCACCGTGTTCCCCACTAGTTATCGCATCATCCAACAGCTCACTTGAACTTGACCGTGGTGACTACGTCATGTTCCTTAACATACTTATTACGGCAGTTCGCATATATTGCCTTCATTGTAGGGCACCCACTAGCTTTAGGCGCAATCCCACTCTAGTATCCTTTCTACAAGGATCCATTAGAGGTCCGTCAACTGTACTTCGTCGACCCAGGGGCTACCACTCTATTTTAAACAGTCTAGAGTGGATAGAGGAGTTCCACTAGGGCATTCTCAAGTCCTAGCATTTGGGGTCGTGACAAAATGTTTACTGACTCATTTTCTTGAAACAATGCACAAACCCAATGCATGTAACATGGACTTATGATGCTTTGTTCCTTGCATGGATCATGTAATCATGTATGCTGAGATTCATGTAATCATACAAACAATATACATCCTGCATTACGGCTTGAAAATATCATAACATGTGAATACTTGATTTACACATACGAACAATGGCATTCAATGATTAACAAAGGGTAAAACCAATTCACAACATCATTCACTCTTCTTGGCTGAAACATATAGTACTTGAAAGCTTATTTTACAAAAGTAACACGGACTTATGATATCTAACATGTTCGGTATAACATCATCAAGCAACATGGCAACATAGTCATATAGATCCGAATACGAGGCATGGTATATTACAAGAGATTTCATTCTACCAACAATCAATATGGCAACACATATGTAGGTAAAACCGAGTACATAATATGAGTAGAGGTTTCATCCAATCAAATATCAAGCAATACAAGTTCACACGTCATATACACATATTATCCAAAAGTAGGTTGAAAGTTTACTTACAAAAGTCCAACGAATGCAAATAGCAAGCTGAAAATATAATTCAAAGCTCATTAGCCAAGGTTATATGGAAAACCCTAATCTTATTGGTGAGTGTGTGAGTGAAGTTTGTGGCTTTTGTGGTCCGTCCTTATGGTAAAAAAACTCCGACACTTTCGGGCTTCTCAAAACCGAAACTCCATGTAAGAATAAACCTTAACTTTTCCAAGTGTAATGGCGATGGCTCTCCTTCCTCTTTGAAGCTTCATCTTTGTCCCTTTCTCCCCCTTTGAAGAGAAACCCCAGCTTTTCCCAAGTGAGTGGGTGTGTGTGTGTGGGTGTTCGTGGGCATGTAAAACCCTTGAAGTTCGAAACTCTCTTCTCCTTGGCCGTGTGTGTGAGTGTAAGAAACAGGCAAATGGTTTTTATCTCGTGTGCTTCTTCTCCGTAGGTAGCGTTGGTACTCCTTGGTAAGTTAGAAATGGTGGTTGGAGGAAGATAGTTGGCGTGTGGGTAATGTTTGGTTGGAGAGAAAGTGATGGAAAGTGGGAGAGAATGGTGTAGCAGTGTATTACCAAGAGAAATTTGAAAATGACCAAAAGACTTCTCACATTTGGTTCCCACATTCTTATAGGCGTCTTTCCCCCTCTTTGGAATACCAAGAGCCTTGGTGCATGGATGCCATTTGGCTCCGTGGCTGAAATGTCCCTTCATCTCCCTCATGATGGGATTGTGTTGGAAGACTAAAGGTCCTCTAAGACAAGTGGCGTGTGGCCTCTCCAATCTGAAACCCTAATTCCCTTTGTGCCCTTCTTCATATGTCTAGGTTCAATGTACTTGGTGGCAAAAACGTAAATCTCAAAATTCTAAATCAATATTGAACCACTACAAGTGTGCATGTTTGCCATGTGGCAAGTTGGGGTGTGCGTGCGCATGTGGCTTGCCGAAAACCATTTCACCTCCCGAAGAAAATCTCCTCGTCCCTGGGTGGGTAGGTGGTGTGTGCCTCTTGGCTTGCCCTTTCTGTCGCCCCTTGCACTTCCCTTCACAAAAATTCTTCTAGAATCTAGGTGCTTGCCCTCCCATGAGTCTCTTCCTCTTCCTATGCAAAAATCTCTTGGAACTCTAAGGCCCTTCCTCCATGCATGACAAGTGTCAACCAAGATGGTTGGCTTCCATGTGGGGTGCGTAATCCCTATGGCCGAACCCTAGAAGTCCCTTAGTATTTTCTGCCATTTGATTTGTAGTGCTCTTAGGTGCCTCTTTGTCTTCACTAATCATTACAAACTTGTTGAAACTTGCCAAATTTCAATGGGTGGCGTGTAGGTCTCTTGGGTTCAGTGAAACCCTAATCTTCTCTCACTTCCCTTGCCCTCTTTCAAGTCCAAATCCAAAGTGACCTAGAAGTGAGTTGTGCATGTGAGACACATGGCATATGGTTGGTGGGAGTGACGTGTTTCTAATGTGTGGCTAAATCCTCCCTCTTGTCCCTTCCTCTTACGTCCTTCTAGAACCTTTGTGCATGTTGGCCAAGTGTCACATGTTGCTACTTCCCTAGGCTTCCAAGGATAAGCTTTTAGAACACCAAAAGATCTTCCTTTGCCATCTGGCGCCTCCATCTAAACCTTAGAGTTCAACTTTGGGTTTTCAAGCCCTAATATTTGCTAGTGGCCAAAATGTCTTATGGGCCTTATGGGTCTTTCTTGTGGGCTTTCATGCCTAATGCACCAATGTCCAAAAATATAAAATTATCTCTAAGCATCTTCTATCATCTTGCATGGCCCAACAACTACACATAAGCTGTTAATAAAAAAAAAAAAAAATATGAAGACTTGGCTAAGTCCGAGATGTCACATGAGTCAGCCCGATGCATGGTATAATTCCTATTCCTTTCTGTCTATAGTTATTTTATTGTGAACCTTGATTGGCGTTGTGGACTATGGTTGTGGTGTGGTTGTGATGTGCTGGTGTGTTATGAAGAGTGGGATGGTTGCGTAGTTGTGGAGTGTTCTGTGGATGGTGATGTGAAGTCTTGGGAATTATGAATGCTACTTTGTGGAGTAGTTTGCATTGTGGCTATGCATAGTGTGAAATGATGGGTGTTATTATGTGATCGTGTTGTGGCTATAAGTAGTGTGAAGTGACAGAGTTGTGTAGTTGTGACGTAATGGTGGTATGGTGTGATGTTGTGAAGTGTTGGGATTAAATGTAGAGTTGTACTATGAGAAGAATGGGGTGATTGGGTAGTTGTGAAATTGTTGGATGCCATGTGAAGTGATGGAATCACGGTACAGTTCGGAAGTGGTTGAGAATTGTGTAAAGTGTTGTGATAGTAGTGTAGTATGTGAAGTGGCATGATGTCAAGTGAAGTGTTGGGTTGGGGAAGACTGTGAAGTGTATTGATTGTATGGGTTTGAGTTGGAGGTTAGTGTTGGGTGTATGAAACTTGTTTACACAAGCAGACATTTAGTGGATTATATGTGATAGAATAACAAAGAGTGCGCATTCTCTACCCATAGTTAATACAGACTATGGATAAGCTCTCTCGGATTTATGTTAAAGAGATAGTACGATTGCATGGAGTACCAAAAACCATAGCGTCGAACCGAGATACGTGTATTACTTCACGCTTTTGGCAGAGTTTGCAAAAGATGTTGGGCACACAACTGAGGTTTAGCAGTGCATATCATCCATAGATTGATGGACAAACTAAGCGTACGATCCAAACTTTGGAGGACATGCTGGGAGCAAGCGTGCTGGATCTAAGTAGTGATTGGGAAAGTCACCTACTGTTAGTGGAATTTGCTTACAATAATAGCTTTTAGGCCATGATACAGATGGCACCTTATGAGGCATTGTATAGGAGGAAGTGTAGATCCCTGTTGTATTGGGATAAAGTTGGAGAAGAGAAGATACTAGGACCCGACTACCTACAAGATGTCTGGAAACAAGTGACCTTGATCCAAGAGAGGATGAAAGTGGCCCAAAATCAACAGAAGAGTTATGCCGACAACAGACGAAGAAGTTTGGAGTTTGTAGTAGGAGTTTGGGTATACATCAAGGTATTGCCCATGAAAGGAGTTGTGCAATTTGGCAAAAAGGGAAAGTTAAGTCCCCAATATGTAGGACCTTATGAAGTAGTTGAAAGAGTTGGTTCTATAACCTATCGATTGGAGTTACCAGCTAAGATGTAGGGAATACATGATATATTTCATGTGTCAAATTTGAAAAAAAGTTTCGGAGAAAGACAACTGGTAATGGAACCCGGCAATACACAACTTCAGTCAAATTTATCATATGAAGAATGGCCAGTACAGATCGTTGATTGTAAGGAGCAAGAGTTAAGGAATCAGAAGATACCTTTAGTGAAAGTACTCTGGAATAACCCAGATTTTCAAGAAGCAAATTGGGAATGGGAGGATTCAATGAGGAATAAATAGCCTCACTTGTTTGTATCTTAGATAAAAACATTTGATGAAATGCATGTTTTTGTTTGAATGTTTGTCTGATTTGTTAATATGAATTCTTGTCTATTCACTGTTTTTAGCTTAAATGTAGTGACGTTATATGAACCTACCATACCCTTGGAACAGGGAATGGCCCGACCTAGAAAGACCCCATGTATGTCTGTTGTGTCCGTAGCTCAAACTAGAGAAAGATGGGAACGTAGTCGCAGAAATCGATGTGAGAGACGAGACCGTATGATGGCTGCACACTGGCGGCAATTGGACAAGTTTGAGCACCATTTCACCCACATAATGGATGCAGATTCTTAGGTGAATATTTTCTTACAGAGAGCATTATCGCATGAGGAAAAACAACCTCCACGAGACCCGTTAATATGAAAGGATACCTCTGCTTGGGCTAAATCAAGAAGATGGGACAAGCCACGCTTCAGAGGCCCCGTGCAAGTAGATATATCCCATTTGAGACATCAAAAACCTCTACAGATTGGTGAGGAGGGGAAACCCATTGAGGACACTAAGCTGGCAATACAACATAAGCTAAATGAGATGAGAGTAAAAATATACTACGACTTTGATTTGGATGCAATATTTTATTTTTCACAAGATTTGGTAATAGAAGGAGCAAATGAAGTACCATCCTTATCATCATCATCTAAAGACTCGACGGATGCAAGTAGGAGAGGTAAAAACCCCAACGTTACCAATTACAAAACTGTGGTTGATGATCACGATGCTGATTTTGAGGACGAAATCTTTTCTAAGGGGGGAAGGATGTGATAACCCGATCCTAGTTAGGTTTCGTCTGTATTTATTTTTCATTGCCTTAATATTATTTTAGGGCTATGAGATTAGTCTAGTTGGAAAGAGGCCTTGGACTTGTAGTTTAAGATCCAAAGCCCAAGAGAGAGCCATTCAAACCTCTAGAATTCGGCCAACTAAGTGGGCTTGAGCCAATAAACGCTAGAAGAGCCATAGGTACATGCCTAAGCCATGAGGCTTGTGCCATTTGTGCCATTTGTCACACACGCCAACCCTAGTTACAAGCCCTTTGCTTTGCCACTTGTCTTTCATGCAAGAAGGCTTCTAGAAGAAGAAATGATGGGGTGACCCAGAGAAGGCCAAAGGCCACTTGGCCAACTCACCCACACGCACACCCCATGCCATTTGGCAATTGTTTGTAGTTTCAAGAAGACTTTCATGGGAAGTGGCGACTGGGGAAGACAAAAAGGGATCATTTCAAGAGATTTGCATAGGGAAGCCCAAGGGACAAAAGCGATTTTTGGATTTCCCTCACCCACACGTCTACTCAAGTGATTTTTCTAAAATTTCACCACTTGTCAACTATGCACTAGTAGATGAGTGTTTCTAGAAGGAAGAGGAGTGGACTTGAATGTAAAATGGCTTTTCTAACCCTAGACTTTCATCCACTACACTCAAGGACACACACTCATGCATCACTTGTCACTTTAGGGTTACAAAGGAAAGCCTTAGGTATTAGAAAAGGTCACCTAGGGAAGAAGCACTAGAAGATGAAAGATCTTCATGGGAAATTGAGAGGAAGTGGACGGCAAGGAGACACATACACACTATGCCATGTCTCACACAAGTAAGCATCACGTTTTTGAAAATGAAGAGACCTTGTGTTTGTTTGGAAGGGGTTTGGAAGACCAAGAGTTTCGGCTAAGGGGGGGGGGGGGAGGTTTACATGCCACATCCATGTGCCTTTTAGCCTTCCCAAAGCAATCCAATGATGAAAAAGGTGAAGGGAGATTCAGCCAAGGAGAAAAGTCACACGCCACTTATTCTTCATGCAATGGATCACTAGCAACCAATAGGATTTTGTGGAAATTTCTATATAAAGGGGGAGGAGCCACATGCGCAAGGGCTTTTCCCTTTTGCCATTTTTGGATTTTACATGCTCTCATCCTCTCCACACTCTTTTACACAACCACTCGGATTCATGTGATGTTGTCATGGTTTTATGCTTTGGTTCACCCTTACCATGACTTTTATCTATTACGCTTCAAGTTTGCAGCATGTTGAAGTGAAAATTTTCCATGTTAATATGCATTTGATGCTTCGGCTAAGCCATGTTCTTCTATGTTCATGAAGTTGTTTTAATATTTCATGTGTGCTATGTTATCATGCCATGATTTGAATATGTTACGCTTGATTATCTCATGGATGACATTTCATGTGTCACATGTAAAGTGTAATAAGTAATATGTCTTAAGTCTCATGTCACATGTATTTGGATAAATGGTCTTTTAAAAAAAAAGTGTCCGAAAATGTTTTATCATGACCTCAAATGCTAGGACGGGGGAATGTCCTGGTAGAACTCCTCTGTGCACTCTAAAGTGCTTAAGAATGAAGTGGTAACCCCTGGGTTGATAAAGAACTATCGGCGTGCCTCGAGTGAACTTTTTGGAAAGTATACCAAAGCAAGGTAGCACCTAACACTGGTGGGTGCCATGACTAAGGCAAATAACTCGACGGAGTACTGTCATGTTATAGCGATTATCAATAAGACGTATTGAGCACGATGTACGAACCACTGGTGGTGCGGTAACTAGCAGGAACATGTGGTGTTTAGGGGAGCCATGTTGTGTCCCCCAAGTGTTATAAGAACAAGGCAATGAGCTCACATGATACAGATCATGTGATATGATATGATACAATATGATATGAATCATGTGATAAGATAAGATATGAAATGATCAACACGAAAATGATGTCAAATATTGTTTCTGAATAGTCTAAAGATTCTGTTACATATCTTTTGAAAAAGGTCAAGTGCATAAGTCCTGTTTTGGTCACGTCATGTGTCAAGTACATGTTCATGCATGCATTCCACGATTTGCCACTTATATGCTTATGTTAATCATTGTATGTTGTATGTTTACTTGTTGAGATTTTTCAAAATCTCATTGTGGTAGTTTCCACTACCATTCTCCATCCTGAATGATAGAAGTTGTCACAGGTCTAGAAGATCACCTCATGATGAAACGCAAGAGGACTACAGTAGCCCCGACCAATGAGGAGGTAGTGAAGAACAATGAGCGCTCGTTGGAGCCCTCCTTGTTGGATAGGATACAATATGCTGATTGACTCATTCCCGAGGCACTGCAACTCATTAATGAGATGAAGATATTAAGGAATCGGGACAATGATCAATTTTTGGTGGAAAGGAAGAAGTCCGACTTGTTGTGAGAAAAAAAAAAAGAGGGATCGTTTTCTTGTGACAGGAAATATGTTATGGAGGAACTAAGGCCTTTTGTGATCAGTTCCTTTGTTTTAGGGAAATGGATTTTTGTTGAGTACCCATGTTTTGGGAGACAATAAACATATCTTTCATTGGTACTTTTGATATGAATATTATGTTAAAGTCAATGTTTGGGTTATGCTTAGTCTTACGGTACCATGTGCCAAGGTAATTGTTTTACACGTTGCCTAGTTTAGTATGAACTTTACATTTTCCGCTGCATTGTTTATTGCATACTGCTAGTATACATAGGAGCACTACATCTTACTTGTCATATACGAGGGGTGTGTAGCCTTGTGTTACATGTCCCGTCATTTCAATCAGAGTCCAGTCCCAAACGGGGATTGGCGGTGCCATATATGATTTTTAATACATGGAGGAGTTCGGTTTAGGTCATGATTTCGGGAAGATTGATGTTTTGTTTCAATTTTTGTGAGTTTCATGCTTGGATCTACATTAGAACATGATTTTTAACCATAATATTGTTTATTTGTGATTTATTTCTTGCTATTTTTTGGATCAAAGGGGTTTGATCAAAACTAAACCATAAAGGAATCAGTTTTGGTAAAAGTGTTAATGCCGAATACTTCAAGATGGATTTTTGTGGTTTTGGCTTGATGATCCAAAGCATGTTAGTTCTTAGGAGTATGTTATGAATGGACTAGGAGTGTTTTTTTTAACCTTTTAGAGTTTTTTGAGTTGTTTTAAAAAGAGATAAAACCTTGGGAATCAAGGGTTGTGCTTATGGTTTAAAAAATTGAAGTTTTATATTGAAAATATTTGTGCTTTTTGTGAAGTTAGTTTTGTTGGCTTTTCTTGTTTGTTATTTGATCATAGGATATTATTTTACATGTTGTAATAATTCGGTTTAAGCATGAGAAACGAGGTTTGATAGAATTGTAACAAAAATCAAGGGATTTTTGGCCTGTATGTTTTGACCTTGTCATGTTTGACATAGTTGTAATGCGTTCTTAATTTTTCTAATTAGATATTGGGATTTAGGTCAAAATTTACATAAAGAATGTAAATTTTAGTGAGTTTTGGAGTTAGGATGTGAAATCCTTAAGTTAGAGGTAAAATGGTCATTTCTCACATGTCGAGGGGTAAAATGATAATTTTACTCTAAGATAGTATTTTTATATTTCTAAACTGTTGGTGATGAGTTTTTGACGTTTAGAAATCTCTTCTTACAGTTTCTCATTTTTCGCACATTTTTATCCGTCACGTAACAATCACTAGAAGTTAGCTTCTAACTTACTATTAGAGTACTGTGCATGTGTGTCGTTAAGGGAACAATTCTCTATGTTCTTACGTTATTATATATGCCATGCTATGCTATGTCACTACATGTATGTTTGTTACACATTATATTCTGTCGCATAATGTTTATCTGTTATATATTATATTTTGTTACTCAATGTTTATCTGTTACATGTTATGTCTTGTCATGAAACGTTTGTCTGTTTCATATTATGCCATGTTACGAAATGTTTATTTGTTTTATGTTCTGTCATTCAATTCGTATCATGCACATGCCAAATTGTGTTACGTTTGGTCATTTGTGCTTTCATTTCATGTCACATCATGTCTTGAGTACAGAGTATGTCTCGAAAATAGTATTTTCAAATCAGTCAAGTCTGTTTATGTTTATCATGACCCTAAATGTTAGGATGAGTAATATTGAAGTAGAACTTCTTTGTTTATGTTGGAGTGTCTAAATTAGTGTGAAATCCCCTGGGTAGACAAAGTAAATATCAATGGGTTTCGCATAGGGCCTAATTAACTGGTCACTGAGGCGAAGATATGCACTAATGTTGATGGTGCCTCCATGCTTTCAATTTCATGTTATACGTGCTGGTACTAGTACAGATACCTGACATAAGATATATATATATATATATATATATATTACATTTTCCATAGCAGGTACAGATAAATGTGAATTGGTACGTTAACATATAGCTAGTTCATATACTTTTGTTGTGATGCGATAATTGATAGGGACACACGGCTCAAGGGAAACCATGTAGCACCCCCACATGGTCACTTTTATTAATCATGCTTATTTAATGGACACGATTTCAAGTTCATGTATTTCACATTCATGCTCATGTTATTTAAACATTCAATTAGTTCACATTCAGTTTAGGTTCATGTCATGTCAAGTTCAATTTCAGTTCGGTTTACATTGAAGCTCAAGTCATGTTTGTACATGTCGTGTTAAATGTCAAATCATGTCAACTTTATTTATGATCATGTTATGCATTCATATTTTTACTGGCATTCATGCATCTTTAAACTGTCAGTTAAGTTCTTTGTTAACTTGCTGAGATTTGTACTCAAATCTCGTCGGGGTAGTCTCAACTATCATTCTTTTTGGAATGGTAGATGTTGTGTTAGAACCAGAAGATATAACGAACGATGGCTGACTGGAGATGGTCGACTAGGTAGCGCAGACACGATGTAATGCTTGTAGCCTTCATGATCCGATTTATAGATAGTATTATGGCATACCTGGCCGAGTTGCTCGAGCTACTCGACGAACTAGCCCAGTAGATGTTTTAGTTTATGCATGTACCTTTGGAGGTTTGTCCCTTGTACTTTTGTGATTACAAACCTTTTGGACTTACGTTGTAATCAAGAACATCTATTACTCTAATGTTTATGTATTATGTTTCAAAGTTTTGAGATATATGTTGACGCCCCCAACCTCCACTTTGGATGGAAAAGAGACTTGGAGTGTCAGAACATGCAACACAAGGTTACATACCCTCATTCATGTTAGTTAATATGTAACACATCTTAGTATGCAACTAGCAGTATGCAATAATCATAGCGGAAATAAGGGTAATAAAAATAATTGATGTCAGAATGAACTAAACATCCCAAAATATCAATTAACCATAAATAAGTACTTCCTCACTTAAGAGGTGCTCATAAGTTCAACATAATGTTGGAATATAATCGTATAATACTGAAACTACATAATCAGATTAGCTCTCGCATCCGCTCTTTGGTATGCAGAGTTAGAGCTATGAACATCAAAATCAAGTCCAGCCTCTGCTCAAGATCTGGCTTATCTTTAACCATCTGTATCTAGTGGTCCATCTTTTCATCGACTATCGGTTCTGACACAACTTCTACCATTCCGGGAAAATGATAGTGGGTCCACAAGAGTGAAATTTACTTGAAATTTCAGTAAGTTAAACAACCAATTTGTATAGAGATAAGATATGTATGGTAAATGATAAACATAAGATGCATACCATGCAGAAAATTAGTATTTATCTCCCATCTAGATTCCTCAACATTTTCAGATAAAAAGACTTTGATACACATCTTCTTAAAGAGAACATGTCTCACTTTGTCTTTTCAAAACATAACATTTCATTATTATTAAAGCCATCATTAACAATAACATAACGTATGGTATCATCACAGCTCCCCATTATGCACTGTGAGTACCTGCTGGTGATCGTAGTACAACTCATATTGAAACTACGTTGTCTGCAGAATCTTTTTCAATGCATTGATAACATAAAATTTTATCATAGCATTTCATCATAACAATTCATCATAACATATGTACCCACCAGTATTAGGTGTCATAAATGACTTCACTTTGGCATGCTTTAAAAAGAAACTATTCGAAACTCGTTGACTGTTCTTTGTTAACCCAGATGTTATCACTCCATTGTTATTCACTCCAGAGTGGACAGAAGAGTTCCACTTGGATAATTTCTCATCCTAGCCTTGGGTTGTGACAAAATCTCTTTTTATGCAATGCTTGAAATTATTTTTCATGACATGTGCTTGTGAAGTATACTTCATGTGAAAATGACAATTTAATATAATATGCTAAAATGGTGAAAATTACACGTCATGTGAGCAAGTAAATAAATACTCAATGTATCATATAATATGATGTTTCATGCTCAAAATGATATTAATATCATATGAATGTGGCATTCATACATAAATTATAAATAAATTATCCATAAGTTAGAAGCTAACTTACAAACTTTCTGGGTACTTAGAAAATTGATACGGTTGTAGTAAGAGTTATTCTATGTTAGGAATTACATAACTAAGGAAGATGTTCATAATAAAAAAGGCTCAAAATCAGTATTTACGAAATTGCCCCTATACTTTTGCAGAATTGCCACTTAAGCCCTAATTTTTTCACTATTTGCATTTTGGCCCCAAATTTTACCAAATTTCACAAACCACATATTTTCTATGTTCGAAATCCATATAGTCCCTTATAATTTCATGAATCAAATCACAACTATGCCAAAATCAACCAACCCTTGACATGCATCATTGTGGGTCTATTTGTGGTCTCAAGTCTTTAACTTCTATAGATGCATGTGTGCTCAAATTCCATCAAGTGACAATCATGAATATGGTCTTAAGAACATGTTTATAACTTAGATTCAGTTCTCACGAATTCATCCCAAGACTTATGCATTGATCAAGACCAAAACATCACAAAATCATCAAACCAAACATATGCACAATGTTTCTAGCTTTTCCATGTCAAGGGGAGGTTTAAAACCTAAATGAATCATGCTTTTTTATTCTTATCCCAATCACAAGGCTTTTCAAAATGCTCAATACTCAAGCTTAATAAAATCTAACCAAGATTTCATAAGATAAACATTACTCAAGTGTTCAAAACATGCTTTGATGATCAATACAAGATAGGATTCATAAAGCTCATGGCATGCTTTTTACCTTAGATTTAAACCTTCCAACATTCTTTCAAGACATTGGTAAAACATTCAAGATCATATCAAGACATGCCATGGCTAAAATTTCATCCTAAAACAATTTATGTAATCAATACTTCAAATATGACCTGGTTTGCATCATTCAAGTTAAACCTTAACTACATCAATCAAATTTTGATTCTCATGCCATGAATTAAAGCCTAACACGTCATTCTAACACTTAAAAAAGATGAGGCAAGATTACTTATAGCAATCGTGGCCCATAACTCAACTCAAGAACCTCACCCAACCTACTCGACTTCATCTCTTCTCTCACAAAATAAGTATTTGCTCTCAAGAATTCTAGAGGAAGGCTAGAGGAAGTTGTGTGGAGAAGTGATGGGTGAATGGAGGTATTTTAGTGTTCAAATGGAGGGGTGAGAGGTGAAGGGCCGTGGGATTTGGCTGGAGGGGAGAGTTGTGAGTGGTGGAGGTGGGCGGTGGAGTGTTGTGTGGTTTTTCCTAGATTTTTGTCATGCTTGGTCAGTTGAATAGTAGCCTATTCTCCATGATTCCTTCATGGTTAGGTCTACCTTGGTCCATAAATTAAAACAACACAAAAATGATTTCCAAGATGAAATAATGCTAGTGGTTGATGGGTTTTGGTTCTTCATGCTGACCAATTTTGGTCATATGTTTTGTCTCATTTTTTTGGTCTGCTTTGCAAGTATTATGACCTTCCTTTTGTAGCTTTTCAGGTAAGGAAGGGAGGGTTGATTTGCTGCCATGTGATCATACATGAGCAGAAAGAGAATGGATGTAAAATGATGGTGGTTCAGCCGAGTGACTAAGCTTACCTCTCTTACTACCAATTGGTTTTGCTGCCTTTGGGGGATAAATGGACAAACATGCACTTGAGTGCTTTGAAGCGCTTCTTTGGGATCAGAGGGCAAAGGTGGTTGCGAGTAGAGGTGGCTCTTTTAAAAGCAAAAACTCCTTGAAGAGCCAAAGGTATCCGATTTGAATCCAACTACATTTCCTAGGGGAAAAGTTGTGTTTTTGATTTTTTTTCTTGGAATGGTTTTGCCTCTTGCTAGGTCTGATTCTTAGGTGATATCATGAGGTTTGATGGGGGTAGAAATCCACTTGAAAACTAGTTGAAGAATTACCAATTCAATGGCTGGTTTGGAGGGTCTATCGGTTTGCCTCTTGTGTGCCAATTGGTGGTTTTGTTGGTATTTGACATGCCATTATTCTATGTGACAAGGTTTGCAATTTAGCTATTGTTCATGGGTCATGAGGGAGTGATCTAAAATGAGTGAGAGAAGTGAAAAAAATCAGAAAATTATGAAGTTTTTGGACCATGGTTGGTAGTCGGCATACAAGGGTGAAATTGTGCCACTAATGTTTTGTTAAATGATCGAGTTAGTGGATGAAGGCTTGAGGTTAAGGGGCTAATCTTGGTAAAAAGACTTTAAACTCATGGGGGCTTGTGGTTGAACTTGGGTTAAATGGAAACCAATGGTATGTTGTATGTGGGGTCCCGTTTGGAAGAATGAAATAAAATTCAAAGTTTGGGCTTCATGGGTTGGGCCTTTATTGGGCCATATGAACAAGCTTCGGTTATGGGCCTAGAAGAGGGCTTACCCATGGGTCTCATGTCTAGATTTATGGGGCCTATCCTTGGCCTCAATGGCCTACTAAATTTGGTCCTAATGTTGGGTCTTTCTTTGATTGGGCCAATAGCCTTCACTCTTACTAAGTTAGGCCCAATAGCCTTATGTCCATTACATTGGGCTAATATCTGGTGTTCTTTGGAAAGGCTTTAAGTCTTAATCTCCCAAGTTGGGCTTAAAGCTTTTAATATCTATCCTTAGCTTATCTCATCCTTAGTAAACTAGGGCCTCAAATAAAACACTCTTAGGCCTTCTCTAAATCCATCCTTGACCTAATTGCCTAGCCCATCAATATGCCATGTGTCATTCTTCCATTAGCCTCTTGGCATTTATCCTCAAATTACTAAAGCTTTAATAATTCTACTAAAGCCAAAGTATATGACCCTTTTCGCCAACTCAAGTTCCAAAAATGAGTTCACTCACAAATCGCCTAACTCCTAATTAACTAGGATCATGGCTACTAAGGTCAAAGCCTACGGGAATTTTAAGTGGGATGTTACAATATATCTCATTTGGTGTATAGTATTGCTAAAAAAGAAAAAATTCAGCTACGAATATTGCATATTGGTACATGCATGCTAGGTGCATGGCATCTTTAATTGTCATGGATGGAGTTAGGTAACCTTGTATTGCATCAATTGACACTTCATAGTCTGTCTGATCCCAAGCGGGATTTGGGGGTGTCATAGTATTGAAGTATTTTACAATCTTGAAAGTGAAATGAAGACTATACGGTAGGACTCTCAATCATGGTTCTAAGTTCTGATTGATTGAAAAAGTGATCTTCAATCTCAGTCGTCCACGCGTCCACTGGACTAGAGAATGGTAGAGATCGAATGGACTAATGGGACAAGGCATGCACATCCCTATAACTTGCCTTGCAACTAAGCACGCATTGGGTTTTACTTCTAAGGTTAGACGTATCTCCAGCATGTCTGTATTCCTTCTTTCCCATACACTTCTATTCAGACGTCACCATTGGAGCATGGCTCTTTCTATGTCACTTGCCACCATCTGAGCTTCTTCATGTTATCTCGGAGCGCTCCCAGCTCTGTACTAGGCTTTCCATTGCCTGTTGCTTGTCTTACGTATGGTCAACATGTCCTTTGCTCACTCGATGTAGGCCGCGAACTTCTTTAGTCGCCTTGTTCTTTTTGTGTTGCTCGTATTGGCCTTGCCCACCATAATGTGTTGCTTGCCTTACTTTGTTCTCAGTTGCACATTGCTCACATGTCTTCCTTCTTCTCATTGACGTTTTTCCAGAGTCCTTCCCTTAATTTGCTGCAATTCTCACAATAATTAAAGTTGGTTTTTGTTCAAACATATAAGGCTTTGTCCCGCAGGCTCTTTAATGGGCATGAGCCTTGTTGTTGGGTTAAATTAAAATTTGCTTTCTAAAAGTAGAAACTCTAATTCTAATATAACCATAACTTTCCTAAATTAGGAACTTGAAGATTCACGGTGTTGTAACAAGTTAAGGCATTTCATGGATAGATCAAATCCATGTTCATGTTATTTATGTATGTAATTATGAGTATAAATATTTTCCCGAAATTATATGTTTATATTTTGTTTGCTGCAAGATGTATTGCTTATTAAGTTTTTGACTTATTTGTGTATGTTTTTATGTTTTAAGCACCCATATAAGATTCTTTATAAGAATGGAGCTGTAGTACGGGACTTCGCCTAGGGGCAAAGACTCATACAGTTTATGACATGCTTAATTTTATGATTTTTAGTATTGATAAGTTATTTTGATAAGTACATGAGAATTTATTGACGTTAATAAATACTTTCACATACTCTTTTTATATTCTCATATTTTAATAAAGAATGATTTGATTTATTTTATGCCATCTCTTATACTTGGTGCTTTATTAAGAAGAAGAATTTTTAAAGACGAGGTTAATAGCATTTCGGGTCACCTAGTTTCTAAAAATGATATTATTCTTAACCCTAGGTTGACGATGTGTTATAGGCCGGTTGCTTGAACTTTTTTATATATATATTTCATTAGTTGTCTCCAGTTAGTTGTATGCAAAAGAAACCAACTCCCTAATTTTTTTCAGTTGTTTTTTTTTTTTTAATTTCAGGTGGCTTATTTTGTTTTTCAGAATCAAATTTTATTTTTCTTTAGCAATGCAGAGAAGCATAAGGTGTATTTTTAATTGTTTGGATATAAAATTCACTGACTCTTCGTGTTACTATTAATGTGCCAGTTTAGATGATAAGTTGAGATGAAAATTAAAAGTTAAAAAAATATTATTATAATATTATTTTTTAATATTATTATTATTTTAAGATTTAAAAAAAATATAATAATAAGATAAAATAAAACTATTTTACTTTCTAAATAATGCCTAAACCATAGGTCACGGGAATGAATGAAAAAAATATTGAAAATAAGAACAGTAAAGAGAGAGACGGTGGAAGGTGCATGTTAAGGAAGTCTTGTTTGGTTTTGGTTTTTTTTTTTTAATGTAATTCTCACTTTTAAAATCTTATTCCGAAGTTTGGTGGGGTTTTGCGGGACGAGACAACCAACCAGTTGTTGCGGCTCTTTGAAGAGAGAGAGAACAAAATATTGGAGTGAAAGAGACGGCGACTGCTATGGAGATGGGATCTCAGTGTCACCAGCAGAATCACAACTTCCACCACTACTACTAACATCAACATTTCCATTTCCCATTCATTTCACTTCTTCTGTTTCAGGTATACCATTTCTTTTTATTACCATTTCCCCCCCGTCCCTAAAGATTCTACTCTGTGGACCTTTTAATTCTTCATTTTTCTGCATAGATCTTCCCCATTGCCTTGTTTTTTTTGTCGAAATGATGATCTAGGTATGTATTTATTCGTTGATTTGGTCTGTGGCAATCTCTGTATGAGAATTAGTCTGGATTATTTATATGGGTCATTATTTTTTGCTTTATGGTATGTTTGGTTGCCGAGGAAATGTCAAATGAAGGAATTTATGCTAATTTCTGGTCAGCGATCAACTTTAGTCGTGTATGCTTTTCAGATCCAAAGGAAGCTTAAGTCCTATCTCAGATCTCCTTCGTATCTTGATTTTGGGTCACAATGACGTTATGGAATTGCTTTTTTAATCTTACTCTTTGATAGATAGATAGAGGTCTGTAGATGTTATGGTTAAAACCCTTCCAAATATAGAAGATCTTGTTCCGTATTTATTTCTCTTTGAAGTTAGGGTAATTTTATTTGTGACAGTGTGCTTGGTTTGCCAGAAAATATGGGAAAATGACACATAAGTGAAGTTCGGAATTTTCTCGGTTCATGATTGGCAAAAAAAAATGAACCCAAAACCTCCGTTTAAGTGAGCTCTAAGGCCTTGGCATTTTGCTTATTGTAGTAGCGCTTTAACTTCCTTATTTTGTTGATGTAGTGTGCCCTCCTTGTCTGATTTAGGATTGAAGTTTTGTTGTAGATGGTGAATTTCTATAAACTATATGGTTCTTCAGTTCAAAATCTTGTTTAGATCCGACATATTCTGATAATTTTTTTTTAAATTTGGGCTAATACTTATTTTCATTTCCAAAAAAGGGGATTTGTTTTTAGGTACCTCAGTAAGTGGATACAAGTAAATTAATAAATAAAAAACGTTTTTGTTATGCCATGTTTTTATTATCTTGCTTCCTACATGGTTCCTTTGGTTAAGCTTGATTATTAATTTTGAAGCCTGTTTCTGGTTTTAAACAGGTTTGAAAACCAATTTCATGACTGTGCATCTTGATAGGGGAGATTTTGAAACTGGTTTTAAAACTGTTTATTAAAACCCAATCAGAAATGCAAAAAATTGGGGGTGAATCCATCCCCTCTTTGCCAGCCACTAGACTGGGGAGTGGGTGGATGTATGGATCTGCCCACCCCCTTCATTGCGTACCCCATGTGCTGGGGGAGAGGTGCTGAGGGCAGATGGATCTACGCAAGAGGCAAGGGAATTGGTCATCCTCCCCTGAGGGGACCTATATTTTCTAGCTTTCCTTTTTTCTGCTTTTGGATACGTGGAGATGACATGTATCCTTTGGACACGTGGCAAAACTCTAGTGGATGCAAAGTTTTGAGGAAAATTGCCTTTACTCAAGGAAAAAAACTTGCTCCCAATTATGCATCCAAATGTGTTTACATCTTTTTCCAGAACCATTTTTGGAACTAATGCATCCAAATGCCATTCTCTTTTTTTTTTTTTTCGTATTGAAAATAGGTGAAAATGAAAACATCAAGACCCAAACCAAAAAAAGTGATATGTGTTTCCAAACGAGCTCTGGTCTCTCGAAAGACCAACTTTTTTGTGGGTTTTTAATTTAATCTCATATCTGCTCTCTTTATGCAATAATTGGCTGCTCAGTAATTTGGCTTGTTGACTTACTTGTATCTGTTGTTTTAATTGAATTGACTGCTCTCTGGTATTAGTTGACTTGGTCTGCTTTATGAGTGTTCCTACCAAGATATGGAGTAAATTTATGTTTGGAGGTTTCGATTCTTATTTAATGCTGGTTTACTTTTTTTTTTTTTATAAGTAAAAAGAATGCTTGTTTACATATTAATATCAACCGATTTCATCTGATGTTATTGTTAACTTTCTCTGAATTAAATCTTTGCCGAATGTTATTTATTGTGTCAATATGCTTTTTGTGTAATTGGAGAATAGTGTACTTTGGCCCTTTGTCTCATTAAATTCATGTACGATGCTTAGTTCCTAAACAATTTCTAAATTTTATTGCTAATAGTCTGTATTTTTTCTTTTATTATTTGCAGTAAGAATTCAAATATCAACTCAGTTTCTGGTTGTAGTTTTCTGTGCAGTTTCTCTTGGGTTCTCTTAGAAGAGATTGATGGGTTCCAGATTCCCATCTCATCAACTCAGCAATGGCCTCTATGTCTCTGGCCGGCCTGAGCAGCCAAAAGAAAGGACTCCAACAATGAGTTCAACTGCCATGCCCTATACTGGTGGCGATATCAAGAAGTCGGGAGAACTGGGTAAAATGTTTGATATCCCCATGGATGGCTCTAAGTCTAGGAAATCCGGACAGTTAAATAATGCTCCTTCAAGGACTGGATCTTTTGGAGGTGCTGCCACACATTCAGGACCTATTACATCTAGCGCAGCAACTCGGGCTGGGTACACATCAGGTCCAGTATCTTCAGGTATGCCTGGTTCAACATCCATGAAGAAATCAAATTCTGGGCCACTTAATAAGCATGGTGATCCTCTGAAGAAGTCATCTGGTCCCCAATCTGGTGGAGTGACGCGCCAAAATTCTGGCCCCATCCCACCAGTTCTTCCTGCGACAGGTCTTATTACATCTGGGCCCATCTCTTCTGGACCGTTAAATTCATCTGGGGCTCCAAGAAAGGTTTCTGGTCCTTTAGACTCGATGGGATCTATCAAAATACATGGTTCCTCTGTTGCTCACAACCCCGCCGTGACCACTCTTGGCCAAGATGATGAATATTCCTTCAGAAGAAATTTCCCAAAGCCAATATTGTGGTCTGTAATTCTGATATTTGTGATGGGGTTCATTGCTGGTGGTTTTATTCTTGGAGCAGTCCACAATGCCATTCTGCTTATTGTTGTAACAATTCTTTTCGGCACTGTTGCTGCATTATTCATTTGGAATACTTGCTGGGGAAGAAGAGCCATCACAGGTTTCATTTCTCGTCATCCTGACGCTGAACTGAGAACTGCAAAAAGTGGGCAATATGTGAAGGTTTCTGGGGTACACAACTTAAGAATCCAATCTGATATTTTACATCTCTGTCTTCTGTGCTTTGCTGCCTCCCTTTTGAGATCGATGCATATATGAATGAAAGAAGAAATTACTATAAAGGTTCAGAGTAGGTGACTTTAGACTTGGTGAGACTGAGTGTGGGAATATATATCAACATGATAGGCATGGTAACAGAATTCTTACAAAGAATCTTCACCATTTCATGTTGAGAGATATAGACAATAAATTTGAAAAGTCTAGAAGTTAATTACGCATTGACAGATATCCAAAGAGGAAAATAAATCAGGACTTTACAAGAATAATTAAGCAATATTTTTAATTTCAGTATATTTGTCTTTGCGTGTACACGTGCCTTCTGTGAAGAGGGAAAGAGGAGAGAAAGTCTTAAACACATGTTATCAACAGGTTGGCTGCAGAAATGTGTTTTTATAATGGATATTATGATGAACATGATTTTAAGGCTTGGTAAGTTTTTGTTTCGAGGTAGTTTGAAAAAGTTTGATGTCTTGTTTTCTTCTTCCTGAAGGTGGTTACCTGTGGTAATGTACCACTTGAGTCATCCTTCCGGAAAGTTCCTAGATGTGTCTATACATCTACCAGTTTATACGAGTATCGAGGATGGGATTCTAAGCCAGCCAATTCTACACATCGTCGTTTTACATGGGGACTTAGATCATCTGAGGTGAGTAACTGATATACTTTTACATCCATAGTTTCCATCAGTAGTTCAGAAAGGGTTGAACCATTTTTTTACCTTTTCATGATATTTCTAGAGGCATTTTCTCTTCTTTTTTTCTGTGTTAGGTGGGTATGTAATAAATCATTTTTATTTGAATCTGGTTTATAATAATACCAAATAACTCCTAGGGGCCAGCTCAAGTGGTAAAGACCTTGGGCTTGGGGGTATGCTCCTTCTAGGTCTAAGGTTCAAATCCCCTTAGGTACAAACAATCTCTAGGGGCCATCGAATTGAGAGATTTTTTCCTCGAATTACCCAAAGTGCACTCGAGGGAAACTCCTTGCCGTGGGCCTGTGCACTCCTGGGATTAGTCGAGATGCTGTTCCTGGACACCCGGTGCCAATAAAAAAATAATAATAATACCAAATAAAAAACAATATATGGTTAATGACCCTGTAGTTTGCTGTTCTTTCTGGTTGGACGCCATTTTCATATCTGGACAACTTGTTGCCTTTTTGAAGCCATAAATATATTCTTTTCAGCATTTGCATATTTAGAGTGGAAAAGCGAGTTTGATGCTTATACATAAGTCAGGGATTGTACTTCTATTTGTTAACCACATGTTGATTCCTATCTGATTCGAATTTACCTTGCTAAAAAGCACAGAATGGCAATCTTCCATTTTTACAAATCATAAATTCCGGTTATTTAATAAAAGGTCTATGCAGCGGCTTACTCCTCACCTTGTCCTGTACCCACGGGGGCTGCTGGGACCGGGGCTGTTACTCCTTGCCCTTTTGCCTTTTAAATGTTATGTTTGGTCTCATTATGATTCTGTTGATTGATGCATGCAGGTGAGACTTGTCATTTTCAAATGGATACCTTCTGTTCATTGGGAATGTGCAGAGGCGTTCCCAACATATTTCAATTTTTAAATATTTTTTCTGTTTGTACTGTTTGCCAGAGGCATGTCGTCGACTTCTACATCTCTGACTTCCAGTCTGGATTGAGAGCATTGGTCAAGACTGGCTATGGTGCGAGGGTGACTCCTTACGTTGATGACTCTGTTGTTATTGATGTTAACCCAGAAAACAAAGACTTATCTCCTGAGTTTGTCCGATGGTTGGGAGAGAGGAACCTTTCAAGTGATGATCGCGTAATGCAATTGAAAGAAGGGTAGGCTCTTTTACGAATTGAATTCGCCTTAGTTACTTTCTGATGGAAAATGCTAATAGCAGGTCTGCTTTTGTCTTTTTCCTTTCTTTTTATCTTCCCATTTGGCGGGAGGGGGCCACTGGGTTGGCATCAAGGGTAGTCAGATTTATTAACATATAATTTCTACTTCATGATTGGATAAGTGACAACCACCTGCCCTTATTCTAATAACTCGGATGGAAAGAAGTGTGTGACAGTCGATCAGTGTGATAAAATCTTATAAAACTATTGCTGATGTCTTGTAGGTACATCAAAGAAGGCAGCACGGTTAGTGTGATGGGCGTTGTTCAGAGAAATGACAATGTGCTTATGATTGTGCCTCCACCTGAGCCATTTACAACCGGATGCCAATGGGCCCAGTGTATCTTCCCAGCTAGCCTCGAGGGTATTGTTTTAAGATTCGAAGATACATCAAAAATTGATGTCATACCTGTTTAGGCCATCACTCTTTTGTGAAATATCTGAACCGATGTTGATGGTGGTGATGGTGGTATTTGTAGTCAAACAGTGGTTGTAAGTGTGTTGATGCAGATGACATGATGCTTCTTCTTTTTTTCCCAATTTGTTTTTTCTTCTCTTTTTTTTTTTTTTTTCCCTCCCAACCTTTAGCTTGGTATATAGCTTCTAGATATATTTCATTCCATTTTTTTTTTCCTAGGGTTTGAAAGCTTTTGTAATGGGTGTGGCTTGATGTAGTGAGAAATCTTACTTGTTTGACCAGACTGCGGTTATGTTAAAGAAAGAAAAATGTTTTTTGAGTCATGAGTTGATGAGTGATGGTTTTTCATTGACTACAAAGGAAGGGGATTTCACTAGGTTTCTTGGCTCCCCTTGGTTATTATTATTGCTGTTATTCTTTTATCGTAGTATCTATCTTGAAGTGTTTTGTTGATTTGTTTTCCCTACTGTTTGGTGAATGGGCTTCACACTTTGATCACTTTCGAGTTGTTTTTGATAAGTTGAGAACGGAGTGCCTGTTCATCAATCAGAAGTGTAGCGGATTGAAATGAGAGTGGCAAGGAAGAGACCAAGCAAGGCGCATTCTGTTTTATACTTGTGAGAATCCTTGTTCCACATTCCTCCAAAAGAAAAAGAGCAGATCGAGCTGACAAAGAGAAGTTGCTATCGAGCGGGACATGAAACTTTGATCGAGATGGAGATGCTCCTGTGTCAGTTACTAGTCCACATCCGACCCCCTCCCAACCATCCATTTCTTCAGAGTATCAATCCTAGTGGTCGTCCTCTTCTAGATCGAAATCCAGAAGGAGTTCTGCAACCCCTTCCGCGATATGCACTTGGTAGTAGCCCGACCATAGATCCAACTTCGAGAATTATCTCGCACTTATTGATTAGGGAGAAGAAGTCTGCAATCAAAGTGGATACTTGTTCTTTATGGTTAGGTTACCTTGTTGAGTGTGAAAAGTAAAAGCAAAAGGTATACTAATAAAAAGTAATTCAAGTTGGTGGGATTAGCTTCCTCCTTGTACAAGCACGAGACATAGTGAAGTAGAAACGGGGGTCGCTTGATGCATCATTTCTTTCCCTTCAACCTTATTAGTGTTAGTAGGTAGGACAAATCGGTAATTTTTCCCCCGATTATTGATGATG
Organism: Juglans regia; assembly: GCF_001411555.2. Classification (NCBI taxonomy): domain Eukaryota; kingdom Viridiplantae; phylum Streptophyta; class Magnoliopsida; order Fagales; family Juglandaceae; genus Juglans; species Juglans regia. The sequence goes on along the minus strand of NC_049907.1, from coordinate 14,559,944 downwards.
TAGTTGCTTGTAGTTTTCTTTGATTTTGATTCTTTCTTCACTACTTCTATAACTTTCCTTGGTTTTATTGTGTAACTGATGGTGTGTATGCAGATCATTCAAAGATAAATGTGGTCTTGGAGTGGCTCAAACCTATGACCTTGCACGATGTTAGGAGTTTCCATGGATTGGCATCCTTCTAGCGCTGGTTCATTAGAAACTTTAGTACTTTGGTTGCCCTTTCACAGAGTGTCTCAAGGGGCGTGACTTCCAGTGGTTTGAGATGACAAATGCACCAGTCATAGCACTTCCAGATTTTGATAAGGTGTTCGAAGTCAATTGTGATGTATTTGGGGTTGGCATTGGTGGTGTTTTGAGTCAGGAGGGGGGTCGATAGCCTTTTTTAGTGAGAAGTTGTCAAGTTCGAAGAAGAATTATTCCACTTATCATCTAGAATTCTAATCCATAATTTAGTCCTTGAAGCATTGGCGTCACTACCCGGTACAGAGAGAGTTCATCCTTATCACTGACCACGAGACCCTGAAGTATATCAATGGCCAGCACAAGTTGAACAGACAACATGTTAAATGGGTAGCATACTTGTAGGAGTTCACATTTTTGCTGAGGCACCAATCGGGAAGCTTCACCTGGGTTACAGATGCGTTAAGCCAGTGAGTGGCACTCCTCACCACCATTAGTACTAGAGTGGAGGGCTTTGACACTTTCAAGGATTTGTACGTCGGAGATCCGTCCTTTGGAAATATTCTTAAGGAAGTAACAGAGGGAAGGTGAAGTGATTTTCTCTTGCATGAAGAATTCTTATTCCGTCGCCTACAGTTATGTATCCCAGACTATTCCTTGAGAGAGCACATTATACGGGAATTGCATGGCAATGGTACTTTGGGCGAGAAAAGACATTGGCTTTAATCGTCGTAGATTACTACTAGCCCAAGTTGACCAGTGACATGTCACGATACGTGGTGAGATGTTTCGTGTGCCAGAGAGCGAAGGGGATCTTCACCAATGCTGGCCTTTACACTTCGTTACCTGTACCTGATGGTCCATGGCTTGACGTCAGTATGGATTTTGTCTTGGGCTTACACAGGACCCAACGCGCCATGGATTTAATCTTCGTCGTGGTCAACCGATTTTTTAAGATGGCCCATTTTGTAGCTTGCAGAAAGACCATGGACGAAACCCAGATTGCCCACTTTTATTTGAAGGAAATTGCTCGCTTGCATGGTGTTCCTCGGTCTATCACTTCATACCGGGATTCAAAGTTTATGAGTAATTTTTGGAAGAGTTTGTGGGAAAAACTTGAAACGATGCTAATCTTTAGTAGTGCTTATCACCTCCAAACGGACGAGCAAACTGCGGTGCTGAATCGAAGTTCGGGCAACCTCCTGAGAATAGGGGTGATAAACGGTCCGGTCGGACCGAACGGACCGACCGTTTCGGTCCGGACTGGACCGGATTGAGACTTAGACCGGTCCGGTCCAGTCCACATTTTAGAAGACCGAAAACATTCGGTCTGGTCCACGATTTTTTCGAACCGGACCAGACCGAATGAAAAAAAGAAAAAAAAAATTTTTTTATATATATTTTATATATAATAATTGTACAATTAACAATATAAATTTTTAAATATATTATTAATACTTGTTAATATTCTATAAATTAACAATATTTTATATATATCTTCATCTAACCTATCACTATTAACAATATAAGATTTTAAATATGCTATTAATACTTGTTAATATTCTATGAATTAATAAATATATAATATCAATTAGTTAATTATATAGTAATTATATAAATTAATAATATAATTTTCATCTAATTTATTATGATTGACCATATAAAATATTTTTTTATTGAGTTGTTAGATAATCCATATTAATAAGTCACTTAATTTAATTTAGTATTTTAAAATAAATTTTTTTATTAATTATTTAAAAAAAAATATAGGGCAGACCGACTGGACCGGACCAGACCGATAACTATCAGTCCGGTCCGGTCCCTTTGGGTGTTCAGTCCGGTTCGGTCTGAAAAAATGATGGACCGAAAATATTCGATCTATCGTCGGACCGGACCGGACAGTTTGCAGCCCTTCCTGAGAAGTTTGGCGAGTACTAAGCCAAAACAGTGAGACCTCGCCTTATCGCAGGTAAAGTTTGCTTACAGCCGATCCAAGAACCGGACTACCCGATTGAGCCCATTTGAAGTTGTGTACGGTCACAATCTGGCGAGCGTCCTTGATTTGGTCCCTGACCCACGAATTGATCGTGTAACTTCCCGATCTCGGAGGGGTGGAAAAGTTACTACCTTTCACTTATCATATCTCACAATACAAATGTAAACTCTAATTTCTCAATTACACATATTTCATTATTTTAAATCGACTACCTCAATATCATTTAAGTAAGACACTACCAAGCCTCAAAATAAACGTCAACCTTTCAGAATGTCAAATCGACAATACAAAACAAAACTACTAAATAAACTCTCTAATAATCAAAATATCCTTTTTGTACTTAATCTGATATGCTCACACAGTCTTACTCATGCTTTCTATTCTTGATCTTCAGCTGAAATATCCAAAACATCTGAAAATATTGTGGAGATAATGGGTGAGTTATCAACAACTTAGTAAGAAAAGAACATATACTAATATATAAGTATGAGCATTTTCAGATAGTTCAGTATGCGAAAATAAAACATTTCATTTTCAAAATGCATATCCCAAAAACATTTTATCAAAACATCAGAGCGACATTTCAAACTGTTCATATTCAAAAACTCTTTGGCATAACGTGACTAAACATCTTATCATATCATTTCATATGATATCCTATCGTATCATATCATATACTATGTTTAACTTCCATGGTAGGGTTGTGTTATCCCCGGTGGCCAAACTAGACAGTATCAGAATATGAAACTTTCCCTTAATCATTCTCGGAGTCCCAAGTGTGCATACAAGAAAGAACACTAGAAAAATCACTTTATTTCCAAAGTGGGTGCACTTATATCATATCAGAAATGTTGGTACTAACCATATAACAGAATCTGAAATATCATATCAGAACCAGAATCAGAATTAAACAAAAACATAAAATCATGCCAAAGGTTTTTCATATGCATATCATATAAAAAAAAAAAAAAGAGTTGAACATATTCATATCATTTTCATATGATCAAAAACAGATCCAAAACATTTTCGTATAACATCTACAAAAATTCTCAGATTTCGTATTTGCTCTTTTACACTTTTCATAAACATGTCAAATATTATTCATGTCTACATTATTCATGTCAAAAAATATTTTTCTCTTTCATACAGATTTCATGAGTGAATGTAGAACACATAACTGATTTTTTTTCACAATTTCTTTTAAAACATTACATGCACACTTTATAAAACAACCTCAATTCATTTTCATTTTTATGCAAATTTAGCATAGGAACCCCGCTTACATGACTCTTCAATTTTTTTTTGAAAATCTTCACAACAGTGTCAAGCAAAATTGATTGTCACCTAAACATAATTAATACAAATTATTTACACAAACAAACTGACACATCTAAAATAAACAACACAAATAAACGTCTCCATGAAACCAATTTCCATAATTCCAATTCTTCTAACCCAATTACTACTAAACCCCAAAGTAACTTTCCGAACATCACCTATTTAAGACATTCACACTTAAATTCTCTTTTGAGCCTAGCCTACTACAAAATATTATAGTGGTGTTCTGCCAGAATTAAAATTAATCCAACTTAAAAATCTAACACATTAGAAAATCGGCCCACTTAAGATATATATATATATATATATAAAATTTAAAACCAAGCCCAACTTAAAAATATATGCCCCAACTTAATAATATCTTACCATAAAACCCAACTCGAACACAAGTCCAATATTACATCTAGCCTAAAACCAAAAGCCTATGTGAACAACCCAGTAAAAGAAATCGGCTAAGTGAGCAAGATAATTAAAACTTCAAAGCTTACCCTTTGTAAAAATAAGTTTTATAAGCCCCTTTTTTATTTGAGAGCAACACAAGCGAGAGATAAACAAAATAAAAACAGTTGGCAGTAGAGGTTACTGAGAGAAGAATGTTGCCATGTGTGGGGACTGTGGCTTGAGCCAAAACTCACGGTGGCGCACTCTGCTTCCCATGTGCGTGGTGGAGAAACTCTGGAGAGAGAGAGAGAGAGGGAGAGTTGTTTGTTGCTATTAACCTAGAGAGGGAGAGGGTGGAACCTAGAGGCCAAGTCCCGGCAAAGTGGTGGAGCTCCCATCGTCGGCAACTGGGGTGCAGTGGTTGGCTTTAGGTAGACAATGGAGGAGCCTCTGTCACAGGTTTCCGGTACTAGTGTAACGAGGAAGGCTGACTGGTTCACCAAGCTTCTCTTCCATGTTGGTTAGTTCTCAAACGTGGCCGTGGAAGGAAAGAGGCTCACGGGCAGTGATGTTGGACGTAATTGGGAAACGTCCGGCGGCGGAGGCTTGCTTTCCGGCGAGTAGCGGTGGCCAAGCGTGGGTTACTGTTGGAGCACCAACTTGCTTTTTTTTGTTGTTGAGGAAAACGGGGCATGTCGTTGGCATTGATGCTTGGAGGGAATGGGTAGTGTCAGTTGTTCGTGGAGGCAGAGGCTGACGGTGGGATTGTTCTACCTTCGGGAATGGATTGTAGTAGTGGGGTCTTCTCACGTTGCAGCGGCTTGCTACTGTTCCTTACGACAAGGGAGGAGGGAAGTCCGTGAGGGTGCAACATAGTGAGATGTGGGGGCTTCTTTGGCCATGATAGGAAGCTTTGTGGTGGGTGGCTTTATTTTCTCTCGGCCTGTCCAGGTGTCATGACGGAGGAGTATGGTTCAATGATGTGGGGCTGGCGGCTTGTTGCTGTGTGTTTGGGTGGCTACGTCTTATGGCAGGGAGTGAAGGTGATGCTGCTTCACTACAGTGCACTTCAGTGGAAGGCAGGGTGTGGCGCACGGTAGGGCATTAGGCTTTGATGATGGTGGTCTGTAGTAACTTGTGAAGCTTGACCGAAGTTGCGTTGGCTATTGGGGGTGGTTTCTGTTTGAGTACATGAGGCAGCGCCTAAAGTAGGAGTGGCCTGTTGTGTTTGGGGCTCAAACTGTGTTGGTTTTTGTTGCTCTCATGTTGAGGGGATTTCCAAGGACTCGTTTTGACGTGCGCTAGTGTGGTGCCACCGAAATGCATCACAGTGGAGTTTTCGACGTGGGAGAGAATCGTGCTACTAGAGTGGTGAACATGGGTTAAGTAACCAGAAAACTAAACTAGGTTTTGAAGAAGAATAAGATCCAGCCATGATGTATGGGGTTGAATATATATATATATATATATATATATATATATCAGTAGTATATTTAAGAATTTTAACGAGAAGGGGACTTTACAATTGTAACCCTAATCGGTTTGAAATTGGACACAAATATTTAAATTGGCCCTAATCTTCATGTCCAAAATAAAACCATCCTCCAATAATATCTTTGAGCCTTTTGAAGAATTTCTTGGGTCAATTTTTAATTATTTAGGACTCGCTTGGTCCATAAATAGTAAATGGGTTTTATCCTAATTATTAAGTCCAATAAAATTCATATTCCATTGTAATAATATTTTTTTGCCCATTACCTAATAAAAAATTACCCAATAAATATCAAATGGGCTTCCAATAAATAACAACCTAAAAAAAAATTATAGATCACAGCTTGGCCTGGGCTTGGTGTGGGTTCGGGTGTTACAGGTCGCCTGGACATCAAGGCCGAGGAGATGGTAGAGCACCTTCGGGGAGTACACAACCCAGTCAAACAAGAAATTCAGGCGAGCAATGCGAAGTACAAGGTTCATGCAGACAATTGTTGTCGCCAGACACTTTTTGAGGTTAGCGATCTTGTTTGGGCTGTACTAACCCGTGATCACTTCCCTGTTGGTGAGTACAACAAGTTGAAGGATAGGAAGATTGGACCTTGTGAAGTTCTCCAAAAGATCAACGACAATGCATATAGACTACGTCTTCCCAGTCCTATGAGAACTTCGGATGTGTTCAATGTCAAACACCTCAACCCTTGCTTTGTCAATGATAGCGTGAACTTGAGGACGGGTTCTTTCCAACCAGGAGAGGCTGAGAAGTTTCAACATCTGTATTTTATCTATAACTTTGGCTACAGGTGTCAGAATCGCGCATATGACCCCAATCGCAAGGGGCCCACCATGCTTTAATTGGTGGGCCCCTTGCGATCCCAAAATTAGCCATTTTTACCTCCAAAATGTCAACTTTAGTCAACTCTTTCATTTTTGGTTAATTTTCTTTTATGGTAATGTTTATCTTTAATAACGATTTTATTCCGGATTCTTAGGCTATATTTTAGTCATAGTTATCTTATTTCTTATTCTATGGTTTGGCCTTAATTACAATTTTGCCATTCTTTGTTAACTATTTAAGTCTGACTTGTGGGCTTCAAAAGGGGATTGATTTATTTTTTATAGTAAAACCTTAATCTCAGAGTTTCTTTTTATTTGCAAATTTTCTCAATCTCAATCCCTAGCTTTTGTTGTTTAACTAGCCGTCAAATTAATCTTCTATTCCGTTTTGACGTCACATTGTGTATGCCGGTATGCTCGGTATATGCATGTACAAAGATTCACAGCTGAAAATAATAAATTCATGTATTATGACTACAATTGTGAGCACCATATATAATATTAAAACACCAACCGGAGCAATAGTGAGACTATGAAATTTTAAGAAACTTCAATACGTTAAAAACCATGAGGAAACATATCAATGAATAATGCAGAGAATGAACATAAAGAAACCGTTAATTTGTTTACATTAAAAAGAATATATAATTATATATGCATTTAAACTCTAAACAGTAAGGAACTGAACAATAGAGTTTCATAAACTTAAAATCCTTTAACCATCAAAACCGAGTATCCTATAATAAAAACGAACTTTTGTGATCAATTTATTATAATCAAAAGATTATTTGCAATTAATTTTAGTTGCAAATAGTTATTTCGCTGGAATTAACTGATCGCAAATAAGCAGTTTTCTTGTAGTTATATATATCATAACTTGACCAAGCCATGAAAATCCGGAGCAACAATAAAAATAACTATTCAACATAGCAAATAATTCTGAGCATCCAATGCTCAAAGCTCATGAGTCTGAGAACCCCAAGTTTTCCATCAGCCAAAATCATCTGAGGACCCAGGCCCTCCCAATATGAAGAGTGGGTGTAGGCATTTATTTATGAGAAAAACTGCCATTTTAAAAGCATCAACCCAATATTTGAGAGGAGTTGAAGACTGGGCAAGAAGAGAAAGCCCAGTTTCAACAATATGGCGATGACGCCGTTCAATGCTACCATTTTGTGCATGAGAGTAAGGACAAGAAATTCTATGGGAAATGCCGAGTTTTTGAAAAATATCATGAAAGGGGCGGAACTCACCCCCCCAATCTGATTGAACAGCTATAATATTTTTGGAAAATGTATTGCAAACAAATGTGACAAAGTTTAGAAAAATTTGAGAGACATCAGATTTTGCATATAAAGGAAAAAGCCAAACATACTTTGTAAAGTCATCTATAATAGAAAAATAAAATCTAAAGCCATTGGAGGATATCACAGGCACAGGTCCCCAGACATCTAGAAATAACAACTGAAAGGGAAATTGAGATTGAGAAGGGGAGAGCGGATGAGGAAGAGCGTGAGACTTGGCTTGGAGACATGTCGAGCAAGGGGACAAAGTGGATGTGGAAGTGACTGGAAGATGGTGATGTCGTATTGTAAAGGAGGTGATCCGAGGAGATGGGTGACCAAGACGAGCATGCCATATGTTGGATGAGGTCCGTTCGCCAATGAACGCATGCCGTGAGGGAGGAGTGACATCCGCATCATCAGTTGGAAGGACGTACAAGCCATTCTTAACGGGGCCCTGAAGAAGTACTTCCTGGGAACGTAAATCCTTCACAAAAAAACCAGAAGAATTAAATTCAAAGAAAACGGAATTATCCAAACAAAATTGTCGAATAGATAATAAATTTTGAGAAATTAAGGGAACATGAAGTAATTGACGGAGAAGGAAATTGCCAAAAGGTGTCGGAAGTCAGCCAGAGCCAGAATTTTGTATAGCAAGGGATGATCCATCTCCAATTGTTACTTGATCTGGCCCATGATAAGGTGAGGACTCGAGCTTAAGTTTGGAAAAATCAGAGGTGAAGTGAGTGGAGGCAGCAGTGTCTGGAAACTAGTTTGAAGATGGTGCGGACGTGTTTGAAAAATTGGTAAAATTAGCTGAGAGAGAAGGAGGTGGTGGAGACTGATATGCATGATCAAACCTATGATAACAGGAAATAACAGTGTGACCAATGCGATTACAGAGTTGACATGTAGGTCGATTGTTCTGAGAAGAGGAAAAAATATTCGAGGGAGATGGGGAAAAATTTCGGCCACCCCTTCCAGGCTGAAAGCCACGACCACGGCTTCGATTTGGAGGGGTAAACGAGCCACGCACACTGGAGTTGGCAGTGAAGGAATTCTGGGAAAGTAGAGAGTGTGTTTGGTGAGCAAGACATGATTCATGGTTGACAAGAAAACTATAGACCTGAGAAATAGAGAGAGGATCGGGACGCGTAGTGATGGAAGACACTACGGACTCGAAATCAGAACCTAATCCTGTCAAAAAATAAATGATGAATTCAGACTCAGGGAGAGGATGTCCTGCGGCATTGAGAGAAGCAGAGAGTGCTTTGGCTTTGTGGAAATAAGTGGAGATGGAATCGGACCCTTTTTTGAGAGTTGCAAGTTGAAATTTCGTATTCATGAGATGGGCGGTGGATTGAGCTGAGTATAGTTCATGAAGAGTTTTCCATATTTGCTGGGAGGTGGGACAATTGAGAATTTGAGAGAGGACTGTCTCGGTGAGGGAGGAATAAATAGCTGACATGATGAGTTGATCTTGAGTGCGCCAGGAGATATAGCTTGGATTAGGAGCATCATCAACAATGGAGGGAGGCATGGGAGTGGATCCGTCGACATAGCCAAACAGTTGGTTGCCGCAGAGGAAGGTGGTGATTTGGGCGTGCCAGAGTAAGTAATTTTCGGTAGAGAGTTTAATGGTTATGAGCTGAGCAGCGGAGTTGGTGATAGAGGGATTCGGAGAAGATGATTTGGGTGGTGCCATGATGATCGGAGAAAGAAAAATGGGCGTTGGCCCTATTCAGGCTCTCGATACCATGTTTGAACCAGTGAAACAATGAATGTAGCACAGGTGTTTGCAATAATGTCTAAATGAAAACATCTTTGAATAAAGTGTTCTGTGTTTCTCCTCTCCTTTCCTCAGTACAATGACACTAGTATTTATAGCAGAAATATTTACACAGCATAGCAGAAATATACACAAGAGATTTTATTCTAGAAGTTTTCGTATTATTCCATAAGAGCAGAGTCTGTTATGCATGTTGTTTTGAACGAGCAACAGAGGCAATGGCAGTGCCATTCTGTTGAGGATGCGCTATGAGTGCACTGGACTTAGCTGGTGAGGAGTTATCCTCTATGGCAGGTTCGAGTGGACTGAACTTAGCTGGTGAGGAGTTATCCTCTATGGCAGGGTCACATGCTCTAACACATATTAACCCTTCCTTTCTCTTTAATGTATGCACCACTACATTTTCTAAAATAGCCATGCACACTCTGGCTTCCTTAGCCATATTATAGATATTAATGTCTGCCAGTATGACTCTCTCAAGAATGGTTTTGGCTTCACACACTTGTACTTCACCACAAGCGTTCTCTAGTTTCTATCAGTCGAGAGACTATAACTCAACTCGAGAGCGTTATCATCTTGTCCAAGCCTATTGATAGTCTAGCGTTAACTCATGAGACGTCACTCTATTATTACATGCTTCCAAGGGACTCAATGAATATCACATCTCAGCTTGAAATCGACACACTCCCTATGGACAAAAAAGTCAACATTCCCTTAAAACATCATCTTCAAGGCTGAAATACAATACCGTAAAGATTAAATCATATTTTTTTATACAATAGGAAAAACAATATAGAAATAGAACAAACAAATATTCTTCTTATATTTTTTAGCTTCGCTTGTCCCCATAAACAAATTAATTCCTGGTTCTACCACCGCAGTGGATTGATCCAGTCAAAGGAGGTTCGGGAACTGTCCTAACCGCGCTAATCAATTGAACAAGCAATTAAAAACTAGAAATAAAGATTTTTCTCATTTTTAGATGGCCACAAAGCATGTTCTAGAGTCCCCCCCTACCCACCGTTCCACCGTTTTTAAACAGTGGCTTGTCACATCTTTTGCTATATTTGCAATCTAATCCTCCTAAATTTAATTAATTATATATTATATAATTAATTAAATTACAAGAAAAATAAATATTTATGACTGATTATTTACGATAATAATGATTATTTGCAACAAAACAGATTCATTTTAACGAAAAATAATCATTTTTATTGAAAATAACTTGTAATTTTCTTGTAATATTTGTTCCTTTTCAGCTGAAGTTTTACAGCAGTTAGTTTGGTGGCTACCCATTTATCACCTTTTTTTTTTTTTTTTTCTCTCTCAACCTGTACCTTTGTCCTACCAACCTCCTGTTTTTCATATACTTAAGCTGGCCATTTTTCTACTCTTGGCTTGTGTTTAAAGTTCATTGATGCTTTTTGGTGGTTCTTTAAGGTATTGGTTCTTCCACTGATTTTTCCAAAGTCTGTTAAGGAACTGTCTCAAATATTGGAATTTTTATAGTCGGTGCATGAAACCCACATTTACTTTCAATTATGTTTCATATAATTTTGCAAGATAAAATAGTTTTCTTGTTTGTCTGAAGTGATTGACATATGAAAAAACTGACATGTTTAATATTACTGATCCAAATTTCTGGTGTCTTTACTCCATGGTTGAAAGATCTGCGCGAACTTGCCATGATCTGAAGAGGTCTGACAGTTTGGAGCTTTTAACTTACTGGATGCCAGAACTTTCAACGGCTCCTCAGTAAATCCACAAGCTACCACACCAATGAGATCAATATCCAAAGCTTCCGCTTGGATCTCAGGTTACCATCTATGGATTATGGTATTTGCAATTAGCTTACTGTTGTTAGGAGCATCAACGCGATTATCTCGAATTGGGTATTCTGGTGAAAGTATTGAATATCAGTATCTAGTATCAAAAGGGAACAGCTACCCCCCAGTTTTTGCTTATTGGATTTGTGGTACGAAAGGAGACAAGGAGAAAATGCTGAGGCTGTTGAAGGCAATATACCATCCAAGAAACCAGTATCTGTTGCAACTTGATGCTGATTCATCAGACTCCGAGAGGGAAGAATTGTTAGTTTCAGTACGATCCGAGCAGGTGTTCCGAGCCTATGAAAATGTTAATGTTCTTGGCAAAAGTTACACAGTTAACCAGATGGGTCCATCGGCTCTTGCTGCAACACTTCATGCTGCTGCTTTGCTTCTTAAGATTAGCACTGATTGGGACTGGTTCATCACATTAAGTTCTTCAGACTATCCACTTATGAGTCAGGATGGTAAATAAATATTATATACGAATTAACCCTGTTGAGATTAAAATCAAGTCTATATTTTGCACGCATATAATCATTTTTTTTTTTTTATACTTCGAGATTTTAGAAACTAGTCCAGAAAGAGAAAATCATGATCTGATCTCTTGTTGCAGATCTCCTCCATGCTTTCACTTTCTTGCCGAGGGATCTCAATTTTGTTCATTATACTAACAAGACCAGCTGGATTTGGAAAGAGTAAGCGCTAGTCACTAATTAAATATTTCATATGCTTTCCCAAGTATTCTACGTACATATCAGCCGGTTTTGTAGGGAAGCATGTCTGCAATATGTCCAGCCTGCATCTATAAAAGATATCATTTATTGGACTTTAGTTCCAAGAACATTATCCAATATCATTTGGTTATACAGATAAGATGAGATGGAAGTTGAAGGTTAAATAAAATATTATTAGAATATAATTTTTTAATATAATTTTTATTGTAGAATTTGAAAAACTTGAATTGTTTTTTGTATTTTATTCTAAAGTTTAGAAAAATTATAATGATTAGATGAAATAAGATCAAATGGTCTGTGAAAACAAAACAGCTGATAGAATGTTTTGGTCTCAGGCGGGAAAAAGTCAATCAAATTGTAGTGGATCCTAGTTTACATAATCCAATCCGCAAGAGTCCACTTTTCTACGCTGTGGAGACCCGAGAAACACCAGATGCTTTTACACTGTTTGAAGGTCAGTTCCTCTAGCATACGATATATATATATATATATATATATATATATATATATATCTATACATATGGTTCATTAATTTCCACAAAAATTCTGATGTTGCAGATTTTCTGATGATTTTGTCAATTACATGCATGCAGGTTCACCTTGGGTTATTCTTTCAAGAGCATTCATGGAATATTGCGTCGAAGGATGGGACAATTTCCCTAGAAAACTGCTAATGTACTTTAGCAATCTGGCCTACCCGCTTGAATCCTACTTCCACACAGTCCTGTGCAACATAGCCGAGTTCCGAAACACCACAGTGGACAATGATTTAAGGTACATCATTTGGAACACCGCACAAGGTGCACCCGATGTCCTAAACATGTTTCACTATAATAAAATGTTAGCCAGCGGGGCAGTTTTTGCAAGGCCGTTTCAAGAAGGTGATAGAGTGCTGCAAAAAATCGATAAAAAAATCTTAAAACGTCCACCAAATGGGCTGATTCCCGGAGAATGGTGCTCCGACAATGGAAGGAAGAACCAGAGCATGGAGGCAGCTTCTTCAAAGGGGGAGGCCGAGTACTTGTGCTCCACTCGGGGTAACATTAATGCTGTGAAGCCAGGTTCTTATGGCATCAAGCTCGGACATTTTCTCAAAAGGCTTGTGAGGGAGGGGAGACTGAGAAGCACTCAATCATGTCCGTGTACAATATAAAATTGGGAAAATCTAATTGTAAGCAATTCTGCGTACTAATACGCGCACTTATTCAATATGATTGGTCAGAAAGTAGATTTTATTGAAAACAGTACTAATTTGAATTTAAAATATGAAGACAACAATATTAATACGCAGATTGGTACGCAAATTTGCTTGTACATAGTAAAACTCTATAAAATCTTCTTAACATCTTGATCGTAGGTGTTCTCAATTTGGTAAAGTTTGTAAGTATTGTTAACTGCATGCGGAGGATGGCATCCAAATAATTGAGTATTTGGGAATAATTTTGTGTATGATCCTTCATTTTTTGGGTTAACTAATTATTATAAGCGCAAAGAGAGATTCTTAAAAAAGTTACATGCATTCGATCACCACGATACCACTTTCGATGGAGAAAAATATTTCCATTTGATAAGACGAATCATCGCTACTAATCTATTTTTCCCTTCAAAATAAGACGAAGGTTTTCTTGTAACAACCAACAAAAATTCTGCCGCAGAGACCTTTTTCTAACTTGGCTCTATTAGATTACTCTGTGAAATTACCACTTGTCCTAAAAGAATATGAAGAAATTTTTGGGTCTAACTCATCTTATAAAATTAGTTTTACAAGAGATGATTGTTCATTCCTTATAAACATGTCCAAGACATTGTCCACAAGTAATGTAAGATTATTCCTTAACACTTTCCCTCTTGTGCAAGCTAGTATTTTTTTTCTAGTCCTTGTCACGGGGTAAGTACTGTGGACCTCATTCGTCCTGTGGCAGGTTCTGATACCATATAGAGACTCTCATTTCTCCTCATAAAAGACTTAATAGGAGGAGTGAAATAACTCCTTATAAAATTCAGGATGAGTTTGTTCCTAAAACGTGTAGGACTTTTCAACAAATATATAGATTTAATTATTTATATTAGATTTTTAATACTTTCCCTTACGTGTGAACTAGACGTAGAATATTTAATTAAATAAAATAGAGTGTAGAGTCAAGGTTCGAATTCAAGATCCCTACTCTGATAACATGTAAAATTTTCATTTGTCACAATAGTTTAAGGTAATAGAAAGAAACATATTTAGTTATTTATATTATATTATTAAGATACTCTACCTATATTACTATGCCAAAATAATAGGGATATTTGCGGGTTTTTTTATTAATTTATTAAGAAAAAGGAGAATAAAAAATAAAAAATAATTAGGCCGAACCGATAGCTACTGGTCCAGTCCGATCTGGGAAAAATGATGGACAGACCGGACCAGATCAATTTACACCCCTAGTGATTACTGTAACCCCTTCAAAATCAAGTCATTGGTGAGTGCGACCCTGCAAGGCGTGCAGTTTAAGCTCTTAATACCACAAAAGTTATTTTGAAAGTAAACAAATCAAAGATGACATTGTTTGAAATTTGGACCCTGGATTATATTATCATTTTTCACGCTCGAGTCCCAACTAATTTTTCCTGTCCATGGAGATCGAATGAATCTGGCCAACCAAAGATGTGATGGAAGATCAATCTAAATTAGAAACTAACTTCAGATATTTATTTCAATTCTTATTGTTTTTGGTGGGATTAAGTGAACTACAAGCAAGTTATCTTGAGAATATAGTTACATATTAGGTAGCGTCATTATTATATAACAACATTGACAACAATCTTCAATCATGACTAGCAACCGAATAAAGCTCATGGTTAAGAATTGAGGCCTCACCCCAATGATTTCAGCACATTGCTACAAACAAAGGCAAACTTTGTGGTTGGACATGATTTCACACCATCTCTCTTTCGGATTCTTTGAAGCGACATTATAAAGCAACAACAATTATCTGGCCTTCCCCACTCACCAACCAACCCTTCTCAAAAGCATATTTCGTCCTCATAGCTCTCAATTAGTTCAATCTTGGCATAAGTAATCACTCATCACCCTCCAATACTTGTTTTTCTAACAAAGCATTCTAATTAGTAAAGATTAAAGGCTCCAACTAACACCTCATTACAATGCATATAGTGCATATATAGAACCACAAATTGGTCTTGACTGGTGATACTCCGATATGATATGGATATGGGATCCCACATTGTTTGGGAAGGAGAAGTTCTTACTCTTCATAATATTCCAATGGAGCTCAAATTGTATCATTGACTAGTCTTTTTGGAGTATAGGCCATGTGACTTGAGTCTTCCATTGGGGCATTACAAATAATATTAGAGCCTATCCCAATTAGAAATGTGGAACTTGAGCTGTGCCACCTACGATGGACTGGCCTGACGAGCATGTTGGGAATTTGACACACATTGCTTAGGAATTATAAGTTATTGCTTTTTATAATGTTTCAATAGGGTTCTAGTTGTATCATTGACTAGTCCTTTTGGAGTATAGGTTATGTGACTTGGGCTTTCTATTGGAACGTTACATGACTTATTCCCATATCCTTGCTCAAAGCAAAGAAGAGCCACCTTGATTGGTTACTGTTAGTCCAATAGAGTATGATGTACCATCATTGTTTTGGAATGGCCGATGGATATACCCTCTTGGATATACCCATTTTCTCATTCTCTAGATTCTTAGCGAAGGGGCCGGAAATCATACATCATGCATACCACTGGTGACCCATGTGCCGATCGGCTGGTGTAGAAGGCAATGGTGCAACATGTGCCTGATGACTATGTGCTGACTGCACTAGTATGAGCATATTCCTTCCTGAAAAGAGATGAATATAGAAGAAAATTGTAATACCCCATCCCCCTAGGAAACAAATGATGTTAATTATTAATTCTACAGTATGGAGGGGCTGAAATGCTACTCTTAAAGAAGTACCAAGTATAAAGGATTCATTTAAAAATAAATGTGAGTCTGTGGAAGAATTTATTAAATTTATCAAAATCTCTTTCTATCGAAAGCATAAAATAAAACCTCAAAACATGACCTAGTTTTCTACCTCTTCTCCCTGAGCCAAGTTCCATTCTTCGGCTTCAAATCTCAGCTCAAACATTTCTTGGGATAGTCAAACATTAAAATAAAAATGAGTCGAATACTTGATAAGAACTACTTCATATTATAAACAATATAAAAATGCATTCACAATCACATACATTACATTCAGTCACATTAATATGTATATATGCATTCCCCTTGCTTTCTCGAGGTCTCAATCATACAATTGAATCATGCAATCTCATTTAGTCAAACTTTAGTCTCATTTATGCATTTGCGATCTTTCCTCCTTTAACCTTATGGCGGGTACACATTGTTAACTCCTGTGTATTAGGGTTAATGACCCTTGCAGTCATGGTTCTTTCCGTGGCTAGTGGATAAGAACCTAACATCATGAGTGGACATCACTAGGTGCACCACCAGTGATCTATTCCAACGTTGCAATCCTCCCCTTAACCTCATGGTACCATCTACACTGTTATGACCCTTTTAAGTATTTTACCTCAAACAATCAAACATGCATTTTAATTTGTTTCCTTTCATTTTCATTTAGCCTTTTTTGTCCTTATCTTTCATTCATTTAATACATAGTGATACTATATAACTACACTAAAAAACATACAATCCATTTCATTCATATATCACATGTATCAATAAAGGGTATATATGTAAAAGGGCATGATGCCCCAAATTGAATTTCTTTATGTAAAAAGGTATATATGATACTCTTTTATCACTCCTTATTTCTATTTTGAGTTTAGGGAACCATGGCATGGATGCAATGTGGCGAGCTCTTGGTCAATCCGAGTTGCACTCTTCTTCTCCTCATGATTGTCTTCTTGAAACCCTAAAGAACAGCTTGTATGAATGCCAAGTGGCACTAACCCTACCCAAAACCAAGCACACTCTTCATCCTCCTCATGATTATTTCGTTTGGGAACCCAAGAGGTGTCTTGCATGAGTGCCAAGTGGCACTAGCCAAAATCTCCCTATATCTTCCTTATCATGGCTCTCTTGGAAACTTAAGAGTCTCACATGAGCATGAGTGCTAAGTGGCATGTTCTTGCCAAAACTGAAATCTCTCTCTTTCTCTCCATAATCATTTGCTCCATTGGAACTCTAAGGGACATGTAGCATGGGCGCCAAGGTCGACTAATTCTATAATTACTTAGGATCGAATAAAGACTTAACATGACCTCAGAGTCCTAGCTTTAAATCGGGGTTGTAATGCCCGTCCTTATGGTGAGACTTTAGAAAATAAGACAAGAATTACTTAACTTTTTCAAACTTTTTCATTTCCTCCCCAAGTTATAAAAGATTTTGTCATCAAGATTTAAAACCTGTTTTATAAATCTAAAAGAGAGTTTGCGGCAGAATTCATTTAAAATATACAGTCCTTATATGAAATGTGAGTTCATACATTTAATAAAGGTTGCCTAGGCTTCTGTTACCTTTTTCCTCTGGCCATGTCTGTCCTGACGCTTCGTCCTCATTTTATTCCTTTGAAGGGGAGGGACATACATAAAAATAAAATGAGTTAACTACTCAATAAGCATTGCTTCATACTGTAAAAACATATTAACATAGGTTTTCATTCATGCATTTATCATTCCTCAACATACTTTGCATAAATAATTTATTTCCTTTAAAAATATTATAAGGTGGGGTTTTTCTTTAAAAATATTTTTATTTCTAATAAAATGTTTCTCACACCTTGTACATTCCTTCATAAAGAGCTAAAAATCTTCACAACATTCAATTTAATTGTCATCATTTTCCATTGGCCAATACACATTGTTACGCTCCATGTGTTAGGGTTAGCAGTCTTTTGGACCTAGACTATGCCTGTGACCACAAGTTGGGAATCCCTTTCCGCTAGGATAGAACCAATGAGTGCACTACCAATGAAATCGATCTAGCATTGCAATCCGCCCCTTTCCTCTTGGTACCATCATTCATTTCCTCATGGTCGTTACGTAGCTTCATACTTTCAAAACATTCCTTGCATTTCCTTTCCTTTTCATTCATCAATCTATTTCATTTTATAAACATCATGTCACAGCCTCGATCATAAGCATTGTCATTTCATTTCATTGGACATAAAGACAATAACTACTACATATAACATCCATTACACATGCACACAACTATTTTTGAGGTGCATAAAAAGGAATTGCCAAATAAGGCAATTACATACGTATACCTTAAACATTAATACTTTAGCACACTCATAAACCATCCTTTCATTTTTCTTCATTGAATAAAAAGAACATTTTTTATAAAAGCTTTTCATTTTCATTTTCATATTATTTAGAAAATTCAAGAAGAGTATGAAATAATACTTACTAGGACTTCATGTTATTTTCATTTCATGTTGTCCATTCATATGCATGTTAGGTAGCAACCTATATGCATTCATAATTGAATGCCGTTTCCTACAAATGCAACTTAAACGCAGTACTTGTATAAAACTACCATTGACTTAAACTTCATTTACTTAGACATATTCTATTATCCAAATCCATCCTCCATACATTCATTTACTACTCTTTCTTTATTTCGAAGTCATAATTTGTGACCCACTTGAGGTCACCTTGCCAACTTCATAGCCTTATACTTAAAACTGAACCACCATACTTCACTTTTAAAGTCCAGGGCACTAATCCTATCAACTCCATCACTCCCTTCCTCCATTTATGCATAATTCAATCGAACACTTCAACATAACCCAAACCAAGCATAATATGCAATTACAAACTAGCTTTAAATGCTTAGATAACACTTATATGCATTACAAGAAAACCATTTCAATTGAAGCTCAAATTTGTCCCATTCATTCTACACCACATAACCTATGCAAAACATGTACTTTATACCCGTAGGTTACATTAATGGAACAACTCAAGTTATTGAATAGACAATTTGGTGTTCAAGAGAGAGGGTTTTCTAAAATATTATCAAGTGTTGCATAGCTGAAGGAGACTGGTGGAGTACTAGCAGTAGCTCCTATTCTGTTTGAGGTAGAGTTTTCCAGTACAATACCAAGACATCAATTTTGGTGAGAGCATTGGGACACAGATGATGAAGTACAATACTGATTTTCTGCATAGCATGCATCTCATGTTTATAATTTATCAAGCATATTTTGTCTTTGTGCAAATTGGTTGGTTAACTTACTGAGATTTCAAGTAAATCTCACCCTTTTGGACCCATATCGTAGAAGTTGTGCCAGGCCCAGCATACGATGAGCAGGATGAACCGCTGACTTCAGATGGTTGAAAAGGAGCCCGATTTGGAGAAGTGGCTGGACTTGATTTGAACTTTTGTAGCTACAACTCTATATATTATAGAGCAAATGCGAGAGTTAGTTTGATTATGAAGAGTTAGTCTGACTATGAAGATTCTATTTTATGGAGATTCTATCTCCTATGTTATGTTGAACTCAAGTGAACCTCTTAAGTGAGGAAATACCTATTTGTTGTTTATAAATCATTGGGATGTTTAGTTCATTCTGGCATCAATTATTTATCACCCTTATTTCCACTGTGATTATTGCATACTAGAATAAACTGCATATTAACTGTCATGAACGGTGGTATGTAACCTTATATTGCATGTCCTGACACTCCACTCCAAGTCTCGTTTCCATCTCAAGCGGAGGTTGGGGGCGTCACAACTATCATCCCACTCTGAATGATAGAAGTTGTATCAAGACTGAAGGAGACCGACCAGGATGGACCAATGGATACGATTGGTTGAGGACAAGCCGGACCTAGAAAGGAGATTAGATCTAATACTGATGTTCATAGCACTAACTATGCATATGATAGAGCGTATGAGAGAGTTGATTTAATTGTTGAGACTTGGCTGTAAGTATTTTGTAATGAGGATATGCTACCTTTAAGTTTTGTACTTATCATTTTTATCAATGCTATTGTGATGTTTTAGTTCATTATGGCATAAGTTTTGTTTAGTCACCCTTATTCCACTGCGATTCTTGCATACTGCTAGTTGCATTCTAGGATGCACTGGATATTAACTATCATGAACGGGGGTATGTAACCTTGTGTTACATGTCCTGACGCTCCAAGTCTCTGTTACATCCCAAGTAGTGACCTGGGGGCGTCATAAGCTGGCAGTGCCAAAGGTGTTTCACAATGGAGGAGAGATACCCTGTTTCATCTGGTGTAAAAATAGGGGTTGGCTAAGGTGGGTTGCAATGATGGGTGTTGCATGGAGGGTTTGGCTCTCGATTTTGCATAGTTGACCATGGACGGTGGCTGTCGTGAAAATGGCAACGGCAGGGAGAGAAATAGAGAAACAGAAAGGAAGAGAGAGGGGTGTTGGGGCTAGGTGATTTACGACGGTGGCTCGAGGTGCCTTCTAAGTTAAGCTTTCGTCTATGACTAGTCCTTGGTGGCATGCAATGGTGCGAGGATGGCTACCGTGAGAGAGAGAGAGAGAGAGAGAGAGAGAGAGAGAGAGAGAGAGAGAGATTGTCGCATAGAGAGCGAAGATATGGGTGGTTTGTGGTTGAGAAGAAGGAAGGGAGATCTATTGGATGAGGGTGAGGCAGAGAGGGAGGAGGCGGTAGTTGCCGGGGAGTTACAGAAGCGGTGCTATCGACGGTGGAGGCGCTGACTTACAGGGAGGCATGTTGGGGGGCCATGAGAGGGGACAACACAAGTGCAGGGAAGAGGGAGAAGGAAAAGAAAGAGAGGGAAAGAGAATGGGGAACTAGGGTTTTTCTTCAAAATCGATCCTAGCTCTACAACTTGGGGTTACTAACTTTAATCCAAGGGTAGAGATTAAGCATAGAGAAAATGAAAATAAACTAAATAAAAGAAACAGAGAAATGAAAATAACATGGAATGAAACTATATTAAAACTCTCAACTTTGATATATTGATCCAAAAATAATACTTTTCATCATAAGATAAAAAGATGGGTTTTAATAAATATTTCTTAAAGAAATAAAACCCTCTAAATAAATGGAGTTTTTAACATAACTAAAACGATGAATATTAAATAATACTCCTAAAGAAATAAAATCATTTGATAAATGATTTTCTAAAACTCTATTATTTTTCGGGCTCCAAAAATTAAAAAGGTTTACTTGAAAATTAGGCTTGATCCAATAAGACTAAAATCCCCATTAAGATAATTTGGGACTCATAAAATATTTAGAAGGTTTTAAAACACTTGGCTAAATTTAAAAATCATATGCTAAATTTAAAAACAAAGGTTTGAGATTTAAAATGTATAGGAGAGACTGTGACCAATCAAGAGGAAAATGAGTGGTTGATCACAGGGGTACCACATAAATTGTGTGTAACAACCCGAACGAACTGAATTTCTTTCGACTTTAGAAATTTCATGAAATCCCGAAATGCTTTCACGAATTGTAACAATCCACCGAAAAAACCCTTTAGGACTTGGCCTTAGCACCAATGATCCTAGCAAGTATAAGATTGTGATTTTTGAAGAAAGGAAAGGAAATTTTTGGAGTTTGAGTTGGCAAAGGAGCTTATATTACCAATTTAGTTAGTATTTTTAGAAGATTTTAGTGCTTTATTAATTTTGAGGATAAGAAATCAAGAGGCCCATAAGGGAATGACACATGACATATTGGAGGGTTGCCACATTAATAGGCTAAGTAATTTGGATTAAATATTTGATGAAATTGGAGAAGGTCCAAAAAGTGGTTTACTAAGGGCCCAAGATTTTTGGGTATAAAGGCTAAGGATAGACACAAAGACTTTAGGCGTAACTTGGGAGAAATAAGACTTTAGACCCTACTTGACGGACATAAGACTTTAGGGTCCTAATTCACTAAGAACGAGATGGGCTAAGAATAGGTACCATAAGCCCTAGACCAATTTGGGAGTTATAAGAATATAGACATTTCTTGAAGAACCTTAGAAATTAGGCCCCTTATGTGATGGGTATAAAGCCATTGGGCCTAACTTAGTGAGAGTGAAGGCCTTTGGCCCAACCTTAGAAAGACTTGTCATTTGGACCCAAACATGGTAGGCCTTTGAGGACTTAGACGAGTCCTCAAATATGGACATAAGGTCCATTCAATAACACATAACCAAGCCCACCTCCAAGTCTTACACAAATGGCCCAACAAGCCCAACTCACAGGCCCAACAAGCCTTGTCTTTTATTTTTATCCTTCTAATGGAAGCCTACATACACCATACCATTGGTTTTCCTCTATCTCAAGAAGTGTCACACACCCCTAAGGTTCCCACTTGACCATAATTAAGCTTCTAACTTGAGTCAAGAGCATTAATCAACTTACACTTGATTAGTGACCTCTAAATCATGTTTTAAGCTCAATGTTTTTCAAATGATTTCTCACATTTTTTTATCTGAAATTATTTTATTTTATTATTTATTTTCATTATTCTTAGACTAATTTAGAAGTTTAATCTTGAACCAACACATGTCAATAGAAGCAAATCCATGTCAATGCCCAAATCACCACCAATCAGCACCTAGGTGCACCCTTATGTGCATTGCACCAAATCAGCCCATAGTCCATGCATTTTACACCATTTTCTCAAGGGAAATTTCATCATTTACACTCCACCTTAATTCTCCTAGTTCAATTCTAGCATTGGACAAATTGGCTCTAAGAAGCCAAGCTAAGAAACCCAACTAATTCCATTACAAGCCTAGTTGAAACCAAACCGAGTGGCCTTGGGTTTCAATAAAATTTTCTGCTCTTGGTTGAGCCACTCCCCATACCACCATGTAGGTCCCTTAACCACCTAAAAAATCCACAAAATGGTGATAATAATGCCCCCAATTCAGACCAAGGAGAAAAGACTAGAAGGGAACCAAACTTTGGACAATTTTCATTCAAAACTGTTGACCTCCTTTGTGTTTTTCTCTTTTGTTTTTTTTTTTGTATTATTTTCTGCACCAATGTAGCCGCCCACACCTATAGACTCACTCTTACACCTGACCTGAAGAAATCATGAAAATATAGGGCACTATTCAACTAACCAAGCATGACACAATGCTGAAAACTTCACTCATCACTCCACCTCCCACCTCCACCAATCGAAAGCCTCATCTTCATCCAAGGCCAATGTCCCCCCCCTTCTTGAAGCCTATAAATCTCTCCCTCACTTCCTCATTTATCCACACCTCTCCCCCAAGCATTCTCTTGAGTCTTTAGAGCATTTCTCTCCCTTAGTGAGCAATAGAGTGAAACCGAGTGAAGTTCTTAAGAGTTCTTGAGTGTTCTTGAGTGAATTTGTTTTGGGAGCTTTAAAGGCCACGATTTCTGTAAGTAATCTTGCCCTATCTTTGCTAAGTGTTAGAATGACATGTTAGGCTTGAATTTATGGAATGGAAATGAGGTTTTGATTGATTTTAATTCAGGTTTAGCATGCTAATGTCATGACTTGATATGATTAACTAAATTACTTTGGGTCAAATTTTTAACCATGGCATGACTTGATATGATTTTATACGATTCACTAATGTCTTGTAATGAATTTTGAAGGTTTAATTTTGAGGTTGGAAGCATGTCATAGTAGGCTTTAATTCTATCTTGTGTTGATCATCTAGCATGCATCGAGTTTGATTAATTTATGCTTAACTTATGGAAGTTTGATTAATTTACTTAGGTTTGAATAATGTGCATTTAGAAAAACCTTTGTGATTGGGATAAGACTGAAAATATATTATTTAACTAAGTTTTGAAACATCTTTGGGTAAGGAAAGTTAGAAAACATTATGCATATGCTTAATGGATGGTTTAGTGAGAATTAAGGTCTTGAAGCCATGCTTAAGTGTTGGGATGAACTTGTATGACCTGATGCCTAAGTTTTAATTATCCCTAAGGTTATAATTACTATTGGCACTTGATGAATTTGAGTACACATGCATCTATAGAGGTTGAATAGTTGAAATCACATCTTGGCCTTAATGAAATGCATGCCAGGGGTTGAGTGTCATTAGCATAGTTTCACTTTGATTCTTAAAATTCTAAGGTCATATATGAATCTAGAATATAGAAAATATGGGTATGTGAAGTTTGGTAAATTTTGGAGCCTAATTGCAAATAGTGAAAATTTAGGGCTTTAGTGAAATTTTGCTAAGTATAAGGGCAATTTTGAAAATACCAATTCTTGAACCATTTTGGTTATGAACATCTTCCTTACTTATGCAATGCCTAACTTATAACAACTCTTATTACAGTCACACCAATTTTCTAAGCACTAGACAAGTTTGTAAGTTAACCTCTAACTTACTCTTAGATAATTTATTTATAATTTTTGTATAAAAGCAACAATCATATTATAAATGTCATTTTAGCATGAAATTTTATATGATACATTGAGTATCTGATTAATTTCTTACATAACACGTGTGATTTTCGCCATTTTTAGTATATTGCATATAAATGTCATTTTCACAAGAAGCTTGCTACATATGCACATGTCATAAAATACATTTTTCAAGTATTGCATGAAAATAAATTTTTGTCACAATCCCAAAGGCTAGGGTGGGGAAATTATCCTAGTGGAACTCCTCTGTCCACTTTGGAGTGTTTAAGAATATAATGGTAACCCCTGGATTGACAAAGAACAGTCAATGAGTTTCGATTGGATTCCTTTTAAGGGATGCTGAAGCGAAGTCAAATGTTATGACACCTAAGACAAGTGGGTGTATATGTTATGATACTATGATGATGTTATGTTATATTACCAATGCATTGAAAACGAGTCTGTAGATAACATAGTTTCAACATGAGTTGTACTATGGTCACTAGCAAGTATTCAGTGCATATGGGGAATTGTGATGATAAAATATGTTATGATGTTATTGTTATGGTTAATATTAATGTGAGTTACTAATGGTGATGCTTAACGATAATGAAATGTTATGTTTTTGAAAGTTTAATTGAAAAAATGTTCTCTGTAAGAAAATGTGCATCAAAGTTTTTCTGAAAATGTTGAGGAATTTGGATGGAAGACAAATACTAGTTTTCTGCATAGCATGCATTTCATATTTATCATTTATCATGCATAATTTATCTTTGTGCACGTTGGTTGTATAACTTACTGAGATTTCAAATAAATATCACCATTGTGGACTCACTACCACCCGAAATGATAGAAGTTGTGTCAGGATTAGTAGAGGATGAATATGATGGACCACTGGATAAAGATGATTGAAGATGAGCCAAACCTTGAGTGAAGACTAGATATAATTTTGATGCTTATAAGCATCGACTCTTCATACTTCAAAGCGTATGAAAGAGTTGATCTAATTATGAAACTTGAATTAAGTATTTTGTATTAAGAAAATGCTATCCTTAAGTTTGAACTTATGGTTATTAATATTATTGGAATGTTTAATTCATTTTGTCATAAATTTTTATTAGTCACCCTATTTTTCGCTGCGATTATTGCATACTAGGTTGCATTGCATATTGACTGCTATAAACGGGAGTATGTAACCTTGCATTGCGTGTCCCAATGCTCCAAGTCTACATTCCATCCCAAGTGGGGGTTTGGGGGCATCACACGAATCGAGCGATAAATTAGGTTTTAGTTCATTAGTATAGTTAGATCTCGATCCATTATGGTGATGGATTTTCCTTTCTATTTAACTAAGGCACTTAGGAATATAATTTTTTTAAACGAGTTGCACCATTAGACTCGTAAGAATATTTAAGATTTTATGATGCAATAAAACATTTTGAGCTTTTCAGGTGAATAGTAACTCTTCGAGAACGTGTCACTTGACAACTAGTTCAAACAACAGTCAAACCACCATATAGGATTTCCAAATCTACTGAGAATCACACGAAAAGCTTTTTATTTGGACATGTGGCACAATCCTCGCAATCCAATTAGAAACCCTAAGACACATGTCAAGAGGATGACAAAGTGTGTAAGAGATGGAAATTCAAGCTTGTTATCATGCCTCTTACATCAAACCCTATTTCATCCAACTAAACATTATTTGGTCAACCAAAAAGATGGTTTCAACCCTAATGAAAGCCTAAAGCATTGGAAGCCAACCAAAACCCTAAATCTTGGGAGGAAAGTGAAACCTCAAATTGGTTTCCAAAACCCTAAACACACCAGATTTTGATTATGTGATTTCTCACTTTGTTAAATCACTTCCACATGAAATTAACCACTCAATTACACACTCTTACACCCTTTACCACTCCCTTACATCTTGTAATTACATTTAACCAATAAAAGTTGCATTTGAACCAAGCCATGACGGAAACCCTAACTAAACCCCAAACTAGAGACCATTCGGTTAGCCCCAATGGTCCCATTCAAACCACCACTTAGCCCAAGATTCTTGAGCAAGCTTCATCCTCCTTTCAAGGTCATACCATAGCTATCATGCCACCTCATGATTGGACCCAAATAGAGTCTTGATGGTAAGTCAAAAAGCCACCCATCATACCCTCATCCATTCGGCCAACAGCAGGACAATCCTCACTTGAACCTTTTTCTCCTCCATTTTCACAATCTACCTCACATCATTTTTTCATTCACCCACCCAAGTCAACCCTTTCATATACCCCACACCCATTTCTTTTGGCCTCCACACTTAGCACATTTCATCCATTCTTTCAAGACCAAACCAAGAAAGAGTTGAGAAAGTTTTCTGTCATCTTTGTGTTCTAGGGTTCTCAGCTTTTGTAAGTTGATTTCTTTGGCTAAATTATCTTGTATTTTATTTATTATTGAGTCTAGTTTACTTAGGTGTGCATTGGTGAATTTTTCCTTGGAGTTTTGATGGATGAAGGTTAGTGTTTTTGGTTGAAAGGTTTGGTGTTGACAGATTTTGAGATTTGTGATGAACTTTGGTCTTTTATGAAAAATTTGATGAAATGAGGGGTATATCTTGATATGATGAAGTGTTAACATGTTGATATGAAAGTTTATAATATGATTTGAGCATGTTAGGTTTTTATAAAAGAGTTTTGCATGATCTTCAAAGTGTTAGAAATCGTTTGGCTCAAATCAGTTTCGGTTTTGGATTAATTTGTGAGTTTGGTTTTATAAACTTGATCCTATGGCTTTGGTTTTCATATATGTTGTTCTTGAGGTTTTGATCTATGCATTAAGAGTTTATTTTTGAAAATCTATAGTTTAGATCTTTGTTGGAGTGATGATAAACATGCAAGAGTTTGTTTTAAAGGTCTAAACCATAAAGAGGCTCTCAGGGTTGATCATATGTTTTGATGAAATTTTTCCATGACATGCAAGATCTAATGCTTAGATCAAGTTATAACTTGAATGTGCGGTATATGTTTATGTTATTTGAAGATTTATTGTATAGAAATTAAGGATCTAGTCCCTTTGTTTCAAGTCCAAAGCATGCTATACTCAGTTTCATAGTTTTTATGCAAATCAATTGTTCTAAGTTGTATTTTTTGATTTTTGGTTATTTAGTCAAGTATGCTACCACTTAGGTTTGAATGATAAACATGTTAAGAGAGTAATAATAGAATTTTGGAGTCCTTGGAGTTGATTGGAAAGTATTAGACCAAGAACGTCAAGAGTTGATTCATTATGACCTAATCTTGATGTTTTGGCATTTTCTTTGATGTAGTGCGTCCAAGTTTTTATGGAATGTGTAAATTTTGTCTTAGTAGTTAGTATATTTTAGAACTAAGGATATGATTTTTTAGAGTTGATAAATTCTATTTAAGCTTGTTAGTATGTTGGATGGTCAAAAAGCAACAAAATCATAGTTTTTGCCCAAGGGTGAATTGCCCAAGAGGGAATTGGCCCAGTTGTGAATAGTTTTAAATTTATTTTGAGTTCATATTTGGATTTAGGATGAAAATTACATAAGGAATGTAAATTTTGGAAAGTATTGGAGTTCGTTTGCAAAATCGTTATTTTATGGAAAAATTTGTAATTTTCCATAAGTAGAGAGGTAACCTTGCAAATTTAACCCTAAGTTAGCAAGTTTTATTTTTATAATATTTTAGTGAGATTTTGTAACCTTAGAAAATATCTCATTACAGTTTACACCTTTTTATGCTTCGCTTTACATTATACTACAATTCTGGGTGGAGCAAAGTACAGTCAACTGGCTTTCAATAGAACCTAAGTAACTGGTTATCGGAGTGAAGTCAGGCACCCAACACCGATGATGCCAACTACACTTTTAACAGTTTTATCTATTTACTTATCATGACGTACACACAACAGGCCCATATGTCTGTGATGTGATGCGATAGCAACATGAGCACACAACCATTGTGGAGCCGTGAAGCATCCACAATTCATGTTAAACAAACATGTATACGTAACAAAGTCATGCCACGTTCAAGTTAAAGTCATGTTAAGTTCATGTATAGTCATGTTATTTACAAGTCACATCACGCATGTTCAAGTTAATGTCATGATGTGTGCATGTTATTTTACTGTCAGGCATGCCTATGTATACTATTTGTAGTTTAGGAGTTTACTTGTTGAGATTGGTAAAAGTCTCACTTGGTAGTCCCAACTACCATTTCTCTCGGAATGGTAGACGATGTGTCATGGAAGCGGGGATCCGACTAGCTAGGCAAGGTCGACTAGACTGCAGAGGACGCTTGAGGAGCTCATCGAGTTAGTGCTCTAGGTTTTGGATTCTATTTTGGTGCTTATAGCTGAGCTACGTGAGTGGCTTGGTGTTTAGTGCAGTAGTTTTATTTTATGCCAGTACTTATGGAGTGCAGTCTCCAGTTCGTGTTTTGATGTAAACTCATTATATAAATTTGGATATGCAAATATTTATGAAGGCATGTTTATGCTTTCGGATATAGTTTTTTGGTAATTGTGTACTGCTCAAAGGAAAAAAATATCTGATTCGAATACTGCATATTATTATATGCATACTAGGTGCATTACATCTTTAACTGTCATGAATGAGGGTATGTGACCTTATGTTGCATGTCTCGACATTTCAACCTCCATCAAATCTCAAGCGAAGTTTGGGGGCGTCACACTATGCATTGTATTCGTAAAAAGAAGATAGTGTGTAGGGGTGTAATGTCCTTGAAATTGGATATAAGTAAAGCTTATGATCGGGTGGAATGGTCATGAAAAATTAAGTTGAAACTTGGTTTTGATCAAAGATGGGTGGCTCTCATGTTATCTTGTATTAATTTAGTCTCTTATAAGGTGCTTATTAATGGGGTGCCTACTTCTTCATTTGATGCTTCACGGGTTTGTTCTATGTGATGCGGGGTTATCTTCTCTTCTTTGAGTTGCTGAGCAAAGACAACTTATAAAAGGTGTGAAGTTTGTCCTAGAGCTCCTCCTATTACTCATTTATTTTCTTTGCAAATAATAGCCTATTATTTTGCAAAGCTACTTGGCCTCAAAATGAAAATTTGAAGCAGTTGACACAAGTGAATGGGTTAGCTTCGAGTTAGCAGATTAACATGGATAAATCTAAACTTTTGATAAGCCAAAACACAAGAGTAAAAGAAGTTGATGCAATTATGGCTATTTGGGATGTGCATCCTTTCCAACATCATGATAGGTATTTGGATCTTCCTTCTTTGGTTAGCCGTTCTAAATGTAATACTTTTAAGAAGATAAAAGATAGGGTTTGGCAAAAGTTACAAGGTTGGAAGGAAAAGTTGCTTTCACAAGCCGGTAGAGAAGTGTTGATCAAAGCGGTAGTGCAAGCATTGCCAACTTACACTATGAGTTATTTTTTGTCTCCCAAATCTTTTTGTAGGGAGTTAGAATGATTGTTTGCAAAATTCTGGTGGGGGCAATGCCGGTTTGAACGTAAGATGCATTGGATTAGTTGGTCAAAATTGTGTTCTTTAAAGATGGGAGGGGTATGGTTTTAAGAACCTTGAATTTTTTTAATTTGGCTTTGCTTGCAAAATAAGGTTGGCACTTGATTCAAAATCCTAATTCCTTCCTGTCTTGGGTTTATAAAGTGAAGTATTTTCCTACTACAAATTTTTTGCATTCAAATTTGGGTAGGAAGCCCTCTTATATATGGAGAAGCATTTGTGCTGCTAAACCTCTTTTACAAAATGGGTGTATTTGGAGGATAGGGAAGGGTGATAAGGTTAGGATAGTTCAGGAGAAATGGGTTCCAATATTTTGGTTATCTCAGTCACTCCCACCTAACTATGTTATTCAAGATGACTTATGCATTAGAATAATGGCTCTTGGGTTGTGGATTTGATACAATCTATTTTTACTCCTTTTGTTGCTAATGCAATTTTAACTTCCTTTACTTTCAAAAGAGTATGAAGATAAATTTGTATGGAATGACACTAAGAATGATTTGTATTTATTTAAGTTTGAATATCATTTAGCATTGACAATGTTTGAATCTATAGTAGGTGCTAAAAGTTCTCATTCCCAGAGTCCTTCCATCTTTTGCCGTCAGTTTTAGAATCTGAATCTTTCGAATAAAGTTAAAATCTTGGGTGGTGTGCTCGTAAGGATAGCCTCCCTATAAGACTGAATTTTCTGAAGCAATGTATTATTTCTAATTCGAGTTGTCCTCTTTGTCAATTGGCTATGGAAGACATCTGTCACAATTTTTGGGGTTGTTCAGATGTAAAAAAAGGTGTTGCTTGTATGTTGTCCTTCAGTTTTACCTTTGTTGCAGTATGGTGGTCATTTTGTTGATTTGCTTTGGGATTTGATGCAATTTTATTTAACTTTAGTTCCTATTTTCATTATTATTTTGTGTGGTGTATGGAAGCATAGGAATTCGAAGTTATTTCAAAATAAAAAATCTACACAACTTCCTACTATTCACACAACCTCGACACACCACATATTTTTTAATTTTTATTATTTTTTTCTTTTATTAAATATTTAATATATGAATAATGAATAGAAAAATTAAATTATTTTAAAAAGAATAAACTCAAAAAAAATATTTAAAATATTAAAATGTAAAAAAGTGTGGTGTGTGGAGGTTGAGGAGCATTGCTCATTTCAAAATTCTAATTGTGTGCTTCAAGATGTTGTTGATAGTTGCTTAGCATATGTTGAGGGGTATACTACCATTAAAATGCAACAATTGATTGTACGTAAGGAAATTGTACTCTCTTCGAAACCTCCC
Source organism: Juglans regia (assembly GCF_001411555.2). Taxonomy (NCBI): domain Eukaryota; kingdom Viridiplantae; phylum Streptophyta; class Magnoliopsida; order Fagales; family Juglandaceae; genus Juglans; species Juglans regia. The sequence continues at coordinate 14,528,898 of NC_049907.1, read as the reverse complement.
CACCAAGGTACAGTAAAACTTAATTTTGATGGTGCATTATTTCATTCTTCTAACTATGCGGGTGTTGAAGTTATTTTAAGAGATGATAATGGTGATGTTTTATTTGCTTTGAGTCAAAAAGAAGTTGGGTTATTTGAAGTAGATGACACTGAGACTTTTGCTGCTTTAAAAAAATTTCAAATGATCTAAACCTCCCCACTATTTCTTGCACATATACGCATGACCAAGAGGAAAAACAACACTAACAAAGTTTCAGTTCTAGGGTTTCCCACATGATCACACACTTTCACTTTAGAAACTAGGATTTTTCTTCAAGGAAAGAAGGAACCCGAAATATTCATCTTGTTTTAAGCACATGAACAAGAGGTATAGAGTGAATGAAGGGCACAACCACTACTTGGACGAAAGGCTAGGGTTTTTATCCTTGAGGGTTTTGGATTCTAGGGTTTCTTTCCATGAGAAAGCATTTTTTGAAAACCTTAAACACTCACACTCACCCTTATTTTGAGATTAGGGTTTCTCTAGTTATCTTCTAATATGTCTTTTATAAATATTTCAGATTTTACAATTTTATACTTTGGATTTTTGTAAGTAAACTTCCAACTTACTCTTGATAACACTTGTATATATTTGGTAAACTCTTGTTTACTTATCATTGCTTGGATCTTGTTATCTTGTTATATATATGCTCGATTTTGATGAAAGGATGATATGCCATGTTTTCATGATGGTTGTTGAAGCATATTTTGAATATGTCATTTTGAGGTTTCGGTTTTGACATGTATATGTATCATGCATGTTTGTTTTGATATATGAATGTGTAGAAGTATGAGCATATGTGTTATGATGATGAAAATACATGTTTAGAGGACTTGTATGAATCGACCAAGGCTATATCAAGTGTATACGAATCTGTTTTGTGTTTGGGCAAGTATAATTCGACTATGTTTACATGTCACTTCTTGAAAATCTGGATTATTCCAGAGCACCTTCACTGAGGGTATCTTTTGATTCCTAAGCTCTTGCTCCTTCCTATCCACAATTTGCACTGGCCATTCCTCGTAAGATAAGTTAGGTCGAAGTCGAATACTTTTAGGCTCCATCACTATGGGTCGTCCTTAAAGATGATACGTGGAAGACATTATGCACTCCTTGCATTTCGACCGGTAGATCTAGTTGATATGCCACTGCACCAACTCTTTCTACAACTTCATACGGTCCTACATAACGGGGACTTAATTTTCCTTTCTTGTCAAACTGTACGACTCCCTTCATAGGTGAGATCTTAACACATACCCAATCACCTACAACAAATTCCAGAGTTTTTCGTCTTTTATTGGCATAACTTTTCTGTCAATTTTGAGCAGCTTTCATCCTTTCTTAGATCAGTGCTACTTGCTTTCGCACCTCCTGCAAATATTCAGGCCCTAAAATACTCATTTCTTCAACTTCATCCCAATATAGAGGGGATCTACACTTTTTTTCATACAATGCTTCGTAAGGCACCATCTGTATCGTGGCTTGAAAACTATTGTTGTAAGCAAACTCTATCAATGGCAAATGGCTTTCCCAATCGCCACTTAGTTCCAACACACATGCACGCAACATATCTTCTTGCGTCTGAATGGTACGTTCAGTCTGTCTATCCGTCTACGGATGATATGGATTACTAAACCTCAAATTCGTGCCTAACATCTTTTGCAAACTCTGTCAGAATCGTGAAGTTAATCGCGTATCTCGGTCCGATACTATGGGCTTAGGTACTCCTTGCAATCGAACAACTTCTTTGACATAAATCCGAGAAAACTTATCCATAGAGTCTGTATTAGCTATGGGTAGAAAATGCGCACTCTTCGTAAGCCTGTCGATTATAACCCAAATTGAATTCTTCTCTGAAGACGTTTTCAGCAAACCTTCACAAAATCCATCGACGCATCCTCCCATTTCCATTCTGGAATCAACAATGGTTGCAATTCTCCCGCTGGCCTTTGATGTTCGGCCTTCACTAGTTGGCAAATTGAACATTTTGTAATGAATTTTGCTACATCCTTCTTGATTCATTCCCACCAAAATTGACATTTCAAATCCCTATACATCTTTGTGCTGCCGAGATGAGCAATGTAACGGGTACAATCATAACACTACATTCCATCATTTCCAATCGTAAAATGTTGCGGTCCTTCAGATCTTGAAATCCTTTGTCGAAGCCTCTCCAACTTCTCATCCTTGTTTTGTCCTTCTATGATCTCCTCTCCTCAGTTAATGGTACAATCTCTTGTACTAATGTTAACAAAACATCTCTTGGCAGTTCTCCGATCAACAGGTTCCTCATTCCTGCCAAAATCGATGGCATGCCAGCCTGAGTCTTGCGACTAAGGGCATCCGCTACTATATTAGCCTTTCTAGGGTGATACTTTATCTCATACTGAAAATCACTTATTGTCTCGACCCACCTTCTCTGTCTCATATTCAAGTTCTTCTAACTAAACAAGTACTCAAGACTTTTATGATCTGTATATACCTCGCACTTCTCTCCATATAAGTAATGTCTCCAAATCTTCAACGCAAACACTACTACAGCTAATTCCAAGTCATGCATAGGATAATTCTGCTCCTGATCTTTAAGTTGTCGCAAAGCATAGGCAACTACTCATCCTTCCTACATCAAGACGCATCCTAATCCCATCTTAGAGGCATCATTGTATACCACATAAGGCTTGTGTAGTTCAGGCAAAGCCAATACCGGTGTTGTGGTTAACCTCCTTTTAGTGAAAGCTTCTTTCACACTCCTCGCTCCAAACAAACTTGACATTCTTCCTAGTCAATGCCGTTATTGGACTAGAGAGTTTGGGAAATCTTTCAACGAACCTTCGGTAGTAACCTGCCAAACCAAAAATACTACTTATCTCATGGACATTAGTCGATCTCTACCATAATGAGTTCGAAACACTATCTTAGGTATATCTTGATCTTTGATCTTAAGCTAGTGATAACCTGATCGCAGATCTATCTTCGAAAACACTGACGCTCCTTGTAACTGATCCAATAAGTCATCTATCCATGGTAGTGGATACTTGTTCTTAGTGGTCACCTTATTCAGATCTCGGCAATCGATACACATTCTCAAGGTTCCATCCTTCTTCTTCACAAGTAGTACTGGCACTCCCTAAGGAGACGAACTAGGGTGAATAAAACCCTTCTTGAGAAGTTCTTCAATCTGCACCTTCAACTCTTTTAATTCCGTCGGGGTCATTTGGTAAGGTGTATTGGAGCCGTAGCTGGCTCTAGCTCAATCATAAACTCTGTTTCTCGGTCCAGGGGTGATCAAGGCAAATCATCAGCAAACACTTCAAGAAAATCTTCTATCACCGGAATCCCCTTGACTCCTTTAAGCTCATCCGTTGGACTAATCATGACTATGAGATAAGTGGCAGCTCCTTTCATCATACTGTTCTTAACTCGTCATGTCGTTACCACTGACGGAGTTAATCTAATCACTTCTCCCATGTAACAAATTTTGTCATTTGATGATAAATCAAAAACTACCTCCCTCATTTGACAATCTATCTCAGTGTAGTGCCTTGATAGCAATTTCAGTCCTAAAATTAAATCGAACTCCATTAGATGGAAAATGATTAGGTCAGCGATTAAGGATAAATAAGTGACTTCCAATGGACAATTCTTAACTACACGAGTATATCCAACTATCTTCCTGTCCGGAATAACTATTACGACTCTTCTGGACAAGGGTTCCATATTCAACTCACATCTTTGGACACAATCATAAGACAAAAGATCACAATGCTCCAGAGTCAAATAGAGCACATGACATGTGTTGCATCAATTTAACCTTATCTAAAAGGGTAACTAAGACTCAAAGATTCACTACAAATACAAGCTACCAATTAGAGTAAGGTTGGAAGTATTACTAGTGATTACTCCGGCATCAGTTGCCTCATCGGTTTCCAAATCTACCTCTCCTGGCGTGATAGCATAAAATTTGGCCTTCATATGGGTTTTTCCTTTGCCTCCTGACGTCGTTGTTCCTCATGCGTATTCTGTGGACAATCTCGAATCATATGGCCGATCTGACCACATCTAAAACATGCTCCCATGGCAAATCGACATTCACTGCTATGCTTTCGTCCGCATCTTCGGCATGGTGGGGGTGTAATCGGTACTGCATTTCCAACTACTTTCCCCTTTCCTTTTTCCATCACATAGGGAACCTTCCTTTTTCCCGCATCTTTTCCCCGTGAGTAGGGCATTCCTCTCTTCCGGTTCACATGAACTTGAGAAATCAAACTCTTTTGTTCCGCTTCCGTGATTGACGCAACGTTCACCAATTCTTGGAAGTTCTCTATCCACAAACATGCGACCTAATTCTGAATCCTCGGTTGCAATCCGTCTTGAAACTTCCTAACTTGCATCTTCTCCGTTCAATTAGATGAGGGGCAAATCTTCCTAATTCCATAAATCAAGTTGTATATTGTTCTACCGTCATATTCCCTTGCATTAAGTTCACAAATTCCAACGCCTTCTACTGCTTGCCCATCTCTGGAAAGAAACGACTATCAAATTCCTTCTTAAATCGCTCCCAAGTGAGAGTACCCACATCTCCCAATTCTCATGCCAACAACTGTCTCTTCATATCCCACCATATTCCAGCTTCTCCTTGAAGCAAGTGTCCGGCATACTGGACTTTTTGCTCTTCTGTACACCCACTAATATCAAAGGTCCAATCCAAGTCAATAAGCCACTTGTTAGCTCTCACGGCTCCTTTCGTGCCTACGAAATTTAGGTATCTATGCGCCAAGGACCTCTCAAACGGACATCTTCGGTTATCTCCTCTAGGCGGTTCTTGCCTAACATTATGTCCTTCTTCTATCTGGTTCCACACCACTTCCATCATTTGGCAGATAGCCTCCGCTATTGCTTGTCCTCCTTCCAGTGGAGGGTTCCTAGCCTCCTGATCTTGTGATCTTGGAGAAACATTCTCACATCGTCTGTGCACCATCGATCCTTTTCCTCCTGAAACGTATAAAATCAATGCTCATCAGCTTTTTCTCATAGAGGTACTACTTCTTCTCCACTTCTTAGTCGTAGTCTAAACTGCATACTTTCGTCCAAGCATGCTTCCTTAAAGATTCAAACATATAGCTATAAGATTAAAAACCTATAACTATAAGATTTGAAACCTAATTTCAGGTACCATGTATCCTTGCACAACTTGTGGGTTTACCCAGAGACATAATGGATACAATACCACCGCTCTGTGACGCCCCTAGCCCCCGCTTGTGATTGGATGGTGACTAAAGCGTCGATACATATAAGTCAACGCTACATACCCCTCGTACATAACAAATAAGATGTAATGTACCTATAAATCTAATAGTATGCAATAATTTGCAGCGAAAATATTCTTTTAACTACATAGGGAGGGTGGTAATATAATAATCATGGTACCAAATGTAAGCATCCCAAAAGTTTAAATTTCATAATAGTATTCCAAAATAGATAATTGTTTCAAAAGACTCCCAAAACAAGGGACCATAAAAAACTGTTTTCACAAAAACCATGAGTCATTTATTTTTCTCCCCAAGACAATTTAGGTTCTTAGTTTTCCCAATGCTATTGCTCCATCTTCAGTCAAACAAAAAAAGACTCCATGTGACTTCTAAGGCTCAGGTGTCAAAAGTCCTAAGTCATTTGCTATCTCTTTTGCCTTAACTGTAGTCTCACTAGCTCGCTTAAGGAAACTGTGGTCCATATTCCACCAAAATCTCAAGTTCTTCAATGGGTTGGTAAGCGTAGTATAAATATCGGCCTCGTTAAGACTAGCTAGAATTTTCTGGAGAAGCGGGGTCGTGTACTTAAAAACGTCAGCTGTAAAGTCGTGATGAGCTTTCAAGGTGAACTCGTCCTCTATCATTGAACCATCTTGGTTCAAGGTTCTATAGTGTCCAAGGTAGTTGTAACAACTTTTATCATTTCAGGTGGGGGAATGGTAGTGGAAATTACTACAGTGAGATTTCGAGAAATCTCAGCAAGTAAATAGTCAACATACAGTAGATATCACAGGCATATAAAAGTAAACCACAAATGAATGTATGGACATGAACTTTGACGTAAAACTTTGACATATGCGACATAGACTTTTTCATAAAACAACTTTTCATCTTTTAGACTTCTTAACACATGTTTATATCATTTGAGCTCGGGTCCTTGTTCTTGTCATGACATATCATGTCATTCTTATCATTTCATAACATAACATATCATATTGTGATCATATCACATTCTTTCATGTCATTTCATATCATATCATAACATATCAAGGCATAACATAACATATCATAGCATGTCATATTGTATCATAACATGGAGCTCAAATACCTTATTCATTTCCTAATTCATATGGTTGGATACATCACGACTCTCCTAAACACTGTGTGTTCCTCGCTAGTTACCGCATCAACCAATGATCCACTCGATCGAGGTGATTACATCATAACATAAACATATTCTTTTACGGCAGTTCGCTTATTTCGCCTTCACCATATAGCACCCAGGGGTCGCCACTCGACTTTAAACACTCTAGACTGAATATGAGAGTTCTACTAAGGCATTTCCCCATCTTAGCATTTGAGGTCGTGATAAAACCTACTTTGACCTTTTTTTTTTCTTTTTCAAAACGTAGACTCATATGCATGAGACATGGACACATGATGCTACACTTTATCATACTCATGAACATGTAAAAACCGAAACACATATAACCTAATTAGCAACATGCATCTCACAATATGGCTTGAAAATATTAAAACATGCAACTATATGACGAATACATGTAAACATAGTCGAATCATACTTGCCCAAACACAAAACAAATTCGTATACCCTTGATATAGCCTTAGCCGATTCATACAAGTCCTCCAAACATGGATTTTCATCATCACAAAACATATGCTCATACTTCTACACATTCATATATCAAAACAAACATGCATAGCACATATACATGTCAAAACAGAAACCTCAACATAACATATTCGAAATATGCTTCAACAACCATCATGAAAACATGACATCTCATCTTTTCATCAAAACCGAGCATATATATAACAAGATAACAAGTTTCAAGTAATGATAAGCAAACAAGAGTTCATGAAATATATGCAAGTGTTATCAAGAGTAAGGTCGAAGTTTACTTACAAAAATCCAACATATAAAATAGCAAAATCTGAAATATTTATATAAGACATATTAGAAGATGACTAGAGAAACCCTAATCTCGAAATAAGGGTGAGTGTGAGTGTCTAAAGTTTTCGAAAAATGCTTTCTCATGGAAAAAAAACCCTAGAATCTGAAACCCTCAAGGAGAAAAACCCTAGCGTTTCTTCCAAGTGGTGGTTGTGCCTTTCATTCACTCTATACCTCGTGTTCATGTGCTTAAAACAAGAAGAATATTTCGGGTCCCTTCTTTCCTTGAAGAAAAATCCTAGTTTCTAAAGTGAAAGTGTGTGTTCATGTGGGAAGCCCTAGAACCGAAACTTTGTTGGTGTTGTTTTTCCCCTTGGTGAGGATGATGACCGAGTGACCTTGCCAACTTGCTTGGCCTTAAACAAAGGAATGGTGTTTAGTGGCTAAATGATGAAGATAATGAGTTCCTAGGTTGGTGAAGGTGATGAATATGGGTGTTTGATGCTAAGGGGAATGGCTAGAAGGTTGCCCTTGATGTTGGGGTCATTTGGAAGATGATTAGGGTTGGTATAGTGAAGTGTAGCTAGGGTTTTGTACGGTGGCTAAGGGTGATTTCGAGATTGGTAAGAGATGGACTAGGGTTGGTGTCTTGGATGAGATGCTAGGGTTTAGAAAGTGTTTGAATGAGTCTAGGGTTGCTCCTTGATTTTAGGGATTAGGAGATGGAAGATAGGATTTGAATATGATAAGATAGGTTTGGAATCTTTGGTTGACTTGAGTGATTGTAGGGAATGAGAGATTTGAAGGATTGGATATGGTAGATGAGATGGAGTTTGAATGAGTCAAGGGTCGCTCCTTGACTTTAGGGATTGGCTAGGATAAGATAATGAAGATAGGATTTGGCTTTGAATATGGCAAGAGGATGGAGTCTTGAGTTGACTAGGTCTACGGAATGAGTTGAAAGTTTTAAGAAATTGGATGAGTGATTGGAATGAGTCAACTTTCCTTGAATTAAGGAAGTTGCCAAATGGGACTGTTGAGGGATGTCTAGGGTTTGTGGGAGTGGATGGAGGCAAGACTCCTAAAAGGAATTGATTACCTTATAGGGACTTGAGGTGGACGGCTAGAGTTTTATGGTTGAGAAGATTTATGGGCAAACCAAGTATGGTAAGTATGACTCACGGCTAGAGCTATGTGTTTGAGGGATGAAGGGCAATTATGGAAAGTGAATTATTATGGAAAGTAGGGCGACACTAGGGTTGGTCGAGTAATGTATGTGGGAAATATGGTTAGGGTTTTATGGAGGGGGCAGCAAGGTAATTTATGGTAAATGGACTAGGGCAAACACTATAGTGGGCAAGACCTAGTGTTTGGGTGGATCAAATGAATGCAATGAAATATATGGATGAACAATATGAATGAACACGTATGAACATTCAAGAACACAATGATGAACAACTTCACCACCAAGTCAAGAATGCACAAAGATGAATGGACTCAATAAAAGAATATGAAGACTCTTTTTGATTTATATGAATAATTATATATGCAAGAAAGTGTAGATGAACAAGATTAAAAATAAGAACAATGAAGATAATGGATGAACAAGATAGCACTTCAACTATTAATTCACAGATTGCACAATAGTTGAAATAAATATCATAGATTGATAAACTTGAAAATAACAAAGATAACACAACTTTGATTCACGAATTGCACCAAGTTGCAAGAACAAGATAAGTTGAATCACACCTATTCACAAATTGTAAAGTCATGATTTTCTACTAGAGATTCACGAATTGCACCCAAGTAGCCCAAATGCCTAGCACCGAAAGAGTGATCTCAAGAACAAGTCTACCCACCTAGAGAATTTGCCAAAGGTTTAAAAGATGTAAACTAAATGCCTAAGGATCCTATTTATAGAGAATACAAGGTGGAAACCCTAATTGGTCCCTTGATAAATAAAATTAATTAATAAAGAAATAGTTGATAGGGCCGTGGGGCCATGGGGACCCACTGCATTGGCCCTTGGTGGCCTTAGTTGGCCCATGGCATGGGCCATGGGCATGGTTGGCATGGCCTAGGCAAGGGCCTGAGCGCTGGGCGTGCGTGTTGGCCTATGCGGACATTGGGCGCGCAGGACGTGGGCTTTGGGTAGGTGCGCTAGGCAGGCTGAGCGGGCTGGCCTGGTCACTAGCCTCATTGGGCATCCTGGGCATGTTAAGGGCATGTCATGGCATGGGCCATGGCATGCTTGTGGGGCTGTCTTGGTGCTATCAGGTGGGCGCCATGGCCTGTCTACAGGCCTGTCCTGGGCGTGCCATGGTAAGGGCCATGGCATGCCTGTGGGCTTGCTGATGGCCTGCTGATGCTGTTGGTGGGCTGGTGGGCATGCTGATAGGCACTGGGCTGCTGTTGGGCATGCCATGGCATGTCAGGGACAATGTCAAGGGCTGTGCAAGGGGGTTGTCCAGGCATGTTAGCGACAATGTCAAGGGGCTGTCCTAGTGTGGCGCCCCCGACCCCCATGTAAGAGAACACGGGAATCGAGACGCCGGGATGATGACAACACGGTCACGCATCCCAACGAAAGTGCCAAGTGTGTGTACATGCAACAGTGTACAATAACAACGTAGAGGATTAGTCAACTAAGTACCAGAATTTAAATACAATCTAAACATCAGTAAAATGGTTTAAATAGTTATACAGTCATCCAAAATAAAGTTTAACACATGTTCCAAAATACAAATGAGTAAAATAAAATAACTAAGCCAGTGATCCCAGATCACTCCTCGGGCGGAGCCGTCTCCTCAGGCTCGCCCGACTCCTCCTCATCTGCATCAAAATCTGCGATACCACAGAATGGTACCGCAGGTAAGTATAACCCAAATAATTCTCAGGAATAAAATGCATTTAATGCAACCAACATGCATGCATATGATGAAATATGCATTTTTCCTCAAAACATCATTTTTCTCCGAAAATGATAATTTTCCAACACACGCCAAAATCCCATTTGGCCCAAAAATAATCCGTAAAACATTTTCCCAGAAAATAATTTACACAAAATCCAACTCACACTATTTTCCCAGAAAATAGTCCATTTAATCCATCATTACCCTATGCACCATGGCCTCCCCTAGGGACCATCCGCACGTCCTGGCTTCGTAGCGATGCCCAGTTCCACGCCCAGCACGTTCATGGCCGAGCACCCACTACGCAACGAGCGATGCCCAGTTCCGCGCCCAGAGCGTACATGGCCAGACATCCTCTAGTCCCCGCCAGCAGAAGGACCACGGAGTCGGCACGAATCTCTCGTCCGATCCCATTGTCGCCCAGCGACAATCCAGTGGACGTTACTCAGTATATTCCGCTCCCGAGTAACCAGAGAAGCTCCCCCGAGATAATGCCCCATCTCGGCTTGGGGTTGTGATACACACGCACCCAAAAATATTCTCACATAAAATCATAACTTTCCAAATCACACATGAGCATGAATGCAATACATGAAAACCCAGTTTTCTTTACAAACATGATCATGCATGAAATAATGATATGCACATGTACCAACACAAATCCACATTCCTCAATAACCATTAACCAATCCAATCAACCAACCTAAACAACTCCAATCATAAATCCATCGACCCCCGAACTCCTCGGACTCAGTCAGGCATGTCAAACAAATACAGTGAAATGTATTAGTGCAAAAATACATTAAATTCACAAGAATTTTTTGAAAAATACTTACAGCGCTATATAGCAATTTCTGAAGGATCACGAAGTTGCAAGAGGTGGAAAAACAGCTACAGAACAGTGTAAAATACACTGTGGCCGTGGGTCACAGATACCCACTTTTCAACGGAGACAAACGAAGACCCAAAAATGATAGGGTAGGGCCTAGGGAGGTCGGTGAAGCTAGTGGTGGTGGTGGTTTACCATGGGTGGCGGTGCAAGAGGTGTTTTTAGGCCAAAAATGCCGAAATCGGAGATGGGCTTGGTTGTGCTTCACCGGTGACGGATCGGAGCCGGGGTTGGGTCCATTGGGTTGCCAAGAGGTCGGGGATGAAGTGGTAGGAATACGGTGGCCGTAGGTGGCGCGACGGCGGCGCGCGAAGGAAGTGAAGGCCGCGACAGGGTGTTGCGCGTGGAGGCTAACGGCGGCGAGATAGGGGCTGAGATTTACGGGGAAGGGTCGCCGGCCGATGGGGAGGGGAACTGAAGGGGCGGTGTTGGTCACGGGCAGCGCACGGCGGCGGGCTGGGTGGAGGAGAAATCGAACGGAAGAGAGAGGGAGGGGTGCGTTGCGCGGGAGAAGGAAACCGAAGGAGAAATAAGGAAGAAAAGAAAAGAAAGGGAAAAGAAAATGAGGAAAGAAAAATAGAGGGAAAAGAAATGAGGTCCAATCCTCATAACTTGGGTCACAAAAATGATCCAACGGAAACGATTTCAAAACCACAAGTTAAATAAAATAATTTAAACGTAATGGTAAAGTCAAATTGAAATAATTAAATCCCACAGTAATTAATTAAATATGGAAAACAATTTAAATGCACAGCAATAAATAAATATTAAGAAAGTACATAAAAATTTAATTTTTCCCAATTAAAAATCTTAAAAATAATCCAATTAAAATCCAATAATTTTAAAACAAAAGAATAATTTTTGAATAAAATAAAAATAATCATTCAATAAAAATACACTAAAATATGGGGTGTTACACCTAGCATGTCGGCAGCAGTATCAAGGGGTTGTCATGGCATGTCAGCGGTAGTGTCTAGGGGCTGTCAAGGCTGAACCATGACACAGTCAAATGGGCAAATGTGAGCCATGTTCTAATTGACCCGTGCCTTTCTTGCAATCTTCCTAGGGCATACACTAGACCCCTAGGGAAGTCCTCTAAGGTTGGTCTTGACTTCGGAAGTGGCCCAATCTTAGTTGTCCATGCATGTCTAGGACCTTGTCCTAGGGTGGTTTTTTATGGGGTCTTTACACCTTGCCTATGGGCATGTAAACCCTAATCCGATGACCTCATCTTTTGTCTCTTCCACTCACTCCTTCTAGAACCTTATGCATGTTGGATAAGTGTCACATTGGCTATTTTCCTAGATTCCAAATGATGAGTTTCTAGAAAAGAACAAAAATGCTCATCTTATGCCATGTGGCGCCTCCACAAACCTTATAAATCAACTTTGGGCTTCCAAACCCTAATTCCATCCTAGTTGGCCGAAATCCACATGGGCATTTGTGGGCTTTTTCCTCTTCTTTCTCTTGTGGGCTCTCTAAGTCTAAAACTCTAAAGTCCAAAACAAAACATAAGTTATGGCTTTCTTCTAATACTTAGCACTTATCCAATAACTAAAATAATATCGAATAAAAATATGAACGGAGACTTGACAAAGTCCGGGTTATCACAACACTCCTCTTATTATAAATGACAATGTTCTGTTCTATAAAAAAAATAGATGTCTTGGGTTCAACCCCCTCCCCGGCTCAAAAAAAAAAAAAAACCATGGAAAAAGAAAACGACCATAGGCGGAGGACCAAAATCAAGAGTTAAAAAATGTATGTTGCGCGCGTGTGCGTGTTTTTGAAGGCCAGCGCTCAACCCCACGAACTCTATTTTGTGCCCGACGTCCAGTCCCGCGTCCCGAACCCTTAGAAGTTAAAAAGGCTACTTTTTCCCGAAACTTTACCGTCTCTCTGATGGATGCCGTTGCAAGTTCTGTATTCGTCACCAAGTTCCCAGAGACTGGTGCGCTTCACAGTAGTCCGTCTTCTTCGATCCGAGCATCTAATAAGCGACCTGGGTCTGTCAAAATCTGCGAAACACCTCACTTGCATGGTCTTCGTGTTCTCGCTCACGCACGTGAGGTTCCTGGTGGTGAAGATGAAGAGAGTAAGCCGTTGAATAGTGGGTTTGGCTTTCTTTCTGAAGGCAGTTCGTCTTTGTCTCGGGTATTTATATCAACACCGCTCCATATATGATCTATTTGTTTTTGAAGTTCGGCAATTCAGACTTGTTACTTTTCTGTTTTGTTGATGAGAAAGTTGAGGAAAATATGGACGGTTAGATGTTTGAATGCTATTCCTTTATGGGTGTTTGGATGTGTTATTATACGTGCGAGGACAATTTTCACTTCCGAGATAATTAGGTAGCCATTGAATTTATATGAAATTCTGAGATGTCAAGAAAATTTTAGTAACTGGCTCGTGGATTAAGGCTTGATGGAGTATGGAAATTGAGGCAAAAGGGAAATAATCACAAACCTGAAACCCCTCGTTTTTTTTTTTCATGACAAGTAAAAAGAAGTTTTATTTAACACTAACAAAGAAATAGGTTGTTATGAACCTGACTGTGACATTGTCGTTTGGGGATTACCGAAATGGCACATTTTTGTAGTGTTAATGCTAGTACTTTGATGTTTGGTCTTTTTACATGTTAATCTGTTATGGAAAGGAATACACGGGTACTTGAGAAGGGAAGAGAGGAATTATCAGGAATTTTATCAAAGCTTTTCTGAAGTTTGTATGGAGGTTGGAAAGCCCTCGAAGCATTCTCGTGATCAATAGAATTCTGTGACTCTCCTTTGCATATTCACAAACACTTCATTTGCATTGCTTGATTTCACTGCAGTGTCCATCATCGCATTTCCATTTCCTTTCCTTAGTACAGTACAGTGACTCACAACAAGGTTTCTAACAATTGGTATCTAGAGTTGACGATCCATGGAGGATGACCCACTTTTCAAACAACAACAAGAGATCTTACAACACCGCCTAGACTCTCAGGAGAAGAGTCTTCGGGATATCAGGGATGACTTGAATCAACTGATGGAGATGGCGCAGACCTTCATGGAAAATCAGAATAAATTCCGTAATTAGAATACAGTTATAGGAAAATTAGTGCCTAAGTAATCATCGGCAAGGATAATTTCCACCTCTTCCCACACCTCACTCTTGGTCGAATCAAGGCAAGGCTTTAATCTTGAGCCTTTGCAGAGGAAGAAAGTGAACAATATCATTACCATCGACTAGGTGAAGGCTGAAGTCCAAGAAAAAAAGGGCATCTTGCCCAACCAGCAGCGTCTCATAGTCAACGGAGGACAGTCTGAGGATGGCCATTCCCTAGCTATGATGGCCATTCTCTACTTAAGGCCAATTCAGAGCTCGGTTTCACTCTTTTTACTCCACTGAAGCTCAACGGCGATGGCTCCAGCATTCACATTTCCTCATATGTAGACCCTTTCATCGCATAGGGGAAGGCCCCTCTCCTCAGCAAGCCAACAACCCTAATCTCTGACCTACTCCTTGCACACCTCGTATGACATCCCCCATGGGAGACCCACGCACTCGAGTGGCCTCCTCAACCTTACAAAGAGAACCCCCCAAGTTTTTGCGGAAATGCGCGTAGACTTTCGAGTCCTGTCAGCATTACAGAGATGATCTAGCCACCTTTTTTAAGTTGTGACAGAGAGGAAGCCTACGAAAGACAAGCCCATCATGGATAGTGGAAGCAAATCTTGGGGTTGCACAAAGAGATCAATAAATGGACAAAACTGTGAGCATGCTTTCCTTGGTTTCACACTAGGTATTGAGCAAATGATTTGCTGTTGCGACAAGATGGATTCCACAACTCTGAAATACTCAAAAGCAAGATATGGTGTTAGCAAGCAAGATGAAGCTGATACGATAATCAACTTTAAAAAAGCTTTGGGCATGGATGACCCAGATGCAGCCACCATGCGTATTGGTAGGCGAATGTTTAGGCAAAGGCTTGAGACTGGGGATCTTGATGGGGACATAGAGCAGCGCTGGGTATTTCAAAAGCTCATTTATGTTTTAACTCTTGTGTTTGGAGAAGCATTGAGTTTCCTTTTACCTTGGAAATGTGTTTTCAAGGTCACTGACTCCCAGGTTGAGATTGCTATCCGTGATAATGCCCAGCAATGGTACACTTCTAAGCTAAAATCAGTTAACCGAGATATTGATGCAGAGTTTCTGGTTAGCCTTAGAGAATCACAGCGTTCTTGTCGGATTTCTGACGAGCTTGCCATGGGCTTATTTAAGGAGCGTGCAAGAAAACTGGTCAAGGAAAATATTTCGTCAACACTTAATAAACTCAAGCCTAAGACAAGATCAGCCAGGGGTATCATAGAATTTGTGGAAGAGATTGACCATATACTTGCTGTTAATAAATTTCATTGAAGAACCATCCAAATGTAGAAAACTTTGCCCCTGTGGTTGGCCCAATTTCTTTACAAGGTGGTCAGCATAATGGTGAGGAAAAGAAACGATTGGATGCCCTTGGATTAGCCATGCAGTTAGGAGCTGATTACATTGATATTGAGATTTCAGGTTGTTCGTGAATTCAATGATTCCATTTATGGAAAGAAGCCTGAAAAGTTCAAAGTCATTGCATCCTCTCACAATTATCTAAATACTCCATTTGTGGAGGACCATGGCAACCTTGTGGCATGAATACAAGTGACAGGTGCTGATATAGTGAAGACTGCAACAACTGCTATGAAGATCATTGATGTGGCATGTGTTTTCCGAATAACTATGCATTATCAAGTAAGCAGCGTTCCAATTATAGGAATTGTGATGGGTGAGACGGGTTTCATCTCACGGATTTTGTGCCCAAAATTTGGGGATGGTGGAATACATGTTAAAGTTGTTGGTGGAGATCTTGTAGAAACTGTGGTGGCTCATGATGTAGTAGGTCACTTGATGACTCAATGTGCCTGGCAGCTTGGACTTGCACAGCTCTGGGAAGACATAATTGGGTTTGAAAATTGTGAGTTCTACCTCAAGGACTTTATAATGTTACCTCATTGGCCCTTTGATAGGGGAAAAGGAAAAAAAAATGAGACCTACTCAAGCTCTTCCATTTCAGAAGTTAGAATCGATGGCAGCATTAATTGCCCAGTCCTTAGTCTTGAATTTACCTGAAGTCAACTTCTATGCAATAGCTTTCCACTGTCTCTAGAATCTTCTAAATGTGACAAACTTGATAGCTATAGCATTGATCCTCCTAATTGTAATCTACTTCCAAGGTTTCCATGTGGTTTTGCCTACGAGGTTCAAGAATACCAGAGGACATCAAGGTTCTTATCCAACCAAGCTTCTTGAGTTGCTACTGTCATGGAAGTAGTTTGGAAACTGTTCAACAATTGCAACCTTGCTCTAAACCTTCAGGACAAGATTATTTAAAAGGAGGAGATTTGTTATGAACCTGACTGTGATGGTGTCGTTTGGGGATGACTGTAACGGCACAATTTTGTAGTGTTAATGCTAGTATTTTACTTTGTTAAAACTCTACGTTTTGGGCAGAGATATTATGTTTGTTAGAAGGTTAGTTTGGTCTTTTTACATGTTAGTCTGTTATGGGAAGGAATACACGGGTCCTTAGTGGGGTAGAAGGGAAGAGAGGAATTATCGGAAATTTTATCAAAGCTTTTCTGAAGTTTGTATGGAGGTTGGGAAGCTCTTGAAGCATTCCTATGATCGATAGAATTTTGTGACTATCCTTTGCATTTTCACAAACACTTCATTTGCATTCCCTGATTTTATTGCAGTGTCCATCATTGCATTTCCATTTCCTTTCCTTAGTACAATACAGTGATTCACAACAAGGTTTCTAACATAGGTGAAGCCCAAGTACACAGAACGTGTACAAGAGAAAACACCAATTTAAAAGCTAGAAATAAATACAATGAAATAATAGAAAATGAAGTCACTAAAGTCGCCAATAGTAGCAAATTATTCAAAAAAAGACTCTTAAGTTCTTCCCGGGAGCGTTCCTTATCATCAAAGTTCTGGCGGTTCTTTTCTCTCCAAACTTGCCTCAGATATGGAAACCATTTTCCAAATTGCCATAATTTTTGGGATGCCATAGAAACCTCTCCAATTGGCAAGAAGATCAAGCACTTTCCTTCGTATAACCCATTTTCTAACTCTACTAAAAAAATCAACTAATATAGCCCTAGCAACCTCACAATGAAGTAGCAAATGGTCCTATGTTTCTCCACACGCAACACCAATCAATAATGGTTATCCGACGCTTCCTTAGGTTATCCACGTTCAGAATCTTTCCTAGGAAAAATGACCATACAAAGAAGGCTGCCTTAAGAGGTGCCTTATTCCTCCAAATGTTCCCAATCCTGAACCACCCTGTGGAAGTTGCCATTTGACTGAATTAAGCCACCTGAGATTCCCATAAGCTCAGCCACCGAGCACCCTGCTCATGTGTAACAATATAGTTTGCAGGAAATGTACATTGAGAGCCTCATCTTGTGATACCCCATATGATATGGATAAGGGTAGGTGGTGTATGGGATCCCACATTGCTTGGGAAGGAGAAGTTCTTGCTCTTTATAAGATTCCAATGGGGCTCTAATTGTATCATTGACTAGTCCTTTTGGAGTATAGGCCATGTGGTTTGGGCCTTCCGTTGGGGCGTTACAATGGTATCAGAGCCTATCCCAACCAGAAATGTGGGACTTGAGCCGTGCCACCTATAATGGACAGGCTCGACGAGGACGTCGGGAATTTAAGGGGGGTAGATTGTGATACCCCATATGATATGGATAAGGGTGGGTGGTGTATGGGATCCCACATTGCTTGGGAAGGATAAGTTCTTGCTCTTTATAAGGTTCCAATGGGGCTCTAATTGTATCATTGACTAGTCCTTTTGGAGTATAGGCCATGTGGTTTGGGCCTTCCATTGGGGCGTTACACATCTCTAGCCCATAAATCGTGCCAGAAGTTGATCCTGGAGCCATTACCCACCACCAATCTAATGTGTCAAGAGAATCTCTTCCATCCTCTTCTAATATCTTCCACAATCTCACTCCATCTGCTCCATGAACCTCAATAGAGCACCAGCCCACTTCTAATAATCATTAGGAATGAGCACCAAATTTTGGATTTTTCTGCCCCTCTATTTTAGTGTATCACTGCTATAAAGTATTACTTTATGATTTATTGATGATTTTGTTCTACACTATATTTCCGTGTGCTTGTTACGAATGAGTTAGTTTTGTTGAATTGTTCAGCAACCCTCTCCATAGCTGAGCAAGAGCTCTATTATATTCTTGTAGCATGAAGGGAAAACTAATATGACAACTTTGACGCACTTGTAAAGATTTTTTCTTTTCAATGACTAGAGAAGAAACACTTTCTCTGTAATACCCTTCTCGCATGTTAGGAGTGTTACGTGCTTTCATAACTGTGCCCAGTAAAGAGACTCAACATAATAAAAGTACCTAATTGATTGAAAATAAATTCCCAAAAAGTAGCAACAATATTGTCTCATAGCAAGAAAATTTAAAATTGATCTTTTCATGAAAAGAAAAAACTTGAACTTAGTCTGAAAATCTCTTGACACATGATCTATGCCGGGTCGTCAGCTTGTCAACACCATCTTCTTTACATGGATATTTTAAAACATAAAAAAAAAACAAACAACCAAAATGAGTCGAATAATTAATAAGTAGTACATCTTATAGTAAACATAATAAACATAGGGTTTTCTTGAAAGCATGCAGACTTAATACTTATACCTATACTAAGATAAACATGTAACATCATGTACTATGCATAGCTTATTAAACTTATTTTTCCCTTTCTTTAATAGCCAGCACACCTTAACTCCCGTGTGCAGGGTTGTGCACCGGTTCTCTTGCCTGCTGCCATAAGGGAAACCGGTTAACTTATATAACATATTATGGTGAACACGCTTAGATCCGTGTCTTACACATCCACCCATAATTGCATTGGTACCATGCATCTCTTATGGCCATTCTTAAAGGATTTTCATAATTTGTCTTTTATTTTTCTTACCATGATGCATGTAGAGCATATTATGACATAGCTTATCTTAATCATAAATGAGAACATATTATGATGCATGTAAAACATATAATAAGATGAGATTTTTTTATTCGTGTTTTCCTTGCTAAGCACCACTCCATAACTATCATAAATAAGCAGGCTTCCATTTCCGATTTGTTGATTCATTCTAATGGAGTTGTGCGATGGGATTTTACTTTTATTAGAGTTGTTCAGGATTGGGAACTTGGTGAGGTTGCAGATTTTTTCAATTTGTTGTATTCTCTGGTTATTGGAGGAAATGAGAGGGATCAAATGTTATGGAAGCACACGGCAAGTAAAAAGTTCACTGTTCGATCATACTATAAGTGTAACGCCCCAATAGAAGGCTCAAATCACATGACCTATACTCCAAAAGGACTAGTCAATGATACAATTGGAGCCTCATTAGAACCTTATAAAGAGCAAGAACTTCTTATTCCCAAGCAATGTGGGATCTCATACACCACCTACTCTTATTCTTATCATATGAGGTATCACAATCTCCCCCCCTTAAATTCCCGACGTCCTCGTCGGGTCTGTCCTTCGTAGGTGGCACGATTCAAGTCCCACATTTCTGGTTGGGATAGGCTCTGATACCATTTGTAACGCCCCAATAGAAATGCCTATACTCCAAAAGGACTAGTCATTGATACAATTGGAGCCCCATTAAAACAAAACCTTATAAAGAGCAAGAACTTCTCCTTCCCAATCAATGTGGGATCCCATACACCACCTACCCTTATCCTTATCATATGGGGTATCATAATAAGGTGTTAACTGTTCAGCATCACTTTTCCGTGAAAGAGTATTTGGAGAGTTCATGTGGCGTCCAAGGTTGCCTTTTTTATTTGGACAGCATCATTTGGGAATATTATGACAGTTCACAATTTGAGAAAGCGTGGCATGATAGTTATGGAGTGGTGCTTCATGTGTAAGAAATATGGTGAATCGGTGGATTATTTACTTTTACATTGTGAGGTGGCTAAGGCAATATGGGATGGTGTGTTTAGTAGAGCGGGGCTGGTTTGGGTAATGCCTAAAAAAGTGGTGGACTTGCGTGTTGGAATAGGCCTTATAGTTGTTCTCAAGTGACAGCTACGTGGAAGATGATTCATTTGTGCATTATGCGGTGTATTTTGATGGAAAGGAATGAGCGGTGTTTTAACAACAAGGAGCGTACTTTAGAGGAAATCTGGAAACTTTTTGTGTTTTACTTGCTTCAATGGTTTTCAGCTGTTGTACTTAATGGACAGACTGTTCATGAGTTTTTGTTTTCATTTCATATTTCTAGAATGTAATTAAGTGTTTTTTTTGTATACTTCCTGTGTACATGGGTTTCGTCTATTTCATTCGATGAATAAAAACTTTATTACTTATCAAAAAAACATGACATTGAAACTCACTATCATCATATCATAATTGGGTACGTAAAAAGGAGCTTTCAATAAAGGGTCATACATATATAATACTTAAAAATAACATTGTTTACCATACATGTAAGGGTATGATAATGCTACTTACATCTTTGCTTCTATTGATAACAAATGCGTTGATAATCACCTGCTTGAATTGCTGGAAAAGGGTTGGACTTGATAGGATGAGGTTGTTTCTTTTTTCGATCTCCTGAACTTGCATGAGTTATCTCGGGTTAGGGACTGGTTTCCAATTATCACGAAATTTTTTTTTTTTTGATAAGTAAAACAAGACTTTATTAAATCACCAAGTGTCAAGATACAAAGAAAAATGCCCTAATTATGTAGGCATATTAGAAACTAGGAAGTCATGAAGGTCCATGTCATTTAAGTCTACAACAATGGCCCAAGTACAAAGAGTCCTAAAAAATAACAATTTTAGCTCCTCCAAAGATCTCTATTTGTCTTTAGAAGTCCTCTCATTGCGTTCCTGCCATAAACACCACATAATACAGATATGGATCATCTTCCACACTGCTTTGATCTGTCTCACCCCACGGATTGAAGTCCAGCATGCCAATACATCCAAAACTGTTTCCGGCATAACCCACGCCAAATCCATTCTTTTAAACACCTCGTCCCAAATAGTCTTGGCTATCTCACAGTGTAAAAGTAAATGATTTACCAACTCACCCCCGCTTTTACACATACAACACCAATCTGCAATAATTATCCTCCTCTTTCTTAGATTATACGTAGTGAGGATCTTACCCAAAGACGCTGCCCACACAAAGAAAGGCTTTGGGAGGAGTCTTATGACACCAAAGTTTTCTCCAGGGAAACTGTATCTCTGGAACTTGTGTGAGAACCTTATAGAAAGAGCGAACAGAGAACACCCATTTCCTTGCAAGACGCCACCATAACTCATCTTCCTAGTGGATATTTGGACGATGAGAATATAAGAGACTATAAAAATCTACAAAACCCTCCATCTCCCAGTCCTGTGCCGCTCGGTTGAAATTGATGTTCCAGTGAATGTTCCTACCTGAGACTTTCATAACCTCTGCCACTGTGGCATCTTTGGTGCTTGCAATCAATAAAAGAGACGGAAACAGATCTAGTAGAACATTGTTACTACACCAAGCATCCTTCCAAAATCTGATCTTGGAACTTGTCCCCAATTGCAATCTAGTGTAACGATATAAAACCTCCCATCCTCTTCTAATATGTTTCCATAACCCCAATCCAGATGCTCCTCTAACTTCTCTGCTACACCACCCCTTGCCTAGATCACCATATTTGCTCTCGATCACAGTCTTCCATAAGGCCTCTGGTTCCTTGGTATATCGCCACAACCATTTGCCAAGTAAAGTCTGATTAAGGTGTCGTTTGGATTCGAAGATGAGTTGAGATGAGTTGAGATGAGTTAAGATGGGTTGTGAAAAATAGTGAAATTTGTAAGTTAAAGTTGCTGAATAGTAGTGAATAATAGTGAAATGAGTTGAGATAAGTTAAGATGAATTGAGATGGGCTGTGAATACAAATGAGGCCTAAATAACCTCAAATTTCTGACACCCAAACCGCCATTGGAGATAGGACGACATATCATTTCCTACTTAACTAAGTGGAATTTAAACTCATCTTCTAAGCCCCCCACATAAAATCTCTCTGTAACTTCTCAAGTCGACCTGTCACACTTGCCGGTAAAGGAAATAATGATAGAAAGTAGGTGGGTAGGTTAGAAAGTGTAATTTTGATTAATGTAGTCCGGCCCCCTTTCGACAAATACATTCTCTTCCACCCTGCTAGTCTCCTCTCTACTTTTTCAATCATTGTATCCCAAATCATATGAGACCTCGGTGCTATACCCAACGACAATCCCAGATAAGTCATAGGTAGAAACGCTATCTTACAACCCAAAATGCCAGCTAGCCAGCCAACTCCCTTATATCCTGAACTTCTCCAATCGGTACCAACTCAGATTTATCATAATTCACTTTTAAACCAGACACTGCTTCAAAACACAGCAGTAGTGCCTTCACAACCCTCAACTGGGTTTGATTAGCCTCGCACATGATAAGCGTGTCATCTGCAAACAGCAAATGAGAAATAGTTGTATTATCCCTATTCGGTGATCCAATCTAGAAACCACTGATAGAACCATTAGTCACTAAGGCTGAGATCATCCTACTTAATGCCTCCATAACAATAACAAAAAGTAAAGGAGATAACGAATTCCCTTGTCTCAAGCTACGAGAGCTTGGGAAGAAACCCTCTAGACTACCATTAATCAACACCGAGAACCGTACCGTAGATATACACCATCTGATCCAAGACCTCCACCTCTCTCCAAACCCACACCTACCCAGTAAATAAAGAAGGAAATCCCAATTAACATGATCATACGCCTTTTCCATATCTAGTTTGTACATAATCGCTGAGTTGCCAGCGTTCAATCTACTGTCGAAGCATTCATTGGCAATTAAAGCCGCATCAAGGATCTGTCTACCCTTAACAAAAGCATTTTGTGGTTTAGTAATAATCTTCCCCAATATCCCACTTAATCGATTGGCAAGCACTTTTGCAATGATCTTATAAGCACCATTCACTAAACTAATGGGCCGAAAATCTGTAATCTCAATGACCCCTACCTTTTTAGGGATTAATGCAAGAAAAGTAGTGTTAAGATTTTTCTCAAATTTTCCTACCAAGAAGAACTCTTGAAATACCTTCAAAAGATCCGCTTTAATCACCTCCCAACATTCTTGGAAAAAATCCATAGAGAAACCATCCGGTCCGGGAGCCTTATATTTTGCCATCTTTCTTATCACTGCAAAAACCTCTTCCTCTTCAAAAGCCCTCTCCAATCTGGTAACATCCCTTGGTTCAATAGTGTCAAAAGCCAATCCATCTAAAGAAGGCCTCCAACCCACCTCCTTCGTGAGAAACTTTTCAAAGAAAACAACTACATGGTCTTGAATAATTTCTTCTTCTCTATTCTCGGCCCCCTCAATTCTCAGCAATTCAATGTTATTATTTCTTCTATGTGAGTTTGCAATTCTATGGAAAAACTTCATACTCCGGTCCCCTTCCTTCAACCAAAGAGCTCTTGATTTTTGACGCCATGAGATTTTTTCCTGTAAGATTATCCTCTCAAGATCAGCAACCAACAAAATTTTTTGTGCTTGTTCCTCATTAAGTGGCCTCCCTTCTTGCAGTCTTTCTAAATACTGAATTTCCATCAATTTGGTATTTTTGCTCTCCTCCACATTACCAAAAGATTGTTTATTCCACTCCTTTAAATCCCTTCTTAAGGCTTTCAGTTTGTTTGCAAAAATGAAACTGGGTGTACCTTCAAAATGATATGAAGTCCACTATTGTTTGACACTTTCCACAAAACCTTCTGACTTCAACCACATTTTCGAATTTAAAATACCTTCTGCTGTTACAAATACCTCCACAATCCAGCAAAATAGGCCAATGGTCCGAGGTTATACGAATCAAACACTTTTTCCATACATCCGGAAAATGGCTTTCAAACTCCGGAGAAATCAAAAAACGATCCAAGCGGGACCAAGTCTGATTATTTGACCAAGTAGCTGGACCCCCTTCTAGTGGAAGGTTTATCAAGTTCAAATTAAAGATACACTCTGAGAACTCCAGGCTTGATGGCCTCAATCTTCTGCTTCCCAGACTTTCACTCTGGAAACGAACCACATGGAAATCCCCCCCAATACACCAAGGGAGCTCCCACCAACTTTGTACCCCTGCAAGCTCATCCCACAATAAACTTATGTTGACATCTAAGTTAGGCCCATACACACCTACAAATGCCCACAAGAAATCATCTGACACACACTTAAAAGAACAAGCTACCATATATCTCCCTATGTACTCCTCTACTTTCACTACCACCCGTCTATCCCACATTACCACAACTCCTCCCGAAGCCCCTGAAGAGGCCAAATATACCCAATCAACATAAATATTACTCCATAAACTCCGAATAATCCTCCTACTAATCATTTTCAGTTTCGTCTCCTGTAAGCATACAATGATCGCTTTCCACTCACAGAGTAGACGTCGAATCCGAAGACGCTTCTCTACCTCGTTTAGACCCGGACATTCCAAGATACAATCTTGGGCTTCATTGGGGAACATTCAGCCCCTTCCCTTTTGCCTTATTCCTGCTGGAACTAGCTTCCGAGTTCATCAACCACATCAATTTTTTTAATTCCCGACTTTTCTTTATGTTCCCCCTCTTTTTTTGGTGGTGTCCAGCTTCTATAGCAGTTAACAAGGCTATAAACTGCTCCTCATACCCATCACATTCAATTCCCACAACATGTTGAATTTCTTTAGCTTTATGTATAACTCAATCTGATGCTTGATCTGGAAAATAGTAATTTAATGGGATAAGATTCCCCATCTTATTATTCTGAAATTTCTGAAATCCCCATTGAAAACTCCTCCAACCCACAGGCCTCGGGGATGAAAAGTTCATCTTCCACGGAATGCATAAAATCATCTGAGTCATCTTCAACCTTAGCCAACTCGAGCTCCTCAACCGGTTTCACTGACACTGCCGCCGGGGCCAGAAACACCCTGGCACCACTCATCTGCGAGCTCTGGATCTCCAGAGACGAAGAAACCCGAGATTCTAAGCCTACCAAGGTCTGTTGCGCGCAAAACTCCGGCGAGACCTCACCGGCGACCCCCACTACCTCCATCGGCGACGTCTGTATCCCCGCAGCTTGACCCCTTGTCGTCGGTAAGCTGTTCGGCACAAACCCGAGGCTGTGAAGCTCAGTGGAGGGTATCGGGCTAGGGCTCGGGTTCTCGATATCTTCTGGCTCAGGTCCAGACCTGCCTATTTGGGCCCTGGGTTGAGACCCGCCTATTTGGGCCATAGGTTGTGACCCACAGTTCTGGGCGGTAGAGACCCGTTGCTCTTGGCCCTGAATTGAAGCCCGCTGCTTTGGGCCCTGGGTTGAGACGGCCCAGCCCCACCAAACGGGTCTTGTGACGTGGCCCGACGCCATACATTCTAGCCCTTATCCCTTTTATTTTTCTGTTGAGCCCCTTTATGGATTTTACTCCGCCCACTTCCCATTTCATGGCTTTTTAACTTATCAGCTCCTTCCTTTTCCTTAAATGAACCGACAAAGGCTACAATTGCAGCCATATCCCTCTGCAAGGCACGCAACTGCCCCTACATTTCCAACAGCTTCCGTTGCACCTCCCATGTCTGACATGCCACAAAGGCCCTGCCATGGGTATGGTTCAACGTACCATCACAACGCCAACGCCCCTTACCGCTGTCAGAAACCTTAGCACCAGCCACCTTCTCCTTCACAGATTTTGGTATCGACGTCGCGAGAACCTCCTTATACGACCGCGCATGGTGCTTCAGTCTCCCTCTTCCATCACTCGGTTGGTCTCCTCCAGGCAGACCACCTACCTTAGTGTCTTCTTTCCCTTGCTCTACCAACGCCTCCCTCATCTTCCTCCAACCCCATCCATTCTCACCTTCTGGAATACATAGAATATTCCTTCTCCCCCCCTGATTATACTCTGTAATTTCAATATATCTCCCTCTCCTATTTGCACAACGTTGAGCAATAATACTACAAAAACTATTGCGTGTTGCCGAGTACACCTCCTTTTTCCCCCTACTTAGGCTCTCCTCTAACATCTTCCCAAGCCACTGAATAGAAGAATATCCCAACAACAGCGAGTTCTCTGTTTTCCAACTTCACTCAATGACTCTCAAACCACCACCTCCACATTTTGCCAAAGTAAAGCACTTTGATTCAATAACTACTTCTCTAAAACGATCCATCTTAACCATCACCATGTCAGAAAAACTCAATCAAACGCAACATTGATGATGAAAAATGATACAGGAACTAGAACGAGAAGAAAAGTGTGCATGTGTACGGAGAGAATTTTCTAGGAGAGAGAAATCAGTAGGCCACAACATTTAGATAGCAAACTCCTCCAATTATCACGAATTTAACAACTAAAAATCAAATGGGGATCCATCCATATTTGGGCCTAATGGGCCGAACCTACTCTATTTTGAATCTAGATCCATAATTTCGTATCCAGTCCTATCTCTGCAATACTAGATCCTCAAATAATACAAACGGGCTAATGGCCCAATAAAATAATCTTCCTTCGAGCTGTAACAAAATTGGGCCCGTGGTCCAAACTTCTAAAGCCTATAAAATTTGATTCTAGATGCTACATTTTCTCTATCCTTTTATGCAATTTAACATCTTTCCATATTTTCCCAGAAAGGTTAAAGGATATTTTTATTGTTTTCTTTTATATATTTATTTTATTTTTATGTAGGTGAAGGATTAAAGGAATTTGAAGGATGTCTGTAACCATGATTGGCTTACAATTCTGCTACGTGCCTGCTTCATATGTGTAACATCTTATTTACATGGCTTCAGTTGTAATGGCCTTTGCTGTGTTGTGTAGGATAATTTAGATTGCAGTCAAAGTATTGAGAATGATGCAGCTGAGGCCCTAAAAATGGACATGTCTCTTACGACTCCAGGTGTAAGCGTAGCAGGAGGAGGAACCCGAGCTGGGCTTTTTAGGACACCAATTTCTGGTGGAGTTCAGAGTGCCACCTCAGCTCATGGTTTACCTAGACCAGCCTTAGCAGTTCGTAATCTAATGGAGCAGGTAAATGCTGTTTGTTTGCTCCTAGGTAATATTATTTCTGGTAATTTTTTTCGTACTTACCCTTCTTTGGGGTCAACTTTTTATCACATCATATTAGCAGCTTCCTCATGTTTTGTTGTTTTCAACTTTTGAATGTGTGTCTTGCTTTGTAATTTAAGGCCAGATTTGCTCATTTGTGCACGGTGATGTCTCGGATGCACCACCGACGAGAAGGGTATCCATTCGGATCTTTGGTAGATTTTGCACCTGATTCAATGGGGCGTAAGTCATTGAGTTTTTTATAATTATGTTGAAAGATCTAGTCTTTTTTTCCATCTATTAAATTTATTGTGCCGTTATATGGTTCAACTTTTCCTCATGCTACTGGTTCACAGGAAAGTATATTGTGACCACCTAACTAAGTATTCAATGATGGCCTTTGTTGTATAGTGTATGCCCTATAATTCGATATGTTGAACCATTTAATTTCTTATGGTCCTCATCTTGGACCATTGACTATCGTTTGTATGTGTAATGATGGTCACTAATAAGTGTAATTGTGTTAATTGTTTTTGTTGTACGTTTTATCTACAGATCCATTATTTTCGTTTTCGCCATTGGCCATCCACACACGAAACTTGTTAGCAGATCCCAGATGCACACTTGTTGTGCAGGTAGCTATATGATGTTTTCTCTCACTAATTGTATTTGCACTAGTTGTTGTTATCCATGTATGGACTTTATTGACAGTTGGTTTCATAGATACCTGGATGGAGTGGCTTGTCAAATGCTAGGGTAACTATATTTGGTGATGTCTACCCGCTTCCAGAGCATCAACAGGTGATTTCTCTAATTGATATATAGCGAAGGAAGTATTGGGGTAGGCCTGAAAGTAGTTGGAAGTACTTGCTTTTCTTCCATGCCCTTAAGAATGACGTGGAAGACAAAGCATGGGGCCCATCATGAATCTTGTCCCAACAATGGGTTCTCATTATAAGCTGGGCATGCAACATGGTTTTAGATATTTTTTAGTTTATATATATTTATTGATAATTAATAAGAGATTTATTACCATAAATAGGCATAACCCAAGTACACAGGAAGTATACAAGAGAAAATACCTACATACAGCGTCTAAAAGGAAAGAAAAAACTAGAAAAACTCCAACATTTCATCACCATTCATTACAATGGCCGTAACCCATAGACATAGAGTTTTAAAGAAAAATTCCCTAATTTCTTACGACATTTAGTTTATATCTTTGACATCTATTCACTTGATTTGATAGTTATAAAGGGTACTATATATTTTTATTTTTCTATAAATTTAAAGAATGTTATAGATTTAGGGCATATTTGGCCAACTTGAGAATTTTCAAAATTCTCAAAATTTCTCATAACTTTATTCCTAAACATCACTCAAACACAAAATATTTTTCAATTTCACATTTTCAACTTTTTAATCTAATCATTACCTATTCATTACTTAAACAGAAAAATTAATAAACTCTTACAAACTTCAAAACAAAAATAGTATTAAAAAATTTCATTCAAACAATTTTTAACTTTATCTATTCACTTTCACAAACTCCAATACAATACTTATTTTAAAATATATTTTTATTCAAATTTTTCTCTCCTTTCCCAAAGCCCAATAAAACATCTACACTCAAACCATTTCACTACTATTCACAAAATTTTGAGAACGATTTGGGTTTGAAAATTAGATCTGTAAAAGGTAGATTTGCACGACATGTCGTTCAATGATCCTCTGTTAGTTCTTCCAGGAGCTATGATGGTTCTAACGTTCTTTTAGTCTTTCTTTTATTTTTATTTATTCTCTAGAATGAAAGCGGAAAACAGGTAGGTCGAACCTACCCCAGGCAAAATTATTATTTATCACTCTATTGACTTTGGTTTCCTACCCCAGGCAAAATTATTATTTATCACTCAATTAACTTTGGTTTTGTTTCTAGGAATGGGCTCATAAGCAGTACATAGCAAAGCATCAACAAGGGCCCTCTCAACAGTGGGGTAACTTCTACTACTTCAGGATGCAGAACATAAGGTCTGTCTTTAGTAATTTCGTTAACCAGACACGTTCTTGTTCTCTGACCTCCCTTGCACAGTGTCTGTTCTGTAAGTCTGGAAACTACAGTTTTTTTTTATTTTTTATTAGAAGTTTAATTTAAGTGCAAACATACAAGTTGGAATGAGGAACCTGTCATGGACAAGGAGAGATCACTTTAACCTTTACGTACAGGCCCCTTGTGGGGGTTAAATCCACTATGCTGTAGGCTATTAGAAATGAAGATCTGCAAATGAATAGGTTGCATATTGAAAACTAGCTCCTCAGTATAAACTAGATAGGTGTTTCCTCTTGTATAACATCTTGTGTACTTGGGCTATGCCTATTCTGTTAATACAATTGTTTACTTATAAAAAAAATAAAAAATAAAAACTAGCTCCTCAGTGCCATTTTTTTCTGAATCTTACTTGGAATGGAACTTACCTAAAAGGATGGTATTCGAACAATGGAGAGGAAATTTCTCTTAGATGATAAGCAAGATGGAGTGACAATGAAATTTTTTTCAACTCAAAGTACAGTATTCAAGGGGGTTTCTGACCTTCCAAAGGGAATAGTTTTCAGAGAAAATATGGTACCTTAGAAGCTTCTTGATGGTTTGAGAGATCACCCTATAGGTTTTCTTATCTAGGAGAGCTAGTTTACCTCAAGGGCACCCAAGTAGTCATAATCTTTGTATTTAGCTCTCCTGGGTCTTAAGAAGAGAGATGTCCAATTAGTTACAACTTTTAGTGTATTTGGCTGGAAAGGAATGGTTGGAGTTTTGAAGATCAAGAATGCTCTTTGGATGATCTTAGATGTTTCTTCTTTCATACTTTGTTTTTGTGGGCTTCTGCGATTGTCCTCAATGGACTAGTTCTCATGATTTTCTTGTATCCATTTCTAGTTCCTAACTTGTAACTAGGTTTTATCCATGTAAACTTCTTGTGTACTTGAATTTTGCCTATTTACTTGATCAATAAAATCTTTTTTTACCGATTAAAAAAAAACTTCACAATTTTTGGTGGGATACCCAGAGGCAACTCCTTACCATCCTTAAGATTCTTGGCCTTTTTTTGCATATCCTCAAAAATCTGATTGTTTCTTTTTCTCCAAATGCTTTAAATCTTAGTTTGGATTTGCACATGCTATAATTTGCATTTTTTTTAAGGTAAACAAGAAGTTTTATTCATAAGAAAAGAAGGCATAGCCCAAGTACAGTGGATGTATACATGAAAAGTACCTACTAGAGTTTACAACCAAAAGTAGAAAATCTTGGACATTTAGCCCATTATAATCAATGACCCCCACCCATAAGAACGAAGTTTTAGAAAAAGAGAACTTTAAGCTCATCCATTTTCCTCTCGCGATCCTTGAATCTTCTATCATTTCTCTCCCACCAAATGCACAAACACATACATATAGGGGCCATCTTCCATATAGTTGTCACTTGGGGATTGCCTTGGAGGCCTCTCCAGCTTGCTAGAAAATCCACAAGCCTACGAGGCATGACCCATGATATTCCAATTCCCGCATCCCACATGGTCCTAGCCACCTCACAATGTAGAAGCAGGTGACCTACTAATTTCCCTTCTTATTACACATGCAACACCAATCCAACATCATTACATGATGTTTCCTCAAATTGTCTAGGTAAAAATCTTGCCTAAGGTGGTTGTCCAAACAAAAAAAGCTGCTTTTAGAGCAGTTTTTGTCCTCCATATATTCCTCCAAGGAAAAGTGGTCATACTGTGACTAGTTAGAACTTGGTAGAATGATATGACTGTGAATCTACCTTACTTGGAGGGGCTCTCGCTGATCTTGTCTATGGTGCCTTAGTCACTCTTACGGAATACAATAAAGCAAAAAACTCGATGATAACCTCCAACTCCTAATCTTGTGTTACTCTATTGAAATCTACATTCCATTCAAGGGAGCAATCAGAGAAGACCAAGAAATCAGCTACTGAGGTGTCCTTTGCCCATACAAGCTCGAAAATGGTAGGGAATGTGTCTTTGAGGCTTTGTTCACCACACCATTTTTCATACCAAAATTTGACTTGAGAACCGTCACTCACCTCAATACGTGCATGTCTTAGAAAAATCTCCCATCATTTTTTAATGTGTTTGCAGAAACCTACCCCATATGGTCCGTGTAGTAATTCAAGCACCATCCTCCACAAGTTTCCTGGACTTCGAATCAATATGTCTTCCACATAGCCCCCCTTTCTTGTTGGTACCGCCACAACCATGTACCCAAAAGAGTTTGCTTGAACTTCATCGAGCTATGGATCCCCAATCCACCTCCAGATATTGCTGTGCAAACAATTGCCAATGTACTAGATGAAATTTGAACTCTTCCTCCATCCCACTCCTCAATAAATTTCGTTGTAGTTTCTCAATACGGTTGGCAACCTTTATAGGGAGCGGGCACAAGAATAGGAAATAGGTGGGTAGGTTAGAAATGGTACTTTTGATTAGAGTAAGCCTACCCACTTTAGACAAGTATAACATCTTCCAAGTAGCCAATTTACGCTCCACCTTTTCAATCAAAGCATTCCAAATCCCCTCTGATTTGAAGGAAGCACCCAACAGTTGGCATATTTCATGGGTGGAGAAGATATCTTGCATCCCAAGGGGCGAGCTAGATTCACCGCATTAGGGACAACCACCACCGGGACCAATTCTGACTTTGAAAGGTTCACTCTCAAACCAGAGAGCTTCAAAACAAAGAAGTGTCCTCAAAGATTGAATGAGGCCATGATTTGCTTCACAAAAGATGAGAGTATCATCGGTAGAAAGCAAATGAGAATATCAATAGAGCCATAATCACCATTCTCCACCGAAAAGACGTAGAAAAAATCGCCTTCCACAAGGCCCGAGATCATCTTGTTGAGAGTTTCTATGACAATAATGAAGAGTATTGGAGAGAGTGGATCCCCCGTTCTCAAACCATAGGAGGTGTCAAAGAAACTCACCAGAGAACCAGCCACCAAGATAGAAAAGTGAACAATAGAAATACAATTCGGCCCAAGCACACCATTTTTCCCCAAAACCACTTCTTGCAAGTAGATAAAGCAAGAAGTTCTAGTTGAAATGATCATAAACTTTCTCCATGTCTAGTTTGCAAAGTAACCCAGGTTCTTGAGATTTGAGTAGTCCGTCCAAACATTCATTTGCAATTAATACTGAATCAAGAATTTGTCTATTTATGAAGAATACATTTTGAGGTTTCGAAATTAACTTCTCCATTGCCTTACTCAATCTATTCGCTAAAACTTTAGAAAGGATATTATACACCCCATTTTCAAGGCAAATAGGGCAGTAATCCCAAACATCCATGAATCCCATCTTTTTGGGAATGAGGGCTAAAAAAGTAGCGTTGAGACTTTTTCAAACCTTTCATTAGCATGAAACTCTTGAGACACCCTCATGAGATCATCCTTGATCACTTTCCAATAAACTTGGAAGAAACCCATGGTAAAATTGCAAGGGCCTGGAAGAGTCAGGGAAGGAAGTGCCAACAGGGGGAGGCATAATGATAGGGCACATCTTGGTGCCCCATGAAGCCTAAGATTTTGTCATGGAATGTTTGGGGGCTGAATGACCCGAACAAGCGCCTACGGGTGAAGAACCTAATTCGGGAATGGAAGGTTGATGTAATCTGCTTGAAGAAGACTAAGTTGAAGATTGTTGACAGGAATATAATCAGAAGTTTGGTTTTGCAGGAGTATATGGGCCTAATGTCGACATCAATAGAAGACTTTTATGGGATGAGATCGTAGGCTTGTGTAGTTGGTGGGGCTGCTTGTGGTGTATTGGAGGGGATTTTAACATCACAAGATTCCCGAGTGAAAGGTCAGGGGACTCTAGTATCAGGCCAGCCATGGCATATTTTTATCCCTAGTTTTCGAGCTGAATTTGGTTGATCTACCTCTGGCGGAAGGAGACTATACCTAGTCATCCAATGGGAGGACCTGGTCCAGACTGGACATATTTATTGTCTCTCCTTCTTGGGAGGTCCACTTTCCTAAATTATGCCAAAAACGCCTTCCCGGACTATGCTCTGATCATTTCCCCTCTTATTGGATTGTGGGGGCCTCCATGAGGGGTGAAGATACTTTTAATCCGAAAACATGTGGCTGAAAGTAGATGGGTTCATGGATAAAGTAAGCTCATGGTGGTCCTCCTATCACTTTTCGGGCACTCCTAGTTTTGTGTTGGGTAGGAAACTTAAAGCTTTGAAAAGTGATCTGAAAAAATAGAACAAGGAAGTCTTTGCGAACATTAATGACCAATGGAAAATTCTTTTTCAAGAGTTGCAGAATTTTGATGAAAAGGAGTCTGATGGGGCTCTCTCAAATGAAGACAAGGCAAGGAAAAGGGTCATCAAGGTTGAGCTGGAAAAAATCACCCTCATGGAGGAGATTTCTTGGTGACAAAAATCCTGGGCTCTTTGGTTAAAGGAAGGGGACAAAAGCACAGTTTTATCACCGAGTAGCCAACTCCCACCGAAGAAATAATGCCATTGAGGTTCTCCATTCGGAAGGCATGGTGGTCACGGACAATGTAGAAATTAAGGATCACATTGTTCACTTCTATGCTAAACTACTCACAGAACAACACACTTGGAGGCCTAAGGTAGACATGCTGGTTTTTGATTCAATAGATCTGGCAAGTGTGACTTGGTTGGAGCAAGCATTTGATGAGGATGAGGTACTTGGCGTGCTAAGAGGGATGGATAAAGATAAGGCACTAGGCCCAGATGGCTTCTCAATAGCTTTCTTTCAGGTTCCTGGCATATTGTTAGGGAGGACGTCATGAAGGTTTTTCTTGAATTTCACTCAACCATGAAATTTGTGAAAAGCCTTAACGCATCATTCATTGCTCTTATTCCTAAAAGGGCAAGGTCGGTGGAGGTGAAAGATTTTCGTCCCATAAGCCTGGTAAGCGGGGTATATAAGATCATTTCAAAAGTCCTAGCTATTCAGATGAGCAAAGTCATGGTGAAGATCATCTCGAAGTCACAAAATTCTTTTGTCAAGGGAAGACGGATTCTAGACTCCGGACTCATTGCCAATGAATGTTTGGACAGCAGACTCAAAGTCGGCACCTCGGTATCCTTTTTAACATGGATATAGAGAAGGTGTTCGATCACGTAAATTGGGACTTTTTTGTTTATATCCTTGGTAGACACGGATTCGGGGAGAGATGGTGTCAATGGCTAAAAGATTGCATCATAACCGTCAGATTCTTGGTCTTGGTAATGGCACTCCAAAAGGCTTTTTCAATAGCTCTCGGGGTTTGCGACTAGGGGACCCTCTGTCCCCTTTCCTATTTGTTTAGTAATGGATGTGATGAGCAGAATGTTGAATGCGGTGGTGGACAGGGTTATAATCTTGGGTTTCTCGGTGGTCAGCTCCTCGAATGGTTCTTTACAGGTATCTCACCTCCTTTTTGTCGACGACACCTTGATTCTTTGCGAGCCTGATCCCGACCAGATTCGCTCCTTTAAGGCACTATTGCTTGGCTTCGAAGCTATCTTCGGCCTTAAGGTGAATTTATCTAAGTCTGAAATGGTTCTTGTTGGGTTGGTTCATAACTTAGGTGAATTGGCTGCCATCTTGGGCTGCACAGTGTCATCCTTGCCTATGAAGTATCTTGGTCTTCCTTTGGGGGCTCCTCATAAATCCAAGGCAATGTGGGATGGAATTTTCAAAAAGATTGAATGTAAATTGGCAGGTTGGAAACGGATCTATTTGTCCAAAAGTGGTAGAATGACCCTAATCAAGAGAACACTATCCAATCTCCCAACATATTTCCTATCTTTATTTCTCTTGCCTGTAGGGGTGGCTAATAGATTGGAGAAGATTTTTCATGATTTCTTGTAGGGAGGCCTAGAAGATGAGAAAAAATTCCACTTAATCAAGTGGGAGAAAATCTGCACCCCTCTATCTTGTGGCGGCTTGGGGATTAGAAAGTTGAGAATCTTCAATTCTGCTGTATTAGGGAAATGGCTATGGCGGTACCATTGGGAGGGGATGCTCTTTGGAGAAATGTCATTGAAGTAAAATACAGGAGCATTTGGGGAGGATGGTGCTCTAATGAAGTAAGAGGAGCATATGGGGTCTGAGTTTGGAAATGTATCAGGAACGGATGTGCAGATTTCTCCTACAATTCCAGAATTGAGGTGGGAAGGGGGAACGTGAACCAGATTCTGGTCTGACATATGGTGTGGTGATATAGCCTTGAAGAACGCTTTCCCTTCACTCTATAGGATCGCGTTGGACAAGGATGCTTTAGTGGCTGATAACATGGTCACTTCCGCTGGTTCCTTCCAATGGTTGGTGAGGTTTACTAGAGCTGTCCAGGATTGGGAGGTGGGAGACATTACAGAACTTTGCAGGGCATTTTACGTGCTGAACCTAAAAGCTGAAGGGGAGGACAGGTTGCGTTGGAAGCATACCGGTAACAACTTCTTCTCAGTCAAATCCTTCTACAAGGTTTTGTCGCCACATTCTTCTATTGCTTTCCCTTGGAAGAGTATTTGGAGGAGTTATGTTCCACTTAAAAGTTACTTTTTTTAGCTGGCTGGCTTCCCATGGAAAAATATTGACTATTGGTAAGCTAAGAAAGCGAGGATTCCTAATAATGGATTGGTGTTTTTTATGTGTAAAAGCATTGGAGAAACAGCGGATCATCTTCTTTTACATTGTGAAATGGTCAAGGCTTTATGGGACGATATCTTCTCTAGGCTTGGCATTGCTTGGGTCATGCCTAGGAAGGTGGCTGATTTATTGTTATGCTGGAGACGAATTCAGGGTAATCATCAAATAGCGGCTGTTTGGAAGATGGTGCCTCTATGTTTAATGTGGTGTACTTGGAACGAAAGGAATGGTTGTTGCTTTGACAACAGGGCATGGTCAATGGAAGGGTTTAGGGACTTTTTCTACCATATATTGTTACTTTGGGCTTCAACCATTGTATTGAATGAGACTAGCCTTAATGACTTTTATGCTGATTTTCCCAGCACTTAGCTTATAATTAGGTTCACCTCTTGTATACTTCTTGTGTACCTGGGCTATGCCTAATTATGTGATTAATAAAATTTCTTATAAAAATAAAAATAAAAAAATGCCAGGGCATGGAGCCTTGTTACTAACCATGCTATGGATCACTTTTACACTTCATCTTCTTCGAAGGGCCTCTGAAGCCACCCTGAACCTTGTGGTCTAATGATTCAAAACTTAATCCATCAACTTTCACTATCCATGCGTACTATTCTGAGAGAAGATGCTCGTAGTACTGTACGATGTGATTCTTGATGGAAAACTGGTCTGAGGAAACTGCTCTGTCTACCATCAACATCTCAATTGCATTGTTCCTCCTATGTGAATTAGCCAACCGATGGACGAACTTCGTGCACTTGTCTCCCTCCTTCAGCCATAGTGCCCTGAATTTTTGTCTCCATGCGAGTTCTCTCATATTTAGATAGAGTTCTTGCCTCCTCCTCACCCTTGAGACTCTGTAACTCCTCAAAGAGAGAGAGAGAGCACCTTTGTTGAGTCACATTTCCAAAAGCTTGTTCATTTCATCGCTCTAGATCAATTTTCAGCACTTTTAACTTCCATTATGAAGCTTGGGGAGTCTTGGAAGCAGTAAGACAATTACCATTGTTCGATCCTATCTACAAAATTGTCTAATTTAAGTCACATGTTCTCAAATTTAAAATACCTTTTGCCCCCTTGGATGTCTCCACAGTCTAAGATGATAGGGAAATGATCAAAATATAACCTTGCTAGTCTTTTTTGAATTACATCCAGAAAATGTAACTGCCAATCTGGAGTTATAAAAAACCCATTAATCCTGAGCAAGATGGGTCGTCCCGGTTGTTGGACCATGTGAACGTGCCTCCAGATAATGGAAAACCCATAAGATCATGTTTGAAAATGAAATCAGAGTAATCCTTCATAGCGGGGTTAATGTGAGACGCACTCAATCTTTTGCTCGGAAAGTGAGTGCCCCCCCTTCCCCCCCACATTACAGCTTGATATCTCCCACCAACTAGGAAGCCCCGACAACACTTCCCACAACAAACTTCTTTTGAATCAAGATTAGGGCCATATACTCCAAAAGCCCGCATGAATTCGTCTTTTATATTCTTAAAGGAGCAAGCCACAGTAAACTCTCCCACATATTCATCCGGTCTCTTTACCACCCTTTTATAATACATAAATAAAACACCCCCGACTGCCCCTTTAGATGGCAAGTACGACCAACCAACTTGTTGGCATCTCCATAGGCTCCGAGCTAATTCTCTTGTGATAAATTTCAGCTTGGTCTCCTGCAAACAAATTATATCACCCTTCCATTAATGAAGTTTCTAACTTGGAGCAACTTCTTACTCTCATTTAGCCCCCTTACATTCCATGATATAATTTTTGCTTTCATAAGAGACCATCTTTGCTCTAACCTTGTGTCACCCCCCGTTAGAGCTCCTTTCTTCTACATCATCATTTATTGCTCAAGTATGCCTCTTTAGTTCTTTCTCTCTTGTTTTGGCTGAATGGAGAGATGGATCCGAGTTGGGATGGGAATATCCAGGCTCTATAGCTGTGAGTAAAGCCATGAATACATCTTCAAAACCCTTGCACATGATCCCTACACAATGCTTAATCTCCATAGCTTTTTGAATTACCAAATTGGACACGTTAGGGTGAAATAAGTTTAGAGGAATAGGTTCTTCCCCTTCATTTGGTGTCCTGCCCATCCCTGTGTACTCCTCCCCTTCCACCACTAGTTTTGACGACTATTGCTTCACTCCACCTCCAGTAGACTCAAATTAAACCAAAGCTCCTTCCATTTCAGCCTTCCCAAACATGCTTTGATTTCCCCCCACTATTTCCTCACCCTCAAAGTCGACAGATGATTATTTTTGAGCTAAAACGTCATTTTCCTATGCCGGTAGCATCAACATTCAGATACATATACATGAGCATAATATATGAACGCTTAACAAGGCATATTTCATCTTTCCAAAACTCCAAACATGTCATTTGAACCAACTATTTTAGTAAGTATCATTTGAACATAACATGCACATATAAGGTACAATTTAATCATAACAGGCGACAAGTAGCAATTCAATAATCAATTTAAGCAATCAAAATGCAGAGTTTACACGTAAACATAAGTACATTATCCAAGAGTAAGTTAGCGGCTAACTTATAAAGCTCCACAAAGTATTATTTTCTAATATTCAAGCAAGCTGAAAGTATATATTGTAACTATTAGACTTTGGAAAAACCAAAGATACGTTTCGTGTTCTGGGGTCTGTGCTCCTAACCCTAATTGGCTAAAAAGCTTTCTTTTGTGATACTTGAATCACACAAACGCATGGCTTGAGAAACACAAGTGAGTGTGTGTATGACAAGTACGGCTTCATCCAACAACCCTAATAGCCGAAAGTGCATGGCACTCAAGATTGGACTTCTTCAAAAAGTGACTAAGTTAATCCCTACATGAAACCCTAGTGATGGCCGAGCATGTCTTATTTCTACGAAGGTCTCTCTCCCTTTCCAATTTGCCATCAAGGATTTGGTCTCTTAGAAAAGAAAACCCTAGACAAACCATACTCATTAGGATTTAAGCATGGTTGCCTTCTCATGGTCGAACCAATAACTCCATCATTCCCATGAGACTTACAACAATGCCACAACACAAGACAGACTTACAACGGAGACTTACACATCAACCATCTCCATTCTAGAGAGATTTATTTCTAACCTGGAGACCGCTTCAAAACACAGCAAGACAGCCTTTAAGGATTGAATATGACCTGGGTTTGCCTCCCAAAATAATAACGTATCATCTGCAAACAAAAGATGCGAGATAATGGTAACACCATGGTTAGTATCCCCCATTGAATAACCTGAGAAGAAGCCACCCTCCATTGTAGCCGAAAACATTCTTCTTAGGGTCTCCATGACTATAACAAATAAGAGGGGTGATAATGGATCACCTTTTCGCAACCCCCACGAACTGTTAAAGAAACCCAAGGGATCACCATTTACCAAGATCGAGAAGCGAACCATTGATACACAATGCTGCATCCACACCCTCCATCTCTCTCCAAAACCACATCTCCTCAATAAATAACACATGAATTCCCAATTAATGTGATCATAGACCTTCTCCATGTCTAGTTTGCATAAAATAACTGAGACTCCTAACTTGATCCTGCTGTCCAAACATTCGTTAGCAATAAGGACCAAGTCCAATATTTGTCTACCCTCAACAAATGCATTTTGAGACTTAGAGATGATTTTATCCATAACTGTGCTCATCCTATTAGCAAGGACTTTTGATATTATCTTGTACATACTTCCCACAAGACTAATAGGTCGGAAATCTTGCACCTCTATTGCACCAGTCTTTTTAGGATAAGTGCAATAAATGTAGCATTTAAACTCGTCAAATTTCCCAAAAGTGAAAAATTCATGAAAAACTTGCATGAGCTCCAACTCGAGTATGAAATCAGAGAATTCAACCATTGCATGGTTTTGTCGTCTCTCCCCCGATCTCTCACTCAGAAACCTTGTCACATTGAAATCCCCTCCAATACACTATGGGACATCCCGCTGATTTAGTCAAAGCTTAAATTTTCACTCCTTCCGTGCTACCTCCCGCTGATTCTTTGGACCTCAGTTTAGAGAGCATGCAAAGGCTCCATGGACCAAGATGAGCTCTGAATTTCCAAGTTGGGCTTGCTAATTGCTTAATCTTGCTAGTGGGTGCCTGGCCAAAAATGCATCTATAAAAGTAATTGCAAGTTTAATATAAATCCTTTCCTTCCTCTCATCCTTTCCTTCCTCTCCATGAAACCTCTCTCTCTCTCTCTCGGAAGATTTTTATTGATTTACAATTCATTGACTATCCAATCTTTTGAATGTGGGTGAAGTGTGCTGCACCCAGGATAATGGTGACCTGTACTCTAATTTTGTTCTTCTCTATATGGCACTTTCTTGTGATAATTCTCTATGAAAAATTTGGGATGAATTTTTAGTTGTCTATGTTCATTTTTTGCTTTCAGTGACGTCTATTTTATTGGAGGTTTTGGCACTGTTGCTTGGGTTGATGTCAACGAATATGAGACCCTTCAACCTGATAAGATTGCAGTTGATGGAGGCGAGCAAAACTTAAAGGTAAACTGAGTTCTTGCAAACCACACAAAAGCAATAACTGTAAAGAAGAAAGAAAGAAGAGGCTTTGGAATTTTTTGCAGGCTCTTTAGTTTTGACTTATGATGTAGAATGACTATTTTTCTTTGATTCTATTTCCTCCTTTATTGTTAGCTGGTCATTATTAGCCTTTTAATTGCTGTGCACATCAGTTTTGAAGAGGATATGTGTGATACCCCATATGATATGGATAAGGATAGGTGGTGTATGGGATCTCACATTGCTTGGGAAGGAGAAGTTCTTGCTCTTTATAAGGTGTCAATGGGGCTCCAATTGTATCATTGACTAGTCCTTTTGGAGTATAGGTCATGTGGTTTGGGCCTTCCATTGGGACATTACAATATGATTCTTCTTCAGCAATGAAATGCTGTATGTACTTTTTAATAGACCTGAGATAGATCAGGCTTTGTTTAATAGATTTTATTACCCCTGGTTATATGTATGGCCGCTTGTAGTAATCATCAGCTTGTATGGGTCTTCAACCAGAATTTTGCTCAGAGTGCTTTATCGATAAATGCAATTCAAAAGGTATAATTGGTTTTAGTTTGCTCTTTTTAGGAACTGAACGCAATCTTCTCAAAGCCCCTGAAAGAGCTTTTGTCCACCGAAACTGAGGTAGATGATGCTGCTCTCATATCAATAGACAGCAAGGGAATCGATATAAGAGTTCGTCAAGGCGCACAGGTACTTCTCTAAAGGATTCTTTTCTAGAATCAACTCAAGGGAGCAACCTTTTGTAGATTTACCTTTTTCCTGGTGCTTCAACTATAGACATGTTCATTTGTCTTATTTACTTACAGTTCAACATACAAAGGATATCATTTGAAGAAGGGCATGCTGTTGAAACATTAGAGGAAGCCAAAGCGGCTCTTTGGAAACTAATACACAAGGGTCGAGTATGCAATTTGCAGAAATAGCCGTTTCACTGCATGTAGTGCATCCGGTTTCTTTCATCTGGGAAACAAGACTCAATGTGTCTCACATTTTAGAGATCAGCAAACTCTACCTTTTCTTCTTTTACTTGTCACCTGACTTTGTAAATACTTGCAGCCCTGGGATGGTTCAGTGCGGATACTTAGTTATGCCCTGGGATGCTTAGTAGATGTTCAAATTTTTTATTTGTGGGAAGTTGCCTGAAGCATCTATAAGAATCTATTACCTATATAATTTATGATCATTTTCCTCTTATTCTATTGAGCATTTCATTATTTCATTTTATTTATTGAGATATCCCAAACTTTCACATGCTAAAAGCACCTTTCATTGTATTGTTTTTCATACAATAATAAACCCACTCAACTTTTTGACATTAATTTTTTTTTTTTTTTAAAAGTCTGAAATTTCTACAATTTATGATATTTAATACAATAAAAGGGAAAAAAAGACTTTTCATAGCATAGTAGTTAGGGGGTGTCAAATCGTGTTAACGGGTCATATTCGTGTCGTGTCAAGACATGTACATTACACTTAACGGGTCAACACGAACACGACCCGTTAAGAATTTCGTGTCAAAATTTCAAACCGAACACGATACGGTAAGATAACGGGTTGACACGATACGACCCGTTATGACCCGTTAATAAATAATAAATAAATTGACACGATATGACACGACACGACCCGATTGACTTAATTGATTTTATATAAATATTTAAATATAAATAATATCTATAAAAAATAAAAAATTAACTACAAGTCTAAAATTACAATTCAAACAAATATGATCCACAATTTTTATAATAATATTCATTATCAAATATAATAAACAAAACATATCATGTTAATATATTAATGTTACAATCCCAAATATAATAAAAAATTTAAAATACAGATCTAAACAAATTTAGAACTTGAAGAAGAAAGTGGAGCATCCTTTTTGCCCTTTAGGTCTAAGGGTATAAAGGTAAATTTAATTTTCTTAACGGGTCATAACAGGTTGCCCGTTAGTGACCCGTTAAGCAATTGTGTCATAACAAGTCAACCCGTTTTGACCCGAACCCGTTAAAGTTAAACCCTAACCCGCTTTTATCGTGTCGTGTTCGTATTGGATTAACGGGTCGTGTCACATATTGCCATCCCTAATAGTAGTAATTGATTTATTACTTGTCCCTACGACGTTCTCACTTAATTGTTCTATCATTTTATTATTACTTTTCCAATAAAGAAAAACGACTTTATCTTATTGTAGGTATTAACTCTTGGATGCTCACCCATTTGCTTTCCTCGTCTATTAACAATTCTATTTGATGAGGAATATGTGCAGATTGACAACTATTATTAATGTTTGAAAGAGACTTAGGAATATGTTATTAGATAAAAAGTTGTGGCTACAACCAATGTCAGTTATTTTCTTCCGAGGAATGCTTTGTATCAGTTACTATTAACTCGTATACTCGCACACCTATAATTTTTTTATAGGATGTGGAGGTGTTTTTCATAGGGTGTGAGGTGGTAAATAGTGACTGATGTGAATAATTTCTTTTCTTGCATTACGATAGTGAAGTTACCATGTCTAGAGCACACAGTAATGTGTACAAAGAAAAGTGAAGTATATGACATGAGAATGTTAAACAACTAATTCTCAAGGGAATATAATAACAATTGTCTAAGGTCAGGTAATATCTTGGCAAATCCTTTTGTCAAAGGTTTATCTAAAACATTGGTAAGAGTAGCATCAATTGGAATTGGATTGAAAAACTTTTTAAAAATCACAAGTAATGGAAACCCAAGTTTTTTTGGACTAAAATCTAATAAAAGATTTAGTGAGTAACAAGAAGTTACTTATCCATGATTAGTGCAGCACATAAATATTTAAGTCCCACTTAAGATGGATATGTGCAGGCTGTTATGATTGTGAAAAATGAGTTATACTCTAAATGAAGTTCATATGTTAGAAATAAAACTTACTTCTTAATAAGGACGTGAAGGAAATTCGCCTATATGAACATTGAAGTCGTGCCGCTTCTAATAAGAGCCGGGTTTACTCTTGTAAATGTTCATGAAACCAAGCTGTAGCATAATGCCATAAAAAAAAGTGCTAGGAAATTAATTTTTAATGTGAACTAAATATTTTTATGCTTGTATTATTTCCAATTATGACCTATAAGAGTTTTGGCTTAAGCTTAGTCCACCAATAATTTCTTTAGCGTGTTGAAATAATTAAACTAAGGCAAAAGTCGAAAGACAATCAATTATGTAACATTACAACCTAGTTGGAGTTCGTTAGTGTAGGTTGTAATATATGGTGTTGTCCCATGTTATGCTTTCTTAATATTACTTGAAAGTGGTCTTCTCTCTATTACACACTTGTCACGGACATTGCTAATGCCTAGCAGCTACACCCGTGCTGTCTAACACTAGGACAAGAGGCCGATTCGAGTGTCCCACTGATAACACATTCTCTGTACGGTGTGTTGGGTATAAAATGAAAGACCAAAGAATTTTTATACAGCCAAGAATGAAGCCTATCAAGAAGACATAAGAATAGTTGATCATCACTGAAATGAAAGGGCTTCATAAAACAAGTATGACCCAATTACTTCAAAGAAAAAGACATTTATAAAGGTAGAGAATCTCCTCATATTTGGGGGATTCCACTACATGGAGCAACTCTAAACATATTATCTTCTCATAAGTATGACATCTTCTTCAACCTCTAGAAAATTTAATATTCTTCGTTGTATTGAGAGACTAGTAAGGCAATGATAGACTGTAAAATTATCCATCATAGTGAATTTCGATTCCAAAAAAAAGGTGGACATAGCTGCACACCGAACCACGTAAATCTCTGTCTCTTTTTATTTATATTTTATATATTTATTTATTGTTTATTACCATGGATGAGCCTTCAACCTCTAGAAAATCTAATCTCCTTCATTGTATTGAGAGACTGGTAAGGCAATGAGAGACTGTAAAATTATCCATTATAGTAGATTCCGCTTCTAAAAAAGGCATGGACGTAGTTGTACGCCGAACCATGTAGATCTCTGTCTCTATTTATTTACATTTTATATATTTATTTATTGCTTATTCCCATGGATGAACCTTCAAGCACTGTATCGACCTTCAAATCACCATTGTGGGCCGGGATGACTATTTCCTCCCTTTTTGACCCGTTATGTAAATTTACGCATTAACAATTGACGCCGTTTGTGAAATTTGATTTATTGATCTCCAAACAAAAATCCTATGACTCAAGGAGGATGCCTTCAAAAAACCAAATAAGTTACATTACTCTTTATCTTGCCCAAAATGTTGTCTATGTTGCATTTATAAATTTTTACTTATGACCTTGGCTATGCTTGGTTGTTGAATCAAATTCAATTCATCTTAACTCATCTCAAACCAATCATTAATGGAACCTACTACTTTTTAAATTTCTCATAAAAAAGTTTAACTCATCTC
This sequence comes from Juglans regia, assembly GCF_001411555.2. Taxonomy (NCBI): domain Eukaryota; kingdom Viridiplantae; phylum Streptophyta; class Magnoliopsida; order Fagales; family Juglandaceae; genus Juglans; species Juglans regia. The sequence goes on along the minus strand of NC_049907.1, from coordinate 14,484,021 downwards.
AACTTACTTCATTTCAACCTAAAAAGTTAAATTCATATCAATGAAAACTACAAAATACTACTATTCACAACTCATCTCAACTCAACATCCAAGCATAGTAATGTTAAAAAAAAAAAAAACATTTCGGCTTGCCATGTAAATCCTGGGAACTTGATGCTCAGTGGGATCGATAGATTTTTGTTGAGCAAGGGAATATTAACCATCATCGAATACGTACGGGACATGCAAACTTTGTCGCCAACATGCACGTTGGACAAACAGAAAATCACACACGGTCTTCCTCAGCCAATTCCTAGTGTTTGTGTCGCAAACTCCTGACCCTCTCCACGGCAAACCACCATAGCAACCCCTCCCACAGCCTCGACCCTGTAGAAAAATGAAGAACAAAAACTGATGAAAATCGAACATAAATTCGATAATATGGTGACACTCCTATGAAGGTATTTGCCCACAATTTAGTGATAGACAAATAGAATTGAGTGCCTTCAATGTGTACCAATGACCCCTATTTATAGGCTATAAACATTGGCTGGCAAGGGGCACGACCACTGATAATACAGTGGTTGGCAAAGGGCACAATCATTAATAAGTGACACAACGTTTTGACTAAATCAAAAAGTTGTGTCTCTTGACACTTCATCAACCATCACCCTCATGGGAACCATCACCATGGAGAGGGTGTCATTTCAAGGGGTACACCATTTGGTGATCACACTCCTTAGAATTACATCTCCTACTTGATCACATAAAACGGTGATGATCCAGTTGAGTATTTTACCTTGGTACCAATATAAGTTTTCCACTACTCAGCTCTCATCTGCATACTCTTGCAAATCAGCGTCAGAGTCTAACAAGCCTCTACGTGCGTACGCTTTTGTCATTACCTTATCTAACCACACCCTCCACCATATGTGCTCTCATTGACCACATATAAAGAATGACTTCATTTTACTAAAAAAATTTAGTGAACGACATCAATTCTCTGTGACTAGATCAATAATCAATATCTTTTTCACAATCAACGATTTCAGCCGAATACATAACACATGTATCTACCTGCACTGAGTTTTCATTAAGTACTTCATCTAGAGGCTATTCTTGAGGTTTCTCTAACCTCCTTAATAGCAACTTTACAAATGATCGACCAATTCTTTGGTAACACCCCGTCTAAAATGCTCCGTAAGCATTAATAACCTTAATCCTAGTTAATTAGGAATTGGGCTATTTGAGAATAAGAACGATTTTGAATATTTGGGTTGGCAAGAGGACCGTATACTTTGGATTTATTAGAATTATTAGAAAATTCTAGTGCAATATTGATTTTGAGGAAATGAGAATTTTTGGAGCTCGATTGGTCAGTAATATTATTTTAGAGAATTTTTAGTGTTTTATTAATTTTAAGGATAAGAAGCTAAGAGGCTCATGATAAGGGCATGACACATGGCATATTGGAGGGTTGTCACATTAATGGGCTAAGTAATTTGGGTTAAATATTTGATGGATTTAGATAATGCCCAAAGAATTATTTACTAAGTGCCCAACCTTTTTTGGTACAAAGGCTTAGGAGAGTCAATAAGATTTTAGGTCATATTTGATGGACATAAGACTTTAAGACCCTAATGGATTAAGATGTTAAAAAGCCTTAAGCCCAACTTAGGAGACAAACTTTTAGGCCTCACTTATTGGATACAAGACTATGGGCCTAACTTGTTAGACCCAAGGTATTAGACTAAGGTAAGCATAAGGTCATTGGGCCTAACTTAGTAAGATTCAAGACTTTGGCCCAATTGAGGAAAGACCCAGAGATTAGAACTCAACCTAGTATGCCTTTGAGGCCATAGATAGGCCCCACAAATCTGGACATAAGGTCTATATAATAACCCACTCCAAAGCCCACATCCATGGCTTGCACTTTTGGCCCAACTAAAGCCCAACCCTTGAAGCCTAATGTCTTGTCTTTTATTTCATTCTTCCAATTAAAGCCCACATACACCATACCATTAGTTTCTCTCAAGTTTAAGAAGTTTCACATGCCCCTAAGGTTCCCATTTGACCATAATTAAATTTCTAACTTGAGTTAATGGCATTAATCAACTTACACATGATCAGTGACCTGTAAACCATGTTTTAAGCTTAGTTTTTCTTCAAATCATTTCCCACATTTTTTTACCTGAACTCTATCGATTTTATTATTGATTTGAATTTTTCTTAGACTAATTTAGAAGTTTAGACTTGATCCAACACATGTCAATAGAAGCAATACCATGTCAATGCCCAAATCACCACCAATCGGCACCTAGGTGCACCCTCATGTGCATTGCCAAATCAGCCCCTAGCCCATGCCTTTTACACTATTTTTTCAATGGAAATTTCATCATCTACACTCCACTTTAACCCTCCTAATTCAGTTCTAGCATTGGACGAATTGGCTTCAAGAAACCAAGCCAAGAAACAAGTGGCCTTGGGTTTTCATTGAATTTTGTACTCTTGGTTGATCCACTCTCCACACCACCACCCTAGTCCCTTAACCACTTGAGAAATCCACTCAATGGGGGTAATAATGCCCCAATTCAGACCAAGGAGAAGAGACAACAAGGGAATTAAAATCTGGACAGTTTTTATTCAAAACCGTTGGCCTCCTTTGTGTTTCTCTTTTGATTTTTTTGGTTTTATTTTCTATACCATTGTAGCCCCTGCACCTATAGACTCACTCTTACACCTGACCATGAAGAAATTATGAAAATGCAGGGCACCATTCAGCTGACCAAGTATGACACAAAGCTGAAAACTTCACTCATCACTCAACCTCCCACCTCCATCAATCCAAAGCCTCATCTTCATCCAAAGCTAACATCTTCTCACTCCCCTCTTGAAGCCTATAAATACCTCACTCACTTCCTCATTTCTTCACACCTCTCATCAAGCATTCTCTTAAGTCTTGAGAGCATTTCTCCCCCCTTAGTGAGCAATAGAGGGAAATCGCATGAAGTTCTTGAGAGTTATTGAGTATAGTTGTTTTGGGATCTTTAAGGGCTACGATTTTTGTAAGTAATCTTGCCCTATCTTTTTTTAAGTGTTAGAATGACATATTAGGCTTTAATTTATGGCATGAGAATGAGGTTTCGATTGATTTTAATTAAGGTTTAGCATGCTAATGTCAAACCGATCAGATTTGATATTTTGATTAAATAAATTACTTTGGGTCAAATTTTTAGTCATGGCATGACTTAATATGATTTTATATAATTCACTAATGTCTTAGAATGAATTTTGAAAGTTTAATTTTGAAGTTAGAAGTATGCCATAATCGGCTTTAATTGTATCTTGTGTTAATCATCTAGCATGTGTCAATTTTGATTAGTTTATGCTTAACTTATGGAAGTTTTGATTAATTTACCTAGGCTTGAATAATGTGCATTTAGAAAAGTCTTGTGATTGGGATAAGAATGAAAATGCATGATTTAATTATGTTTTGAAACTTCTCTGGGTAAGGAAAGCTAGAAACGTCATGCATGCTTAATGGATGGATTAGTGAAGATTAAGGTCTTAAAGCCATGTTTAAGTGTTGAGATGAACTTGTATGATCTGAACCTAAGTTTTTAATTTGTCCCTAAAGTTATAATTACTATTGACACATGATGAATTTGAGCACACATGCATCCATAGAGGTTGAATAGTTGAAATCACATCTTGGCCTTAATAGAATGCATGCCATGGGTTGGGTGTGATTGTCATAGTTGCACTTTGATTCTTAAAGTTCTAAGGGCATAGAAGGTTTTAGAATATGGAATATATGAGGTTTATAAAGTTTGGTTAAATTTGGAGCTTATTTGCAAATAGAAAAAATGCCTTAGGGGCAATTTTGCTAACTTTAGGGGCAGTTTTGTAAATACTAAATTTTTAAATCATTTGATTATGAACATCTTTCTTAGAAATTCAAATCCTAACTTAATATAATTTTGATTACAGACACTTTGATTCTCTAAACTCGAAAAGTTTGTAAGTTAGCTTCTAACTTACTTTTAGATAATTTATTTATGATTCTTGTATAAGCGCCACATTCATATTATAAATGTCATTTTGAACATTTGATTACTTGTTTACATGACATGTGAAGTTCTCACCATTTTAGCATATTGCATCTATAGAAGTCATTTTCACATGAAAGCTTGCTACATATGCACATGTTATGAAATATATTTTCAAGCATAGCATGAAAATAGTTTTTTTCATGATCCCAAATGCTAGGATGGAGAATTATCCTAGTGTAATTCCTCTATCCACTCTAGAGTGAGTAAAAATATAGTGGTAACCCCTGAGTTGATGAAAAACAGTCAAAAGGTTTTGAATGGGTTCTTTTTAAAAAATGTTTGAGCGAAATCAAATGTTATGATACCTAATGTTTGTGGGTGTATATGTTATGATGTTATGATAATGTTATGTTATATTACCAATGCATTGAGAATGAGTCTACAGACAACATAGTATCAACGTGAGTTGTACTACGGTCACCAGTAGGTAGTCAGAGTGCACATGGGGAATTGTGACAATACTATACGTTATGTTGTTAATGTTTTAATTAATTATGAACTGATAAAAATGATGAAATGTTATGATAAAATTATATTTTTAATGGTTTAACTTACTGAGATTTCTTGAAATCTCACCGTGGTAGTCTCACTATCATTCCCTTCGAAAATGGTAGAAGTTATGTCAGGATTGGCATATGACGAGCATAATTAACCATTGGCTTCAGATGGTTGAGGAGGAGCCCGATCTGGAAAGGAGGCTAGACTTGATTTCAACTTTCATAGCAACGGCTCTATATACTATAAAGCAAATGCAAGATCTAGTCTGGCTATGTAGATTCAGTTTTATGGATATTCTATCTCCAACGTTATGTTGAACTCAAGTGGAGCTTTTAAATGAGGAAATACCTATTTATGGTTATGAATGATATTGGAATGTTTTAGTTTATTTTGGCATAAGTTTTTATTCATGTATATGTAACCTTGTATTGTATGTCCCGACCCTTTAAGTTTATGTTTCATCCCAAGCGGAGGTTATGGGCGTCACATTAATCAACTTGCACTGAAATGTTATTAAGTATTCACCCCAAGGTCATTTCTGGAGTTTTTCTTAATCACCTTATCAGTAACTTTACAAATGACCAAGATTTTCATTTGAGTATCACCATAGCTCTAATTTTCTAGGCGTCTCCAGAATTTCCTGAGTTATGCATGTCGATCATGAGGTTACTTTACTTAGGTTTTTCTCAACCACATTCTACTCACATATTCTCTAAATTTCTCCAAAGATAATCATTTGCTCATCGAATTTACTACCATTTTGATCAAGGAAATAAAATTAACTTTGACTTCACATATTTCTACTATATCTAAAATATAGTGATAATGTACATCAATGTATTTTCTCTTGGAACTCTGTGTTCCACTTTTTATTAATTATATGGTAGACTAGTTATCACAAAACACATTGATTGGTTCTGTGGATGTACCCAAATTTAAGTTTTCAATAAAGTGTTTCATCCACACTGCATTATTCACTGTAGTACTACAACCAATATTTTCTGCTCCCATAGTAGACTTAGCAACACAGCTTTGTTTCTTACTCAACTAAGAAACTCTTGTTCTATCAAATAGAAATATATATACAGTTGTAGATTTTCTATCATCTACATCACTTCCAAAACCAGCATCACTATAGCCAGTTAATTCTCGATCATTGATCCCAAAACACAATTTCAAATTTTTGGTACCTTGTAAATACCTTAATATACTTCACTGCTTGCCATTGTTCTTTATCTGGATTGGATTGATATCTGCTTACCAATTCTACTGCATGACAAATATCTGGTCTTGTACTTGTCATTGCATACACGAGGCTTCCTATAGCTTGAGCATAGAGAAAATTAAGCATTTCATTTATTTCCTTCTCATCTTTTGGACACATACTTTTATTTAAAACATGACCTTGCAAACAGGTGCACTTAAGGATTTACAGTATCCATACCAAATATTTTAAGTATTTTTTCTAGATATTTTTCTTGATCTAAATACAACAACTTTGAATTTTTATCTTTAGAAATTCTTGTACCAAGATCATAAGGAGCTTCACCTATATCTTTTATTTCAAATTTAGATTTTAAGAACTCTTTTGTTTCATTCATCATATTTGGATAATTACTTGCTAGTAATCTATCATCAACATATAATGATAATAGAAAAGATATTTGCAATCGTGAATTGTACAACCGTCGTATAATCACTTTGAAAAAAGTGAATAAAACATCAAATCCACATGAAAAAAATTAATTTTTTAATAGTGACCCCACTCTTTTTCAAAGCGATTACGTGGTGTTTACGCACTTTACGGTTGTATGTAGAATTACTCTAATGATAATAATGTTAATTTATTTCGTATCACATTTCCAAAATAACTTGGTGAAACTTCAAGTACCACTGTCCTGAAGATTGCTTAAGTCCATACAGTGACTTCTTCAACCTGTAGCCTTTCTCTTCATGTCCTTTAATTTGGAATCCTTCTAGTTGAATCATAAAGATATCATCTTTTAATTTACCATTAAGTGAATCTGTCTTTATATCTAACTAATGTAATTCCAAATTCATCCTAGTAACAATAGACATGATAATCCTTACAGATGTGAACTTCACCATAGGTGAATATGTGTCTACAAAGTCTACACCTGGTTGTTGAGTATATCTCTTTGCCACTAACCTTACTTTATACATTTCTAAACTACCATCAACTTAAAATTTTCTTCTAAGAACTCATTTACAATCAATAGCGTTTCTATCTTTTGGAAGATCTGTTAACTCCCAAATATTATTTTTGTTTATCAATTATATTTCATATTTCATGGCCTCAAACCATTTATCTGAATCGGTACATTAATTGTCTCAAAAAAAATTTCAATATCATTTTCTAAGTTTTCTAAACTAGTATTTAGTGCATAATGATCTTGAAATAATATTGAGGGTCGTCTGGTTATTTCACTCCCACTACCTCCAACATCAATACCTTAAAATTGATTTTCATATTTCTTTTATTTTTTATTTTTATGTATCTTAACAATATCAAAATTTTCATTGTCAGACTTTGTGGAGATCTGTTGATTTTCTAAATCATTTAATAAATATATATGATCAACTGGAGTAATAAGATTTATATTTTTCAAAAAAATGACATCTCTAATTTCTATCAATCATTTATCAAAATGATAAAATCTGTAAACACTTTCGTTTTCTACATGCCCAATAAAGTTGCATTCCTAGTTTTTACTGTTCAATTTATCCCTCAATGGCCTTGGGATAAGCACTTGTACCTTACAACCTGACACTTTGAGTTTACTTAAGTCTAGTTTATGTCATGTCCATATCTTTTAAAGTGTAAGAGGTTTTGCTTTGGTTTCATCTCTATTTAATATATATGCCGTAACTGATAATTTTTCACTCCAAAAATATGTTGGTAGATCAGCATATGTCATCATCGATCTTGTCATATACAATAGAGTTCCATTTCTTCTTTTTGCAATGTCATTTTGTTGAGGTTTATATGGCATAGTATAAATGTGTCTTATACCATTCAATTTGTAAAAATCATCCAAAGTTTCAAATTCATTTCCTCTATCACTATTTTAATCTTTAATGGGTCACCCAACTAGGTTTCTACTTCTACTTTCTATTCTTTAAATTTCTCAATTGCCTCAGATTTATGTTTAAGTACGTAGACATGCCCATATCTTGAATAGTCATCAGTGAAGGTAATAAAATACTTCATTCTTCTGTGGGTTTTAGTTTTAAAATGAGCACAAATATCAGAATGTATAATTTCAAGTAAATCTATGGATTTCCAAATTTTTGAAAAAAATTTACTACTCATTTTTCCTTTGATACATGATTCACATGATGACTTAATCTTAAATGTCATAAATATGCACAATCAGTAGACATATTCAAATAATCATAAATAGATACTTTATTAATATCAATATTCAGTACATACATATCACGATCTTTCACGCTTTTCACTGATACATTACCCTTACTTATTACAATGGTTCCAGACTTAAACTCAATTGTATAGCCTTTCTGATCTAGTACAAGCACTGATACTAAATTTCTACGAATACTAGGTACATATAATATATCACTAAGCAAGATAACAGAACCATTCATTTTAAATTTACATGTACCTTACCCCAAGAAATTGCAATATGTGTTGTTGCTCATATACACTATCTGCTATCTTGTTTGTTTATTTTCAAGTTTGACAAACAGATCTCTGTTACTGCATATATGTCTTGTTGCTGCAGAAACAATCTACCATGAATCTGATGCATATTCTACAAGCATTACTTCTAAAATTATCATCACAATTTCCTTACTTTATTGTACTTTTTCCTTATTAGGACATTATGATTTATAATACCCCTTCTTCCCACACTTAAAATAGTTTCCAGTAAATGATTTACTTTGTTTATTTTTCAACCATTTCTTTTTCTTAAGCTATTTTAGCTTCATCTTGTTCTGTGTAGAACACTTATTCTGAACCATCAATAAATTGGATGATTCACTATCTCTATTCCTCATCTTCATCATTTCTATTTCAAGTACTAAAAGTACTGAAAGCGATGTCATTATTATTTTGTTTCCATTATGTGTTAAAGAAGTAATAATGTAATCCCAAGATGAAGGAATATTATTTAGTATGGTTGTAACTTGCATTTTATCAGTGAGAGGATGACCAACATCATATAATTCTTTTGCAATCAATTCCATTTGAAGTACATGATCACCAAATGTCATCATTCTCTTTTATACAAGTTCGGTTATACTTATCCAATAATAAATGTATATAAGTATCCGATCTTAAATCATACTTTGCCACAACTGCATCCATAATTTCTTTAGTAGTTTCATAGTCTTCAAAGATAGGAATGATATGATCATTCATACAATGAAAAATTAAAGTTTTTGCCTATGCATTGTGTTCTTCCCATTTATCTTCACTTGGTTTGCTGCTCTCACTTCCATTCAGCCAATTTTCTACACTTTCTGATGGATTTAGTGTTGTTAATGTGTATGAGGTCTTTTCATGAGTTAGAAGAAACATTATATGCCTTTTTCAGGCCCAAAGATTTCTTCTATTCAGTTTTTCTATCCCCGATACATCAATACTTTTCTTCGATGTCATAAATAATAAATCTTAAAAATTAACAACAAAAAGAATGTAGAAATAATAAATGTGTTTTATTGTAAATAAATTACATACAATAATTCAATTGTGAAAAAATTAAAATTATTACGAAGTTAATAGTAATAATAATCATTGGATTTAATCCAAGGTGGCAGCCTCAAAATCCTCTTATTATATTTTAAATAAGGAGAATAATGGAAATGACGCCCTATTCAAGGATTCCCATGAACTTTTCCTGATGATTCTCCATTTTCAAAGAATTTTTGGCAAGAATCTCAACTAACAGGTGCTCTGTATTGATTTGTCATGAAATTCATAACACATCGACTTTTGAATAGACTAAATCGGGCTTGAAATGACCTCGAACGATCCAAAATACCAAATCGGGTCCAAACCCGTTCAGAAAATCGAGCTAGCTGGTTCAGTCTGTTCAAATCAGGTCTAGAAAAAGAAAACCAGTGGTCAATGGCTTGATCAAAGGCGTGATTAGCAGCTTGGCTCGAAGATCAACTTGCGGCTCAACTTGAGTCTGTAGAAGGTGATGAAATGACGTTGTTCGATTTGGCTGAAATGACATCGTGTTGTTTGACTTCCAACCTCGTTGGACCGGCATCCTTTCGGCCAAACCGAACTAACTTCGTTTGGTATGGGAACTGATTTCTCAGCATCCTCCAAAATGATAATGTCGTTTGACTTCGTTTGAATTTTGGTGACCATTGGATGAAACGACATCGTTTCGTCTAGGTCTTCTTCTTCCTTGCGCAGACTGAAACTAGTCTTTGTGAAGCTTTTGTCTTCACTTCCATCCATGTGAGATGGTGATTAGCGTTGTGAATTTCAACGTGCTCCCGACTTCCATGAACTCTGATAGCGGTGAGGAACTCCGACGACCCCTCAGAATAGTAACAATGAGTGTAGAAAAATTGCACAGTGCACTATTTATTTGTGTAAAAATACGTCAATAATTCTCTTCAAAATAATAACAACTTACAAGATTTTGTATATTACTAGTATACTCTAGGCTTCCCACTGTAATTTGAAAGAGTTTTTCTCTAAGATTTAAAAGCTTCCGAAGACAATTATAATATGCAAGTGGGGTTGCCAAACCAAACCCTTGTCTATTGATCGTCTTCTCAATGCGCGAAAGAATTCACTCTATCATGACCAGGCTCTCTGATACCACTGTAGAAAAATGAAGAACGAAAATCGAATGTAAATTCGACAATATGGTGACACTCCCATGATGGTATTTGTCTCACAAGTTGGTGATAGATAAAGGGAATTGAGTGCCTTCAATGTGCACCAATGACTCCTATTTATAGGCCATGGGACACTGATTGGTAAGGGGCACAACTATTGGTAATGCAATGGTTGGCAAATGGCACAACTATTAACAAGTGACACAACCTTTTGGCTAAATCAAAAGGTTGTGTCTCTTGATACTTCATCAACCATCACCTCCATGGGAATCATCACTATGGAGAGGGTGTCATTTCAAGGGGTACACCGTTTGACGATTACACCCTTTAGAATTATAGAACCATCATAAACCACCTGTTTACCGAGACACGCAAGCACCGCAACCCCTAATACAGCACTGGAAATGCTAGCCGAGCAAGGCAATTTGGTCCACACACCCACCACCAAGAAGCACGTGACTTGAGCCATCATACCTGCACCATGCAAGTTGCCGCACTTTGCTAGGTTCGGCCGTAGCACTCCAAAATTCCTCCTCCCTCAGCTAGATGAGAACTAACCACCATGATTTCACCATTGTGAGACTGCCACAAGCCTTTGTCAGGCACCAAACATGAGCCATGACAATCCCCTATTTTATGATACCAAAACAGAGCACTCTCAACCACCATACACCTCCATTGAGCACTGCAACTGCCACCACTCCAGCTTGCCTAGCTCCACACTAAGCGCCACAGTGAGAAGTCCTCATGTACCCATCATCATCGTCCGGTTGAGAATCCAACTGAAAGTCCACACACTCAATTTGCTTGGATTGCCATTCACGGTTGCACCACTACATTGTAGCTGCTCCACCACTCTACTTAGAATAATTAGGGTAGGTTTGGGGGGTGAGATGAGAATTTTATGTTTTGTTTAGTGTTTAAAATATTATGTTTTAGTATTATTACTGTATTGGAATTTGAAAAAGTTGAATTGTTTATTATATTTTGTATGCGGATTTGAAAAATATGTAATGATGAGATGAGATGAGATGAGAATTTTGTGTCTCATCCCATTCCCCAAACCTGCCCATAGTCACCTGTTGGGTTTGCCAGTCACGTTTGCTCACCACGAAGGCTCTAGCTGTCACACCCAGACCCAATACCAAACTTAGATTTACCCTGTGTACTATTAACTTTTTTTAGTTTAATATGTATGATAAATCACTTGAGATTTAACGAGAAACTTTGAATAGGCTACGAGTCCAAAATTTATTTTGGTAAAATATGAATTTTATTGGGCTAGATAATTATGTTAAAATCATTTAATGTTTTAAGGACCAACTGAAATATTTTAATTTGGTAATTGGCCCAAAAAATTTATGTGACGAGTTGGATTATTTTAAAATTTGAGACGAGACCCATTAGTATTTATTTAAATACTCGACTCATGAAAATACAAACAAACCAAAGAGATTTTTGGATTGTTCTAACCAGCCCAACCCATTTGTTAAGTCTATACACTACCCAAGACGTGGGCCCAAATGTAACAACCCTCTAGAAATTTAGATGATGAATTTCTTTAGATTTTAAGAATCTTGTGAAAACTCTATAAGTTTTCACGAATCGACCAATCACATAGGTTTTAGTCTGTCAGTACAGTCAATGTTGTCATTCACTATGGGCCAGAAATGCTATTTTTATTTATTTGAATTAGTTAGAAGTCTCAGAATGTGATATGATCTACATCATTAGATTTGAAGGAATATTTATTATTTTACAACACTATAAACCCATTTTAGTTTTCAGATGTACCATACAAAAAGCATTTTGATGTTTTTGAGGCACTTCAGAGTTGAATTTTGATAAACGAATTGCACTACTAGGTTAGTATGATTGTTTTGGATCGTTTATACAAAGTTTATTTTTCACTTTTCCGGAGTGAATAGTAATCTTGATAGTAGCACCAAATGTAGAGTTTTCAAAATCACAGTGTGGAACTTCTATCAAATGTTCCTCATGGTGCCAAATGTCTATACTCACTATGTGGGGTTAAGATCTTACCAAGTGTCGAAATAAAACTTATCTAACCTAATTTTGACATTTCACACTATGATTTTGAAAACACTGCACTTGATACGTTTATTGAGGTTAGTATTCACTCTGAAAAAATACATAATAAACTTAGTATTGAAAATCCTAAATATTCATATTAAGCTACAATGAAAATCGTTTATCGAAATTCAACCCCAAAGTGCCCCTAAAAAAAATTTCACAGTTTCAAACCGGCATTTCATTAGGAAATATGAAAATAGACTTATTGTGCCATAAAATCTTAAATGATCAACTAAGTCTAATGGCACAGACCATAATGCATTTTGACACTTCTAACTACCTCAAATAATTAAAAATCACACTTTGGGCATCATAGTAAGTAATAATATTGACTATGTTGACAGACTAAAACTTATGCGATTGGTCGATTCGTGAAAACTTATGGAGTTTTTACGAAGTTCCTAAAGTCAATAGAAATTTCACTAGTGAATTTTTAGTGGATTGTTACATATGTTAGGTGCATTGCATTTTTATTTGTTATGAACGGAAGCAAGTAACCTTGTGTAACATCACCCGACGCTTCAGAGTCTGTCTGATCCCAAGAGAAATCTGGGAGCGTCACAACCATACAAGTTATATTAATAAACTAAAATATGTTAAAGTCAAACAATTTTTACTTAAACAGTTTCAGTATACAATCTTGTCTTGGTGGCTGGATGTGCCTACAGAAGCAAGGCACCTCAACAACATAAATATAGAATAGATTGGATAAACTTTATCAACCAAAACATGTTAAACACACCACCATTTCATACTTGAAGCAATAACATAAACATAAAACAGATTGGATAAGATTTATTAACCAAAACATATTAAACACAGCACCATTTCATACTTGAAGTAAGAACATAAATATAGAACAGAAAACATAAGATTTATCAACCAAAACATGTTAAATAAAGCACAATTTCATACTTGAAGCAAGAACATAAACATAGAATATATTAGATAAGATTTATCAACCAAAACATGTTAAAGAAAACACCATTTTATACTATCAGCAAGAACATAAACATTTCAAAGAAATGATAATTTATAATCAACCAAGACATGTTAAATAGAGCATCTTTAAACACTCAAAGTAAGAACCATAAAGTAAGAACCAAATAAGATCAAATTAATCAACTAAAACATGTTAAAGAAAGCATAATTAAATAGTTGAAGCAAGAACATGAAACAAGAACCCGATATAATAATTTATAATCAACCAAAACAAGTTCAAGAAAGCATATTTAAATACTTGAAGCAAGAACATAAACATAGAACATATTGGATAAGATTAATTAACCAAGACATGTTAAATAAAGCATATTTAAATACTTAAAAGTAAGAATCAAGTAGGATCAAATTAATCAACCAAAACATGAACAAAAAAGCATCATTAAATACTTCAAGCAAGAACATAAATCATTAAGCAAGAACCATATAGGATAAGATTAATCAACCAAAACATTTAAAAGAAAGCATATTTAAATACTTGGAGCAAGAACATAAAGCCAAAACCAAATCTCCACACTCTTGACTTCAGTCAACAATATACACAAATAACCCTAGAGAATTCAGAGAAGCAAATGAAAAATTGAAAATCTATAGTAAATAAATATAACATAATACCAGATAGGAGGGGGAATAAGTTAAACTCACAATGGACTAAAAATTGTGCTTCAAACACAAATATGTAGGCAAGCTCTTAAATGGATTTTTTTCCACAATTGTCAGATATGAAAAATAAAGCTCGAAACATATATTTGTAAATAATAGAAAAATCAATATAGGAAAATAGTTTATAGCCTAACAGGGCATATTCTGCCATTAAAAAATAAATAAAACATAAACTTATAAAGTGATAGACAGTCACAAAAGCATGCATAGACAACTTGTGATGTATGGCAAAACAGTGTCACACCATTGACCACTTAGGAGTTCGGCATATTTAGATGATTAGATCTAGATCTACAATATAATAATACTACAATTTACAAAGAGTTAGGAGAGAACCATAGTGAATCCTAAAAAATACTCAAATAAGTTGTAGATAAGTGGCTCCAAATCTGCCAACTTCCCAACTAAATGCTTAGAAACAGGAAAAGAACCGGGGTAATCGACTCATAGACAGACGAATCGATGAACTAGAGAACCACGAACCACATAATCAGGGATTCAGTTGGTTGGGATTCATAAATGCACGCGTTTAATGATCTATTTATCAAGGCCTGACTGCGATCTCAGAGACTAAGATTATAGCCACGGCTCCCCAAAAATACAGCCGCTGGCTACATCTGCTAGGGTTTCTCGTAGTTGCAGCCGGTATCACTCTCGACCCCTTGAGAATCCTTGGCTGCAAGCCTTCGAGAATTAAAGCCTTGATTCCATGCAAATCGAATATGGGTGACCAGCGTAAGCATATGAGGCTAGGGTTTCTCAATGGCTTTGAGAGAAGGTCTGAAGGAGTGAGTTGAAGTGTGAGGCAATGAGACTTGAGAGTGAAATGGCATAAGACTAAGTATCGTGTAAGTTTGTAACCCTAGCTTTATGGTATGGAATCAATGGCTCATAATATAGATTGTTTGATTCAACGGCCTCAGGCCCTCAATAACTCAATAGGACCAAAGTAAGTTAAGTAACTACAAAATTCAATACTATACTAAGAGCATTAGTATTGGATTGGTCATCCTATTCTTCAAAACTTGAAGTCTACATTGGATTACTCATCACATTCTCTATAATAATAAAATTTTATTATTTATATTTTTTTAATTAATTTATATTTTATTTTCATAATTTTCAATAACCTCCAACAAATCATATTCATTTTTATTTTCACAATCCAACAGTCTATAATATAATAATCTCATATGTATATAGATGGTAAAATCTCATATGAATAAAAATCTCATATCTATAATATAATAATCTTAAAAAATACTTTTAGACTTGCTATAGTTCTTTTCATATTTGAAAAGAAGAATGAATTTACTGTAACTTATAGTTTGGATGAAAACAATATAGCTAATTCAATGGAGAGCAAATATAGATGATATTTGCTAAATTTAAAGATGAAAAGGCATTTGGCTAATCCAATGCTAATGCTCTAATACTACTATATTCTATTTCCAAAAAAAAAAAAAAACTATACTCTATAAATTATAATACATGTCGATTGTTATTTACTATAATTTATAAAACTAGCAAGTAGTGTTGTAAAAAAATATATATTTATTTATAGTATTTAATTATATAAATTTTTCTAACATTATATTTTATCAAATATTATAATTTAGTACTCATAATATAATATTATAGTTATATTAATTAGTATAATATAATAATACTATTATATTAATACCGTATATTAACTACAAAATGAGTATATTGATACTTAAATATTGATACCCTATGGTCTTATATTTGCATAAAATAATAATATTATTTATGCTTGTAGTTATAATGCATATGTATTATGTAACAATTAATATTAGACTACTACTAGTAGTCACTAGACTCACTACACAATAGACACTAGTCTAGTAGTCTACTAGTATGAGCTTATTAATTAATAATAATAGATATTAACACAAAATATGTATATTACTATACTTTATATAATCTTATGAATACAATATTGCTAGATTCTAGTGGTTAATCATATATAAAGTAATAAAATTAATAACTAGTGATAAATTATTAATAGTACTTTATTGAATGATAGAATCATAAGCACGACGTAACTTTACAGAATATATCATGCCAGAATTATAAGTGATAAGTCTTTAATAATGATATAATGATATGATGATAGATTAATAACAATATTGTAAAGTCTTCAATAGTACTTTATAGAATGATAGAATCATAAGTGATAACTTATAAGTTAATAAGTTATGACTATAGCCTATAGCCTATAAGCATAAATTTTTATATGACAATTTAATATTTGATAAGAATAAGATAAATATATCAATATGATATATTACTATTATAAATTAAATTTATAGTACATGTAGTGGACTATAACTATAAGTCTCATTTGTTTTTACATATAAGATGATATGAGTTGAGAGGAATATTTGTGAAAATAAAAGAGGCATAAGTCACTATAATTCTATCACTAGTGCTACATACAACCGCCAGCTTACAACCGTTGGGTAACCGGGCCAATATATTAAAAAAAAAATGACGACAAAACTGGAGGGAAGATTTCAAATTTTCATTTTACACATCTACTAATCTCGTTTGCAAAAAAGCTCCATTTCCTCACTGAATCTACCAATCTCGTTTGCTCTCAAGCTCCGTTTCCTCACTGAATCAACCAATCTCGTTTGCTTTCAAGCATTGTTTCATCACTGCTACAGATGATTTTCATTTCACACGTATAGAAAACTGAATTTACCTCTCAAGCTCCGTTTCTTCACTGCTACAGAAAATCTTTGGGTAGCTCTCAGCGTCGTCGTCGTCTCGTAGTGGTTGAAAGGTTTAACCCAAACTTTTGCTTTTCTTTTTCCAGTTGATGACTTTGTTTGGTTGCCAAGAAAATGTGTAAACTTCTCTTTCTTTTTTTTTTTTTTTCCTGTGATTGATTCTGGGTATTGAGTAATTCCTTGGGAGCAGAGGCTAGTGTTTTATTTATTTCTTTATTCTTTTCCTTTGGAATAAAATGGAAACCCATGTTGTCTAGCATCCGTGAACGTGAAGAACTGGTAGATCCGTGTTGTCTGGCATCCGTGTTTTTGTGACTTTGTATGAATGTGTGGGTGTGTCTGAAATTTCGGGAGAGATGGTTATAATGAATTGAACATATAGTAGTACAATCATTGCTTGAAACCAAATGGGAAAATGGGGGATCATGTAAAATCCAAAACAAAGTGGATCTGGGTGCTCTGTTGAGAAACTCAACAACAATATTGGAACACAACATCTTAAGATTGGTGACAGATTTTCAAAACCCATATAC
Source organism: Juglans regia (assembly GCF_001411555.2). Lineage (NCBI taxonomy): Eukaryota > Viridiplantae > Streptophyta > Magnoliopsida > Fagales > Juglandaceae > Juglans > Juglans regia. Next base: position 14,466,537 of record NC_049907.1, on the reverse strand, counting down.
TCTTGATTTTCCATCTTCTCAACCATATTCGCAATGCCCACCCCACTTGTGACATGCAGTAGAAAAATTATAGCACCTTAGTTTGGACATATAAAAGAATAAGAAGCTGCAATGTCTTGCTATGTTATTTTTTTTTCAAAAAAAAAGAATAAGAAGATGTAATGTCTTGCTATGTTGTTTTTTCTTTTTTAAAAAAAAAGGAAAAAGAAAAAGAAGTTGTAACTTCTATACATGCTTGAAATTTAATATGTGCAATTAGGCTTGTTTTGTTTAGAATTATAAAAATTTAATATGTGCAATTAGGCTTGTTGAGCTGCCAAGTTGTTGGTGGTTGCTTTTAGAATTTTGTTATGCAAGTCAATCTCTCATTTGAGGCATCAAATACTTCATGTGTTGTTGAATTTCATATATAGATTTAGGGACTTTGTTGCACCCATGGCTGCATAGTTGCATAATTGATTGCTAGTCAATGGTTTGTTTCTGAAATTTAATAACATGGGTTGTTATACTGATCTAGAATATATAGCTCTCATTTGGATTGTCAATATGGGTTGTACATTCACTAATATTTAAAATATTTCAATAGTAATATAGATTTCACATTAATATTTGAATATTATTCGCTACAGATGCAATTTGAGTTGGATGGATCACAACCGGCGCAATGAGATGCTTGCATAATGTTCTGAAGTCCAATGTGTATTGAATGTAATTCATGGAAATGCAAACAGAACACATTTTTGTTGTGTATTGGATGTGTTGAATGTACTGAATGTAGTGTTGGTGTAGAAATATTCTGAATGTAGTATTAGTGTGGAAATATTCTGAATGTAGTATTGGCTTAAAGACCTTAAAGGCTTATTCTGAATGTGTGGAAATATTCTGAATCTTGAAAGGCTTAAAGACCTTGCTCATGTTGTGGAAGGCAGAAGCTTGTTTGCCTCATGTAATATTCTGATGGATAGCTTTCTGATGTAATTATTTGTATTTTTGGTGCCAATATATTCTAATGGATAGCTTTATGCTTTAAGCAGCCATGATTCCTAGAGTTTCAAATTTATGTTGGGCATTCCAAGAGTTCAACATGAGTCACATTGATTTTTGCACAGGTTCCTGATAATTGGTCCAAAAAAGGAACATGAGTTACATTGAATTTTGCACAGGTTTCTAATAATTTACAAAAAAAAAAAGGAAAATGAGTCACATTGAATTTTGGACTTGTTCCTAATAATCTACAAAAAAAAAGGAACATGAGTCACATTGATTTTTGTACATGTTTCTGATAATTTACAAAAAAAAAAAAAAGGAACATGACACAACAGCTACAAAAGCCCAATACAGAGTTCCAAAATCACTTATATACTACTAAGCAACATGACATAACAACTACAAAAGCCCAATACAGCCGGCGTAGAGTGCGTGAACGCCTTATTTCAACTTGTTGGTCCAAAAGCACCATCTCTCTCTTCTCAATCTCATTCACCCTCTTATGAAGCAATTCCTCATCTGTCTGCAAACAGAAAATCAATAAAAATATTAGCTCATAAAAAGGGAGCAAATGCAAGAACTTAAAGCTCATAGTTGACATTGGTTATTAGACAATACCAAAATCTGGTTCAAGTCAAAAACTGGAGTACTGTGTCGTTTGGTAGCATCTTTTCCACTGTAGATCCTTTCCTTTTGGCTCATGTCAAATATTGGTGCAGAACCTTGCAAAGCAGCTTCCTTTCCACAGAAAGTTCTAGCCTTCTGGTTTAAGTCAAAGATTGGAGCAGGTTTCCACAAGGTGGCTTTTGCTTCATTGTAAATCCTCTCCTTTTAGTTTAAAACAGGGGCTGGAACCAGGGGTCGTAATGCAGCTTCCTTTTTACTGTTATCCTTTCCTTTTGTAGCACCAGTCTGTTGGACATCAAACTTCTGTGGTAGCATTGAAAGCTGAAAAAGGAGTCCAATATAAATTTCAAAGTGCTTTATCCTGATCTAGAATGTTGCACTAGTGACCACTATTTCTTTTATTTTTTTTAAAAAAAATAGGGAAAACTAAGAGAGAACCAAATACATGTCACTTTTTTGGTCACAGAAGAAAGACCTTGTGTATTACATTGCCATGGAATTGATGTCTCTTTTAGAGGAAAGGAGGTGATGATGATTTCATGCAATATTAATTGGTCCAGTTGCGATGCATGCAAATGCACCGTATACGCCAACAAACATCATATATAGACCAACAAGTACTGATACTAACTTATAAGTAATACTAACTTACATGCAAATGCTTGGCCTCATCGAAAACTTAGAGATCCCAGGACCCAATATTCATATAGCTAGACCAAAATATTGTTAAAGCTACCGTAAGTGTAGGCTTATATATTAAGCAAGCATTGCCCACAACTATATATATATATATATATTAATATGATGATCAGAATCATGGCCTTCATGGTGCATAATATAATATAATACAATACATAGGAAGGATAATTAATTGAGTATGGATCGCTTGAATAACTAATGCATGCAATTGGTGGTTAACTTAGATAGCTAGCAATTAGTAATTAAGATAGACTGCAGTATTCCTAATCATTTTCTTTTGGTGTTTTTTATTTACTTTTTTGGGGGGAGGGGACATAGGCCTTGCTACTAACGAGAGCCATTTCAAAACCTCTAGTTAGGTTTGATGCAATGATGAAATTCAAAGGAACTGATACTAACTTACAAGTACTGATACTAACTTACATGCAAATGCTAACTTTTTTGGGGGGAGGGGGCATGGGCCTTGCTACTTGCAAATGCTAACTTGCAAGGAACTGATACTAACTTCAGAATGAAGAGTAAGATAGTTAGGTTTGATGCAATAATGAAATTCAAAGGAATAAAACATGATATTGATAAACGGGAAAAGAAGAGTAAGACATAGTTCTATAACTTTCCATCCACATAACATAGTGATTGGTCTTGTTTTGCAAACTTCTACTGCATTCTGAAATTAACAATTCAACAGGGTGCTCTTTTAACATATAGTAATTGAGCTTAGGCGAAAATTCAATATATTCTAAAATTGATTTGTTTACTACAAATACATTCTGAGAAAACTAAAAATACACGAATCTGAAAATACCAGGATGAAAATATGAAGAAGCAAATCTCAAAGGAGATGGGTTCCTAGCAAATACCGACTTAAAAATATCAAATTAATGAAAAATACCAACAACGTGAAAGTTTAAGGAGATGGGTTCCTACCACTTACAGAGATTAATGAAAATAATTATAGAGATTAGGGAGATGGGTTCCTACCACTTACAGAGATTAGGGAGATGGGCATTAACAGAGAAGCAATTAGTAAGGGAGGGATGTCGATGGGCATTACCAGTTGCGAAAATTGAAATCTCTTTTGTCCCCTTCGTGTGTGTGCTTCCTTCCGTTTCGTGATGGTCTCCATCGCTGGTTTCAGGAAGGGAGGGATGTCGATGGTATTAGGGTTAGGGAGAAGGGAGAAGGATCGAATTCGTTTCAATCAAAACGGTGAGTTTTGACAAACTCTAAGTCCCACCTCTCTCATTTGCTTCGTTTGGTTCCAGTTTCTCATAAATGAAACACACCGTTTCATTAAGATGAGTTGGCGTTTACCCACCGGTTGTATGAGCCGGTTGCGTTTAGCTTTTTTCTAATTCTATATACATAACTAAGAATACATATATAACTTTTGGCTATTTTATATATATATATATATATATATATATATATATATATACACATCAGTCAAGTCGAGTTTCATACGAATTTATTTACGGATATTATTCGAGCCGGTTGAATTTTATATAAATTTGTATAGTTTGATAATTAAGTCTAATTCTATATTTATGAATGATAGATTTAATATTCTACTCAAGTCGATTTTAAATTTAATGGAGTTAAATTCAAGCATCGTTAATTTTACAGCCCTGCAGGCATGAAACATTTTTCTAGAGCAATGGCCCATGAAATTGAAAGTTAACAAGAAAGACAAGACAAGCAACGGTACATGACAACCAGAGCCATGAAAAGTCATAATGATTTCATGCAAAAGACAAAAGAAATGGGCACTCCTGCCGGTCTCTTTCCCGGACGAGAATTTACTGTTTTCTTGAACCAACAATCAATCCAAAGCAACACCAATTTACCCTTTTCTATAACGTCAAATGATATAAGCTCAGTTACCCCAAGAACCAGAGCCATATATCCCCGACACACTAAAGAATGAACGCAGGTTATTCCATGGCAGGAACCAGTAACGCTGGCGGCGGCGGCGGAGCTGGAAACAACAACAGCAATGGATCCCCAATAACCAACATAGCCCAGGACCACCTCATCGCAATTCTGTTGCTCCTTCCTATTGATTCGATTCTTTCATTTGCCATGGCATGCAAGAGATTCAGGGCTCTTGTATTCTCGGACTCTCTTTGGGAATCCATATGCCGGAGGGACTGGGGCCCCAAGTCTGTTGATGCTCTCAAGTCTTCCAATCTCCATTCTCAGCAGCTACCATGGATGAGGCTGTACAAGCAAGTCTCTCGTCTTGAGTCTGTTTCGTGCATTAATCTAACTTATACGGTTGGTGAATTAGTGCTCCCACGCCCCAGAGCATCGCACTCCCTCAACTTTGTGTCCGACTGTCTGGTCTTGTTTGGTGGCGGCTGTGAAGGAGGTCAGTGTCTTTGATGATATCCCATCTCTAGTCTTAATAGCACTTCTTCTAATGATTATTTCACATGTGCTTCTAAATATCTTTAAAATAAGTTTTCGTTGACGAATTCACTATGGTTTCCGTGTTTAAAATTTCTGTTCATGTTGCTTTAAATATAACGCGACAACATTGATAATAGTGATTTCATGAGATACAAAATAAAAAAGAGGAAAGGCATCAATATTGTTTTCTACGGGTGGTGGTTGTTGGGGGTGGGGGAGGGGGGGCTATTTTCAAGACAATTATTTATTTAGAAAATAAATTCTCAAATCATTTGATGGTTAGAGGCAAATTGAAAGTTAGAAAGTGCTAAGTCTATTGATTCTCATGAGAATATAGATGTGTCTCCTACGTTATTTTATATATTTATTTGTTATGTAATCACTATAATGATCCATCAACCTGCTAGTTCTTTTTACGAGGCACAGTCAGAGAATTTACATATTAATACCAATCCAACTTATTTCATCAAGAAAATGTGACCAATTAACTAACCAACAAAACTACTTCATAATGGAAGCACATCATATTATGGCAGAGTAATCTGTTTAATGAATCTTCCACTAATTTGATGGGAGGATTGAAATCAGGACTAGAAACTCTATATTCGAATTATGAGGATAAACTCACCGCTTTCTTGTTTATGTCATATACAAGTCAGACTATATTGTTTTTTTTTTAAAGACTATTTTGGTTTTACAAGCCTATAAAAGCCCATGAAGAAAGAGACTACCCTTCTGTTGATTGGCATCTATCAATGGGTACCCAGTAGCAGCTCCAGCAAAGACCACCAAGAAAAAGATTAAAGCCAAATTTAGAAGGCAATGGTTCGATTATTTTAGCTGGGGGGGTTGTTAATTTTTTAATATCTTGTTGAACTTGTTGGGAATAACTATACTGGGTACTATCTTTTTCGAGGAGATCAAAAAGCAACCAATAAACAACGAAATCTTGCACCAATTTGAATGCTTGTCACATTGAAGCCAAACATTGATCCAGATATGGAGAATGTGCAGAGCTTCATTTCCAAAATTTGTCAAAGATATAATCACTTGCTCATTATAAAAAAAAATCACAAAACCTTCTGTGGAGCTGTTCAGATTCATTTCCTTTCTTGAGGAAAACCCTTTTTACAACATTTTCCCCTATTCTGTTTTAGGGTTATTTAGGGATGAGTTCCCAAATTGCATGAGTAATGTAAAGGGATCACTATGATGCCTTAGTATTTCCTTGCCTAGCTTTGAAGCGTTGTCCCATAAGAAAAGAAAAAGGAGAAGAAACGAATAAAGGATTGATGATATGTTCTTCCGGTTTGCACATTGAAATTTCATTGATGACCGAATTCAGTCCCTTATTTTCAACAATTGTCTTGCCTAAGTTTCAACAAGAAACATTGCACTTAATGAAAGCGGCAGTAGGGTGGTTACTTATTGAAAGAAGAACATTATGAGAGCCATTGCTTTGGACTTCTGATTGTATTTATCTTGTTGTTGTTGTTGTTGTTGTTTATATTATTACTATTTTTTTCTTTGGTTTTGTCAAAGTGTGTTGCCGTCCTCTTGTACAGATGATAAGAATATCTACCAGCAGGAATAGTCTTTGCACCCTTTGTATAAAAATGATGATTAGGTCCACCCCTCTTCTCCAGTAAATTGTAGCATCACAGGCTTTTGCATTAAATTGCTAGGTTGGTACCGATCATTTTGCTTCTTTTGGAATCAGGATCTTTGCATTTACTCTATAATATAAATTATCTTGATGGTCTTGCTTCTTGCTGGCTTTGTCCATTCTCAAGATTCTCTTATGTATTATGGTGCCTTCCATAGTGTGTCCCCATTTTGTTAGTACAATTATCACCTTAGCTTTGACCTTCTGAAGGATATTAATCTTACCGTGAAACCTTATTTGGCTGAGGGAAAAAATTAAAAAGTCGCATCTACTCGCTTTGCTGTAAAAACTATTACATATGGTGGAATGGGATCATTCACTCATATATTTTATGAGAAATGATATTTGCAATCCTAGAGTATGCAAGCCTTAGGCACTCCTTTCGAAAAAAATGGGTAAATTAGGGCCACATGATATAATTTTTGAACGGTGGACCTCACTTTTTTTCAAAATGAGTACATAGGGCTTGCACACCCTGGGACTATATCTAGCATTACTTATATCTTATACATTTTGAACTAGTACTAGCTGGTTAAACTGCAAGCTCTGCTTCTAATTACAACAATAGGATAATGCTATTCTCCTCAAGCGATGCAACTTCGGGTGTTAAAAAAACAAAAGACCACCTTCTTTTTCCTCTTAAGTTTCCACCATTTGTTTACAAATGTGAAACAATGTCGATAAGAATTCAATGAAAATAATTATTGAGAAATGCTGAATTGTAATATGAATGGGCCTAATGCCTGTGGTAAATATAAGCTCTGCTCTGCCAAGGAGCAAAGATTTAGCTTATTCATGATTCACCATAACAAGACAATCATGATGAGTTTAGATTAGGGAATGTAGTTATCTCAGGCATGTTTGTTTTATGTGACTATCTAATTTTTAGGGTTAATTATGGGAATAGTGAGGCGTTAGAGTTGTTTCAAATGATGAAGATGAATTTTCTATGTGCCTTTCATTTTACGCATCTATATACGGTAAAATACATTTTATTCTGAAGAATTCTGGAAACTATTTGTCCTGCCCGTGCATGCCCGGGCTTGTGGTTTCCATGATTTTGATTATATTACTTTGGCAAGCCTACAACAATCTTAAACACTTCAACTCTTTTAATTGCCATCATGCCACTAGAACCTGGGGACATTTCACTCGCCATTGTGGATATGCAGATATTATGATGATTTTTTGGTTAAAATTCATTCCGTTTATTTTGAATCCATAGAGGCATCCTTATTTTAATAAAGATAATGTGCTCCAGATTATCATGTGCTCCATCTTTTGTTAAGATCTTGAAATCGTGTAAATGTTAGTTGCTGATGTTTACCTTGTCACTGTTGAGTTAGGTTAATTGTAACTACCCAATAGTCTCGCATTGAGTGTGAGAAGTATGGTAGAGGTGAGCGAGTGTTATAAAGATGCATTGAGTGTCAAGTTCCACATCAGTTCCTTACTAGGTGGAATTGGGCTTTATAATGATTATAAAAAGATCCAGCTGTAACCTTTGCTATTTCTTTTAAATTATAAGCCCAGATGTTGCTTCAGCTTTCCTTGGGTTGTTCCATTAACTCTATCATGTCATCGGTACCTATTTCATCCTCATAGAATGGTTTAATGTGTTGCTATATTGGCTTTCACAATTGAAAAAAAAAAACAAAAACTAATACCATCATACACCACAAAATATTTAGGTATTCATGAGGTAGAAGGAAGAGAGTGGTGAAGAAGAAAGGAATTTCGTATGTTTGGGTTACTAGAAATAGCTGAGTTTCCATTGACTAATTCCTAAGATGGAAAGGGTAGTCATCTTAATTTGTGATAAAAGCAACATAAGAATATCCGAAAGCACTAGCTTGGTGTTTCTTACTTGGGTTCTGTAGGTTTGGTGTGCTCTGCTAGTCTATGACCCATCTTGTGCTTTGGCAGCCAAACTTTGGCTTTACCCTGCTTCTAGATGTTCTTATTTTCTCTGTTTCTAACTAAACCTAGCCTGTCACATATCCCATTCATCTGTCATCACTATGTCTTAACTAAACTAACAATACACCTCATTGTAATTTTTTCTTACCTGGATGTATTGGATTGCCAGCAGATACAGAAGTAGCTACTTAGATATATAAGCATCATGTTCATTCTGACCTAGTAGAGAACTCCATCCCCGGTGAGAGAGAGACCCTCCTCATCTGTAATGTTTTATGGACTATGGTACCTAATATATTGTGATCATTGAGCTACTGCACAAATAATGCCTGACACAAGAAAAATGTAAATATGGCTTAGGCTTTTCTTTTTGGTTTTCATACTTATTTGCTGGACTATTGAAGGCATTGTTTGCCTTTGCTTAATTTGTTAGAATGAAGCAGAGACCAGCATAATCTTCTTCCACCTATATTTTGGTTCTTGTTTTTTTTTTCATGATGGGTTCGAGTCGGAAACTACTAATCGACTCTATGATTTTTTATTTTTCAACGTGAGAATGATCAGTGGTGGCAGATTACAGAGAGAAGTCGCAAGGTCACCAAGTTCATCACTGTAGATGTCTCTGCTGTGGACTGGTTGGCCACTGTAGTGGGTGCTTGCGGTGCGCCAGCTGGCTCTTCGGAGTTTTACAAGACTCGAACAAATGGGAATCAGGTTTTGTTGGCCTAGCTATGCCATAACAAGTATGGCTGGTTGTCTGTGTATACGGGGAAGAGGTAAGGCGTGGTTTCATCGTTACTCCGGAAGGATTGAAGGGTGAGGGTTGGAGGCAGTTTGCAGCAATGCTTAGAGAGGTTGTTACCCTTTCCTCTGTTTCACGTGTGAAGAACAAAGCATCTCAGAGGGCTTTTCCTCTTGGCCATGTTGTTTTGGGAATAAATGGGTCTTTTGTGGAGGTCTTGAAGAATTCGCCTCCAAATTTGGTGTGGCTCATGGTAGCTCGAAGGGTCAACAGGATGCTTTTGGGGTGGCCGGTGGGGAGGTGGTGCAGCCGGATTTGCAATCATTTCATATCCCCAAGGATGGCGGTTGGTTTTCCAAGGGAGGCTTGACAGGGGATATGGAAGGGTTTTCGTTGTTGGCCATGCAGGGTGTTTTATTGGACATGAAGGAGAAGGTTGAATCCATGTTACGTTGGGTGGAATTGGGCCTAGGCTCGTCTATGGGCTGTGCGGATTTAGAGGCTAGCATATTTGGTAAGCAGAAGGCTGCTGTTGTTGATGGGCTGGATAGCTTTTTGGGCTCAAAGTTGGACAAAGTAATGAAGGGCAAAAAGAAGGAAAACGGACTGGGCTTGGTTAAAAGCCCACAACTTGTTGGAGGGTGTAACAGCCCACCTAAAAAGCTCCTTAAGCCTTGACCTTAATAGCCTTAATCCTAGTTAATTAGGAGTTGGGCTATTCGAGAATAAGAACATATTTGGATACTTGAGTTGGCAAAAAGGGCCGTATACTTTGGATTTAGTAGAATTATGAGAAGATTCTAGTGCAATATTGATATTGAGGAAAAGGAAATTTTGGAGCTTGATTGGTTTAGTAATATTATTTTGGAGAATTTTTAGCGCTTTATTAATTTTAAGGATAAATGCCAAGAGGCCAATAGAAGAATGACACATGGCATATTGATGGGCTAGGCAAATGGGTTAAATATTGGATGGATTCAGAGAAGCCCAAGAGTGGTCTAGTAAGGGCCCTAGTTTACTAAGATGGGATGGGCTAAGGATAGACATTAAAAGCCTTGGGCCCAACTTGGGAGATATAAAACTCTAGGGCTTTCATAAAGGACACAAGGCATTTTGCCCAATGTAATGGACATAAGGCTATTGGGCCTAACTTGGTAAAGAGTGAAGGCCTTTGGTCCAATCTAAGCAAGACCTAAGATTAGGACCCAACCTAGTGGGCCTTTGAGGCCAAAGGTAGGCCCTATAAATCTGGACATAAGGTCCATAAAATAGCCCACTCCAAAGCCCACACCCAAGGCTTGCACAAATGGCCCAACCAAAGCCAATCCATGAAGCCCAAATCCTTGTCTTTTATTTCATTCTTCCAAATGAGACCCACATACACCATACCATTGGTTTCCCTTAAAGCCACGATGAACCACACGCCCCTAGGGTTTCCTCCCAACCATGGTTAAGCTTCTAACTTGAGTTAAGAAGTACTAATAATCTCACACATGAATAGTAATCTAAGCATCATGATTTTTGCGTAGTTTTCTTCATAAGTATGATCTGAAATTTTTGGATTTTATAATTGTTTTGCATCACTCTTAGACAACCCTAGAAGGTTAGGCTTAACTCTACCCATGTCAATTGGAACCAAAGGCATGTCAATGCCATCCAAACCCCCAATCGGCTCACTTGAAGCAAACCAAGTGACCCTTCAACAAACCAGCCCCAAACCCACGCCCCTTCAACCAATTTTCAAGAGGATTTCTAACCCTTAGATCCTCATAATGTCATCCTAGAATCAGACCTAGCAAGGGGCGAAATAGTTCCAAGAAACAAAAGCCAAAAACCCAACTACTTCCCTAGGAAGTGTAGTTGATTTCAAACCTGATGCACCTTGCTTCTTCAAAGAATTTCTGCACCTATTTACCTCACTTCCCCACACCACCACCCTTGTCTTTTTGTCTCTTGGAAGTGCTTCAAAGCAATCAACTGCTTGCTTGAAAAATTACCTCCCCAAGGCAGCCCAACCAATTGGAACAAAGAGAGGCACACTTGAAACCACTTGGCTGAACCATCACCCATTTCGTCCCTTTCTTTTTCTGCCCAAGCATGATCACTTGGCATCCACTCATGCCTCTCTTCCTCACCTGTAAAGCCTTCAAATGATGGTCATAATTCCCACAATTCAGACCAAGGAGATAGGACAAAAGGTGATCAAAATCTGGACAAAACTTGGAACCCAAACCGTTGGCCTCCATTGTGTATTTCTCTTTTGATTTTTTTTGTTTTATTTTCTGCACAATGCAGCCCACTGCACCTATGGCCTTCTTCTACCTCCTTTCCAAGGTTTAATCATGAAGATTTAGGTCACTATTCAGCTGACCAAGCCATGACAAATCTGAAAAATGCACTCAACACTCCACCTCCCACCTCCACCACTCACAACAGTTCCCTTCAACCAATACCAATGCCCCTCCTTGCCTCTCACCCTCCATTGAGTCCTATAAATACCCCCCTTCACTCCTCACTTCCTCACACAACTCCCTCAAGCATTCTCTTGGTGTTCTTGAGAGCTATACACTCTTAGTGTGAGAAAGGTGAGAAACCAAGTAGCTTGACTGAGGTTCTTGGAGTGAGTTGAGTTTTGAGAGCTCAAGGGCCACGACTTTTGGTAAGTAATCTTGCCTTATCTCTTGTTGGGTGTTAGATTAACATGTTAGGCTTTGATTTATGGTATGAGAATGAGGATTTGATTGATTTATAAAAGGTTTTACTCAAGGTGTTGTATATCGGTTCAGATTTGGAGTTTTGATTGAATAAATTGTTTTGGGATGAAATTTTAGCCATGACATGTCTTGATATGATCTTATATGTTTTACTAATGTCTTGGGAGATTTATTTAAGGGTTTAATTTGAGGAAAATAGCATGTCATGATAGGTTTATAAATTCATATCTTGTGTTGATCATCTAAAGCATTCGGTTTGTACTTTTATGAGAATGATCTTGGCATATCATGTCCTATTTATCAAGGATGGCCTTATGAACCTTTAGGAACCAATTATCATCATGTTAGGCATTGAAATGCATGATTTCTTTAGGCTTTAAAACTTACATTGACAAAGAGAAGCCAGAAACATCATGCATACACACGATTTGAGGTTTTTGGATGATTTGGTGTTATTCAATGCCTAAGTGTTGGGATGAACACGTGGAATTTTTCTAAGTTATAAAAATATTTAAAAGTCAGATTTATGGATTATATTTGATGGAAATTGATCACACATGCATGCATAGAAGCTATAGGTTTGAAATCACAAAATGGTCACCAAGTTGAATGCCATGAGTTGGATGGTTTTTACATAGTAGTTGTATGATTTTTGAATTTCTAAGTTCATATATGTAGAACATAGAAAATATGAAGTCTGTGAAATTTGGTGAATTTTGGGGCTAAATTGCAAATAGTGAAAGTTTAGGGCCTTAGTGGCATTTTTGGGAAAATTGTAGGGGCAGTTTCTTAAATATGGATTGAACCTTTTGATTATGAATATCTTCCTTAAGTTATGCAATTCCTAACTTAGACTAACTCTTATTACAGCAGCACCAATTTTCTCAGCTCCCAGAAAGTTTGTAAGTTAGCCTCTAAATTACTCTTAGATAATTTATATATAATTCTTGTATAAACGCCACATTCATATTATAAATGTTATTTTAGCATGAAATGTTATATGATACATTGAGTATTTGATTACTTGTTTACATGACATGTGAAATTGCACCATTTTTAGCATATTGCATATAAATTTCATTTTCACATGAAAGCTTGCTACATATGCACATGTTATGAAATATATTTTTCAAGCATTGCATGAAAATAAATTTTGTCACGACCCCAAAGGCTAGGATGAGGAATTATCCTAGTGGAACTCCTATGTCCACTCTGGAGTGAGTAAAAATGGAGTGGTAACCCCTGGGTTGACAAAGAACCGTCAATGGGTTTCGAATGGATTCTTTTTAAAGAATGCATGAGTGAAGTCGCATATGGCACCTAATGCTAGTGGGTGCGTACGTTATGATGAAATGTTATGATGATGATATGTTATGATGAAATGCTATGATACCAATACATTTAGAATGATGTTTTGTAGTGTCAAAATGAGTTGTGCTACGATCACCGGCAGGCCACGGTGCATATGGATAACCGTGTTGCTAACATACGTTATGTTAATGATGTTAAGGATAAGAAAAGATGTTATGTTTTCGAAATGATGAAGTATGAAATGTTCTCTTTCAAAATGTCATGTTTTTGAAATGAGGAAGTGAAAAATATTCTCTGAAAAAGAATGTGCATTAAAGTTTTTCTTAAAAATGTTGAGGAACTTGGATGGGAGACAAATACGGATTTTTCTGCATAGCATGCATCTCATATTTATCATTTGTTATGCATATCTTATCTTTGTTCAAGTTGGTTCTTTAACTTACTGAGATTTCGAGTAAATCTCACTCTTGTGGACCCACTACCATTCCTCCTGAAATGGTAGAACTTGTGTCAGGCCCAGCATACGACGAGCAAGATTAACTGCTGGCTTCAGATGGTTGAGGAAGAGCCTGATCTGGAAAAGAGGCTAGACTTAATTTGAACTTTCGTAGCAATGGCTCTATAGAGCAAATGCGAGAGTTAGTTTGAATATGGAGATTCTGTTTTATGGAGATTCTATCTCCCACGTTTAGTTCATCCTGGCATCAATTATTTTTATAACCCTTATTTCCACTGCGATTATTGCATATCGCTAGTTACATATTAGGATGCATTGCATATTAACTGTTATGAACAGGAGTATGTAACTTTGTGTTGCATGTCCCAATGCTCAAAGTCTATGTTCCATCCCAAGCCGAGGTTGGGGGCATCCCAGAGGGTTAAGACATGTACTGGGTCTAACATATGGATAACCGTGTTGCTAACATACGTTATGTTAATGATGTTAAGGATAAGAAAAGATGTTATGTTTTCGAAATGATGAAGTATGAAATGTTCTCTTTCAAAATGTCATGTTTTTGAAATAAGGAAGTGAAAAATATTCTCTGAAAAAGAATGTGCATTAAAGTTTTTCTTAAAAATGTTGAGGAACTTGGATGGGAGATAAATACGGATTTTTCTGCATAGCATGCATCTCATATTTATCATTTGTTATGCATATCTTATCTTTGTTCAAGTTGGTTCTTTAACTTACTGAGATTTCGAGTAAATCTCACTCTTGTGGACCCACTACCATTCCTCCTGAAATGGTAGAACTTGTGTCAGGCCCAGCATACGACGAGCAAGATTAACTGCTGGCTTCAGATGGTTGAGGAAGAGCCTGATCTGGAAAAGAGGCTAGACTTAATTTGAACTTTCGTAGCAATGGCTCTATAGAGCAAATGCGAGAGTTAGTTTGAATATGGAGATTCTGTTTTATGGAGATTCTATCTCCCACGTTTAGTTCATTCTGGCATCAATTATTTTTATAACCCTTATTTCCACTGCAATTATTGCATATCGCTAGTTACATATTAGGATCCATTGCATATTAACTGTTATGAACAGGAGTATGTAACTTTGTGTTGCATGTCCCGATGCTCAAAGTCTATGTTCCATCCCAAGCCGAGGTTGGGGGCATCCCAGAGGGTTAAGACATGTACTGGGTCTATCTTGGGCATTTTGGTCCCTTCATCCTCCACTGCAGCACCAATCGTTGCTGCGTCATCGTCTTGGCCAGCACAGACTTCATCGCTGGCATCTAGCTACCTCTCCAATGACATGTTGGAGCCGGAATTGTCCCTGGAAAGCAAAGGAGGGGAGTTTTTGCTACGGAATGATTTATGGATGGCGGTGGTTGGGAAGGAAGCTAACTTGTTATTGCCTCCGATTCCATATGTTAAGAGTATGCATTTCTTGTTGAAGTCCTTCAGCAATGGGGGATGGACAAGGGGGCTTTCTTACAGGAGTTGTTAAATACTAAATGTTGCAACAGGCTGTCCTTCTAGGGGGGTTTTGGATGCCTAGAATTTACTAATGGTCTTGTGCAATGGGGACTGTTATGAAGGGAATGAGGTTGATCTGATCCCTTTATGTACACTTCCTCGTCAAGCACTATTTCAGATTGGGTTCTAAAACAAGTTGAGGACATTCAATCCAGTGTTGGGATCTCTGATGATGGTTTTGAAGAGCAATTCAAGGCTCTTCTAATTGCTATCAAATCTGGACATTCCCCGGCCTTGAAACAAGCATCTAAGAAAGAAAGGTAATTAAGAAGATTAAAATGCTGCATTAATTATGACATTAAGGTGAGGAGTGGTGGGCGGGACAGATTGAAAGGGCGAGGGTCTCATTTTTCTTATGAAACCGAAGATTCTTTCTTGGAATATTAGGGAGCTTAATGACCCAAACAAGCATGTTCTTATCAAGTCCTTACTGTGTAGTTGGAAGGTTAATATTGTTTGTCTACAAGAAACGAAGTTGCGCTTTATTGATAAATGTATAATTCATAGTTTGTGGGGGTGTTCTTTTGTGGGTTGGGCTTATCTGGTGTCTATGGGAGTTTCAGGAGGTGTCATTTTGATGTGGAACACTAGAGTGGTGGAGTCAGTGGAGGAGTGTATTGAGAATTTTTATATAGCTTGTTCTTTTAAAAATGTTGAGGATGGGTGAGAATGGACCTATGTGGGCATTATGGTCCAAATTCAGATAGGGAAAAGTGACTTTTGTGGGAGGAATTGGCGGGTTTGTATTATCTTTGGGATGTGTCGTGGTGCATGAGCTGGGATTTCAACATTACTCAGTTCCTGAGTGAGCGATTGGGAGAATCTAACATTTCTTCGGCGATGAAGGATTTTTCAGAGTTTATCTTTGATTTAGATCTCTTGGATCTTCACCTTGTGGGGGAGTGTATCCACTTGGTCCAACTGTCGGGGTTGGTCGAGATTAGATAGATTTCTTGTTTCTCATTCTTGGAAGTTCATTGCCCAGAGCTGTGTCGAAACTCTCATGTGTTCGGATCATTTCCCTATTTTGCTGGATTGTGGTGGTATTCGTGGGGGTCAGAGGTATTTTAAGTTTGAAAACATGAGATTAGGAGCTGATGGCTTTGTTGATAAGGTTAGGAGCTGGTGGTCTTCTTATCAATTCACGGGTACTCCCAATTTTATTCTTGCTGGTAAGCTCAAAGCCTTGAAGTTCAATTTAAAGAAGTGGAATGCAGAAGTTTTTGGGAATCTTGACAGCCAGGAAAATTCCCTTATGCAGTTGCATGACTTGGAGGTTGGGGAGGAGAATGGGGTTCCTTCTGAGGATGGTTTGTTGAGGAAAAAATCAGTGGTGGTTGATCTTAAGAGGGTGTTGTTGATAGAGAAGATTTCTTGGCAGCAAAAACCAAGGGCTCTTTGGTTGAAAGATAAATGCACTAAAGTTTTTCATAGAATGACCAACTCACATCAACGTAGCAATGCTATTGAGATGCTTCATTCCGATAATTGTGTGATTTCTTCTCCAACATAGATTCAGGATCATATTGTGCATTATTATGAAGGTCCTCTCACCGAATCTGCTACTTGGAGGCCTAATCTTGATGGTTTGGCTTTTGACTTTCTTGATCCTCATAGTGCGAGTTGGTTGGAAATGCCTTTTGATGAATATGAGATTTTTTAGGTGGTTAGCGGGATGGTTAAAGATAAAGCTCTTGGTCATGATGGATTTTTAATGGCTTTTTTCCAAGTTTGTTGGGTGTTGTTAAAGATGATGTGATGCTGGTTTTTCATGAGTTCTTTTCTTTTAAAAAGTTTGAAAAATCACTCAATGCTACTTTCATTGCTCTCATTCCTAAGAAACTTGGGGCTTCAGAGTTAAAGAATTTTCGTCCTATTAGTTTTGTGAGTCCTGTTTACAAGATAATTTCGAAGGTACTTGCTAATCATGAGTATGGATTTGGAGCAAATTATCTCTAAGCCCCAAAATGCCTTTGTTTGAGGGAGGCAAATCCTTGATTTTGTGTTTGTTGCTAATGAATTTTTAGATAGTCAAATGAGGGAGGGTATTCATGGCCTTCTTTGTAAGCTTGATATGGAAAAAGCGTATGATCATGTGAATTGAGATTTCCTTTTCTACATGCTTGGGAGAGGTGGTTTTGGGGAGAGGTGGCGTTCATGAATTAGGCATTGTGTCTCTACTGCCCAGTTTTTGGTGTTGGTTAACATTAACCCTGCTGGTTTTTTCCATAGCTCTCGTGGTTTGAGACTTGGGGACCCCTTGTCCCCTTTCCTTTTTTTCATTATCATGGAGGTGTTGGAGGGATGTTCTTTTAGGCTTTTCAGTAGGTAATGCTAGTAATGGGTCTATCAATCTTTCTCATCTTTTTTTTGCAAATGACACTTATTTTCGGCGATACGGATCGTGGCCAAATTCAAGCCTTAAGAACAGTGTTATTATGTTTTGAAGCAGTCTCGGGGCTTGAGTTGAATCTTGGAAAGTCTAAGATGGTTCTGGTGGGGGTGGCGTGCAACATTAATAGTTTGGCTAGTTTTTTGGGTTGTAAAGTTGATTCTTTATCTATGAAATATTTAGGCCTTCCGTTGGAGGGTGCCTTTTAAGGCTAATGCTATTTGGAATGGGGTTGTTGAGAAAATTAAGAAAATGTTGGCTGGTTGGAAGCGGTTGTATTTATCTAAAGTTGGCAGAATTACTTTACTCTAGAGTACCCTTTCCATTCTTCCCACTTACTTTCTATCTTTATTTTCATTGCCTCAGGGGTGGCCAACTGGATTGAGAATTTATTTCTTGCTTTCTTATGGGGTTGAATGGGAGAGGAAACTAAATTCCATCTGGTTAGTTGGAATAAAGTTTGTTCTCCTATTTCGAATGGAGGTTTGGGGGTTTGTAATTTGATGATTGTTAATAAAGCTTTTGTTGGGTACTTATAAAAAAAAAAAAAAAAAATAGAAGAAGCTTTTGTTGGGGATATGATTATGGAGATATCAATCGGAAGGGGACTCGCTTTGGAAGGAGATTATTAATCTTAAATAAGGATTTTTTTTTTTTTTTTTTTGGGGGGGGGGGGGGGGTTCTAATGAGGTAGGGGGGGCATATGGTGTGGGTCTTTGGAAGTTCATTAGAAAAGATTGGGAGAGTTTTGTTAGCCACATTAGTTATGCTGTTGGAGAGGGATCTAGGATCCACTTTTGGTTTGATATTTGGTGCGGTGATTGAGCCCTCAAAAGGGTGTTTGCTGGTTTCTAATCGGTATGCATTTATATTTGATCTGCTAGTTCGTTCTAATGGCTTTTTTCGGTGGAATCTTTGTTTTACTAGAGCTGTTTAGGACTAGGAAATTGATGAAGTTTCAGATTTTTTCAGTTTTTTATACTCTTTTGAGGCTTGGTGGTAATGATGGGGATAAAAGGTTGTGGAAGTCCAAGGGGAGTAAAAAGTTTACAGTTCAATCGTATTAGAAGCTGTTGACATTTCAGAATAGTCCTCATTTTCCTTGGAAGTGTATTTGGAGATCTCACGTGCCTTCCAAATTTGTTTTTTTCATATGGACCGCCTCTCTTATTGTTATGGACAATTTGAGGAAGCGTGGTCTTATTGTTATTGATCGGTGTTTCATGTGTAAGAAGCATGAAGAATCTGTGGATCGTTTACTTTTGCATTGTGAGCTGGTAAGGGCATTGTGGGGTGGAATTTTTTGTAGAACCGGTTTGGCTTGAGTGATGCCTTTTGAGAGTGGTCGATCTTCTTGTGTATTGGAACGGGCTTCATGGTTGCTCTCAATTGGATGCGGTTTGGAAGATGGTTCATTTGTGTATTATGTGGTGTATTTGGATGGAAAGGAATGAACGATGTTTCAATGATAAGGAGCGTTCTTTGGAGAAACTTTGGAACTTTTTTGTGCACTCTTTATTGCTTTGGTTTTCTGCTTTAGTGATTAATGGAGCTTTTGCTCATGATTTTCTGTTGTCATTTTCTTCTTCTTGGAATGTATATAGGTGTTATTTTTTGTATACTTAATGTGTACATGGGTATTACCTATTTCATTCGTATTAATAAAATTGTCTAGGCTTTATTTTTTGAAAAAAAATAGTGTATTCTTCCCCGAGTTCTTTTTTCCTTTTCTGAATGGAATAGTAAAACCAAATAGCTTCTCTTTCTTGGCAATGCATTCACCCAATTGCCTAACATCAACATGATGTTCTATGTTGATCTTTTTGGGCATGTCACTTAAAAATTGAGAAATAATTCTTGAACACAAGCTTACTCCATTACAAATCTATTATTGTTCATATGCTCTCATAAAGAATTTGTTTATAGGTTTGTTTTAATAATTCTAATTTACATGAGGTGAATTAACTCTCCTTAAAAGTCATCTCTACACAGGTTGAAGACATAAGAAATAGTTGAGGGTTGACCTATTGATAACGCATGAGTTTTATAAGCGAAAAATTATATTGATCTACTTGCACCTTCTCTCTTCCCCATCACTCTAGTACCTGTAATGAGAAAGCATGAATTGAGCCAGCTGAGGCCGAAAAACATTCAAGCCCAAAAGTTCATCACCTCACGTATGGTTCCCATGCCTCCACATCCTTCCTCCCCTCCCCCAACCCCCCCAAGCCCCCACCCCCACTCACATTCAACCATTTTTTGTTAACATATTATATTTCAGGTCTTCTGGTGTATGAAATTACTTCTTCATAAGTAGAGGGTTTATCTGATTTCTGTAATTGCTTTATCAAAATTCATCACTCTAAGAAATTGTCACTGTGTAAGATGTCTATGTTATCATTGTTTAACCTGTGTCCTGAGTCCTGACAAATATAAGGAACTGCATGTCAGGCTATCAGATGCTGGAAGATTTGCTCCTTTACTTTTGTAGTTCGGCCAGTGGAATAGCCATATCTAAAGAAACTTATGTCTTTTAGGCCAACGGAAGGAGCTGCACTTTACTTTTACCATAACCTTTACTGTTTAACCATGATAAAAGCATAGGGTGAGTGCATACCTATAAACAAACCACAGGGTCAGTACAAATCGATTAGTTGTATTTGTGTTATTTTTGGCATATATTTTCAGGTTCTATTCAAAACCTTTTGCTCGTGATTTAAATGCTGTAATTATCCAAATGAGCCTCTCTATTTTGATCTCCATCTGTCAAAAGTAGTGAACGGCAATGAAATTGAAGGTCATAGTAACTGCATTGTTGGCTTCTGTCATTTTATTTTTTTATTTTTCTGTTAAATTAGTCATCTTCATGCGGAATTCTCTTTGTCAAGCTAAAGTCTTCAATATGGAATTGATATAATTTTTTCCCTGTTTTATTTCATATATATTCTTGTCCCGGCAAGAAAATGATGAGTATTAGAGTAGATGTCTGTGATTATCTTACGTCAAATCCCAATTATTATACAGCAGAACTTCAATGACTGACCGAACTATATAGCCTCTTGATATTTTTTAGATGCAATATGTCATTTTTTTTTTTCCTCTTATATTTACTTATGTTTCTTCTAGGAAGACATCTTGATGACACATGGGTGTCCTATATTGGTAAAGATTTTCAGAAGATGCTACAATGGCAGAAGGTTAATTCAGGCATTCCAAGTGGTAGATTTGGGCATACTTGCGTTGTAATGGGTGATTGTCTGGTTCTGTTCGGAGGAATTAATGACCATGGGGACCGTCAAAATGATATATGGGTTGGACAAGTTACATGCCAAGAGACCTTGGATATTACATTATCATGGAGGCCGCTAGATGTTCAGTCTGTTGCACCAGCTCCTCGTGGCGCCCATGCTGCATGTTCCATTGATGATAGGTTGATGCTTATCCATGGAGGAATAGGATTGAATGGACTCAGATTGGGCGACACATGGGTTCTAGAACTATCAGAAAATCTTTGCTATGGAGTATGGCGTGAGATTTTGACTTATCCGTCACCTCCAGCTCGTTCAGGACACACATTGACCTGCATTGGGGGAACCAGGATAGTTTTATTTGGAGGAAGAGGATTGGGCTATGAGGTGCTGAATGATGTTTGGATCTTGGATATGCCTGAGAGTTGTCTGAAATGGGTACAGATACCATACGAATTGCCAAATATACCTGAAGGAGTTTCCCTCCCACGAGTTGGTCACTCAGCTACACCGATTTTGGGAGGCCGATTGCTAATATATGGAGGTGAAGATTCATACAGACACAGAAAAGATGACTTCTGGGTGTTAGATATTAGTGCAATCCCATCCATTAATGTGCAGCCAACCACACTAAACTCTAGGGGTTTATTGGCAAAAATGTGGAAAAGGTTTCGGGCAATTGGTTATAAACCCAACTGTAGATCATTTCATCGTGCTTGTGCAGATCCTTCTGGGCGTTATTTGTATGTGTTTGGTGGAATGATTGATGGCTTACTTCGGCCTGTTGGATCATCTGGGCTGACGTTTGATGGAGAGCTTTTTCTTGTGGAACTAGTGCTGCAGCTCTAATTTAAAGGGTATAATAGGTGTTTAGGAGGATAATCTTGTATATCTTGTAGCTCTTATCTTCATTAGCTGTTGTCTGTCTCTGTTTTTGTTGAATTCATGTTGTCTACAAAAATGGTTATTTGTCTGTCTATGTAGAAATCTAGTAGAGGATGAGGATGATATATACGAGGTTAGACGTACACTGAACAAGCAAGAGTTTTTACTGATTAATGTTTCCTTTGGCACAATGTAGCCCCTTGTCCCCTTGAACTACTTCAGAAACGTCTTGACTTTATGTATAATTGTACATATTTCAATTGATTACCTGCTGAAAATATTATGGTATTAAAAGATACTAAAAGTCTAACAAAGAATTGTCCCAATGAAAATCGTGCAATATCCATGCAAGAGCTCCATTGATCTTGCAATCCTGCAACCAAGTCAACTCAAGTGTGACATGAAAGTTATTTTGAGGTATTCAAGGAGAAGATCCTATTGGGTAATTTTCTCAAGGATAATCCATATTTAGCATCGTGGGAACAATGATCTTCAAAATGAGATCCATGTCTATATTGAGATACAAAAGTTTTCCCTTAAGATAAATTTAATGGGAATTGAATTTTTGAGTCATATGACCCACCTTCCCACACTTGAAACAAGCATTGGTTCCAAGCAAACATTTTCCAAAATGAAGTTTGCCACAGTTCTGGCATGCGGTACTAGTTGCTGGCGTGTTCCACTGCAAAGGTGTATTCGTCTGAATCAGCCTCAGTGCATTACTGTACATCAGTCTCTTAGCTCAACTCTAATTTGAAGACTGAAGTTGCCTCTTTCTTTGGTTGAACTCCTTTGATTTGATGCACAGGTTCTCCTCGAGGATCACTGTTCTGAATTCGAGATCGATGAGATTTCTAATTATCAACATAAGAAGAGAATCCATGATTCTAATATTTAGTCTCGTTCAAACTTATGGTCCTTTTTGTCTGCCGCAGTGAATGCAAGGCATGCGTCAATATAGCTTCTGACACCTAGCAGTGGAGTGCGAAAGTGGTGAAGTATGTGATTGTTTCTAACTTGCACGAGCTTCTCACAAAAGGATGTCGTTTTGGTTGAATGGGGATTCTCGAGCATATCTGTGCAAGTACCTTGTACATTTCTTGAGCACTTGTTCGGACTTTCATTAAGGCATTTCGAGCACTAGCTTGGACTTATACTAAGGCATTCTGAGCACTAGCTCATATGTAGACTTCAACATTCTGAGCACTAGCTTGGACTTGCATTAACTTGTGGGCTTGCTACCTTGCTCGCCCATCCTTTGCTCGTCCATGACTTGCTCGCCTGTGACTTGCTTGCCCCAAAGCTATGCTCACCCTCGACTTTCCCATTCTTAACCTTGCTCACCCGATTTATCCTTCCCTAAAGTACGTGATCTCAAGTGGATTATATGGTTAAGTCATCACTAAGCAATGTGCATCCTACTAGTGTTAGACACGGTTCTCACATCTCCCCCCCTAAAAGAGAGTTTCATCCTCAAGATTGGACAATACTAACACTTACTATAAACAATACGAAATATGGTTATGAAGGATTTTACGTCAGTTGATATCCTCATCACTGGTTGCTGGCTCTGAGGATGATAGCAGGGGAACCTCTTACTCTTCGGACATGGTGCTCTGTGGGTAGTAGTGGAACTGCTCATCATCAGAGTTGAAGTAGGTGTTTACAAACTCCTCTGGATCTAGCCTTGCCTCTTCTGGCAAGTTTGGAGGTCCCTCCACCAGTGTTCTCTCCCTTTAAGCTGAAGTTGTTGATGATTATGGTGACCAATGCCTCCATATCATGCACCATCCTCGTGCCTCAACTGCTCAATTCAACCTCCCTCTTACTTTCGTGCACGCATCTAATCTCATTTTCCCCTAGGAGCTCCCACTCTTGTGTTGTGAGCCTCTCTTCTTGTGGCATGGTTGGTTGAGTGAATATGACCCCATCACGGTAGTCCAGAACCTCGTTGTATTGCCTTCCAAACCGAGCCACTATTCACTAGCACTCTTGTTCATCATGTCGTTGCTTTTCTCTTTGCCTGGCTTTTTCACGCCTCTCTTGAATCATGCGGTTGACTACCTCTAGCGGCAGAATAGACTTGCATGCAATTCGCCTAGTTCTTACCATGATTAAATGTAAAGTAATGCTAGATACAATTATGGAGTATGCAAGCATTGTGCAATGATTTTGAAAAAGTGCATAGTCCACTATTAAAAAATTAGTTTTTTTTTATGTAGGTCTCGTATTTACTCACTTTTTTCAAAAAGATTGCACGGCGCTTGCGCACTCCACAATTGCAAATATCATTTCTCTTAAATGAAGTCCTGAAGAATGTTAGTACAATGAAGAGAGCTCAAACATGCACACCATAGGGAAACAAAGTTGATCCAACAATCACAAACAAGTTCATCCATCAATCAAACAATCAAAAATCATAATAAAGTTCCAAATTTATTACACACAATTGTCTAATTGTAAAAATTCAAACAGATATGGGTATTGCTCTCTCATATCTTCTTCCAATTCTCAAGTGACATCTTGAGCTTCTAAACTTCCCCATTATATACCTTCACCAAGGGGATCTTCTTTGACCTTAGCCTTTGCGCATTCCAATCCAAAATTTGCATCAAGGTCTCTTCATAAAATAAATTGGGTTGGGTTTAGATAACTTTGGGGTTGACAATCCAGAATTCCTGGTGCTTGAAAATTTTCCTCAAGGTGGAGACGTGGAACACATTGTGCACATCCCCAAACTCAATTGGTAGTGCCACCCTATAGGCCAACAGGCCTATCCTTTCCACCACTTCTAAGGGTCCTACATATCTCGAGCTCAACTTTCCTCTTTTCTTCAAATGACTTAGTCCCTTCATAGGTGATACTTTGATATACACCCAGTCACCTTCTTCGAATGCCAAGTCTCTTCTTCATGTGTCGACATGACTCTTTTGTTGACTATGCGCTGCTAGCATCTTATCCTGTATGATTTGGACTTGATCCTTCATTTCTTGAATCAGCTATGACCCAATCAGTTTGCTTTCCCTGACTTCATCCCAGTGTAGGGGTGATTTACACTTTCTTCCATGAAGGGCCTCATAAGGCACCATTGGTATGGTCGCCTGATAACTATTATTGTAGGTAAACTCGATAAGGGGTAAATAATTCTCCCAACTTCCCCTAAACTCCAGAGCACACACCCTCAACATGCTTTCCATGGTTTGTATGGTCCACTCGGATTGACTGTCTGTTTGTGGGTGATTTACTCTACTGAACCTCAATCTTGTCCCATTGCAGCTTGTAAACTTTTTTAAAAAATGAAAAGTGAACCTCGGCTCCTGACCCGATACAATGGTCTTAGGTACCACATGCAATCTAACTATTTTCTTAACATACAACTGGGTCAATGTTTCCAGGGGGTCCATGTTAGTAACAGGGAGAAAATGGGTACTCTTGGTAAATCGGTCCACAATCCACCCATATTAGATTTTTTCGTTTGAAGTCCTTGACAAACTGACCACAAAGTTCATCGCTATGTGATCCCACTTCCATTTAGGGGATCAATAGGGTGGGTTGTAGGTGCCTAGCGGGCCTTTGATGTTCTGCTTTCACTGGCTGACAGGTAGGGTACCTCTCAATAAACAAAGTTATATCCCTCTTCATTCCTTCTCACCAGAAACCTTGCTTCAAATCCCAATACATCTTCGTACTACTGGGATGTACTGAGTATTGTGCGACATAGACCATGGTGAGGATCTTCTCCTTGATCATTGGATTGACAAGGATTACTCTTCGATTCTTATATAGTAGGGTGCCATCCCAACTGAGATTGAAAGGCATATTCTCCGTTGGGGCCTTCAACTCATCAAAGTCTATCACTCTTACCTCTTGTATTGAGGCTATGATCTCCTATTGATGAGAGCGTTCTAGCAACAACCTCCTCATTCCACTAAGGAGAGAATCTGTCTCCAATGACTCAACTACACATTTCACTCAAGATTTTTTACAGTGCATCGGTGACCAGGTTGGCCTTTCATGGATGATACTTAATCTCGAACCGATAATCGTTGATTATCTCTAACCACATCCTTTGCCTCATGTTCAGATTCTTATGATTGAAAATGTGCTTTAAATTTTTATGGTCTACGTAGATCTCACAGGTTTTGCCATACAGATAGTGGCGCCAAATCTGCAACGCGAAGAATATTGTTGCTAGCTCTAGATCTTGTGTGGGGTAGTTCTTCTTGTGATCCTCCAACTCACGTGATGCATATGCCACTACTTGACCTTCCTACATCAAAACGCACACGAAACCATACTTTGATGCATGTGGCTCTGGTAAGGCCAACACAAGGGCAATGGTTATCCTCCTTTTCAATTCCTTAAAGCTTCGTTCGCATCTCTAAGTCCAAACAAAAATGGCATTCTTCTTTATTAGGGCAGTGAGTGGACCCAAGATTCTGGAGAAACCTTCTACGAATCTCCTATAATAATCGGTGAGTCTCAAAACGCTTCTGATCTTATGGATATTCGCGGGATGCTGCCAATCTACCACAACTTCGATCTGGCTAGGGTCCACTACAAGTCCATCCTTGGAAATTACGTGGCTGAGGAACTTCACTTGCTCCTGTCAAAACCCACACTTGCTTAGTTTTGTAAACAACTAAGCTCCCTCAGCTTCCCCATAACTAGTTGTAGGTGGTTCAAATGTCTCCCAAACACATTGAGTAGACCTAGATGTCGTCGATGAAGACCACCATGAACGAATCCAAATAGGGCCTACACCCATTTTATAACATCCATGAGCGTTACTGGTGCATTGGTCAGTCTAAAAGGCATCACCATAAACTCATAATTCTCATACCTCGTTCTGAAAGCAGTCTTAGGCACATCACTTTCCTTAATCCGTAATACCTCGACCTTAGGTCAATCTTAGAAAACACCTCCACTCCTTGTAGTTGATCGAACATATCGTCGATCCTAGGCAAGGGATATTTGTTCTTTATTGTCACCTAATTCAGCTTCCGGTAGTTTATGCACATTCTAAGAGTCACGTGTCAGGCTCACGGGATGACACGTGTCATCTGCTAATTAAGATGGAGGAAAAATGTGATGAAGTGATCTGATTCAAATTATTTAATACTACAAAGAGTTAACCCTAAAAAAAAAAAAATCAAATATTACAACAAACAACACATAGACGTGGAGAGAGAAAATAAGAATTGTTAATTAATTGCCTAAACCTACAGTTACAACAAATATGCCTAAATACTATAGATAAAAGACATCTTCAATGCGAAATGCATATTCCAATTTAAAGCCAAATCAAGTGGTGTTAGCAAAAATATAGCTAAAGGCAACAATACCCACTCCAATACTAGTGCTATGATATTTTTTGGAGTTGATGTCGAATCGGATCTTATTTTGAAGGCCCATTAATTATAATTTATTAAAAAGAGGCTAGGGGCCGAATCCGGTGAATAGAGGAGATTTACACCATCTAATGGCATTGTGACACGTCCTCTTGTAAGCAGATCCCATACAACCCCCCCAACAATCGCTCCCCCCCCCCCCCTCCCCTTCTCTCTCGCCCAATGTCCAATCTTTTTTTTTTCCTGTTTTTAGCTTACAAAATGAATAGTGAACACTCGGCTTGAGTAAGGGGTGAAGTTGTTTCAAGTCTAGCTAAGAGTAGCATTGTGTTTGTGTTTGGGCAATGAAAATGAAAGATACAATTTTTTTTTGATTTTTTCCTTCATTTTCCTAGGAACCAAACAGATCCCTAGACTGTAATTTTAGAGATTTGTGGTATTACCTTTGGGTTTTGATACAATTAACTCTTTTTTTTTTCCATAAAACTCAATTTCTCGTTTTTCTTGTAACAATGAAAATGAAAGATAACAAATTTTTTTTTATTTTTTTTCTTTCATTTTCCTAGGAATCAAATAAAGCCTAGACTGTAATTTCGAAGATATGTTGTATTACTTTTGGGGTTTGATAAGATTAACTCTCTTTTCTTGTAAAACTCAATTTCTCATTTTTCTTTTAACAATGAAAATGAAAGATGCAAAATTTTCCTTCATTTTCTGGGAACCAAACAGAGCCCTAGACTGTAATTTCGAAAATCTATTGTATTTTCTTTGGGTTTTGATATTATTAACTCTATTTTCCTATAAAATTCAATTTTTCATTTTTCTTGTAAGATTTGTTGTTGATTTTGTTTCTTGTAAGATTTGTATTTCCTTTTTTGTTGTCCTTTGTTGTTGATTGTTTCATGCGATGGGCATGAGAGTTTCATAGAAAGTGAGAGAAAGAGAGAGTGAAGGGAGGTGGTTGTATGAGACCTAATTACATGAGGGAGGTTCTATTCTTCTAATCTCGGAATGCATATATGTCACAATACCACGGGAGGGTGTAAATCCCCTTTGCTCACCACATCCTATTTGAAATTATTCTTTTTACCAAAAGCCATGACCCTAACTTCAAACAGTTCTTCTATGCACAGTCTTCTTATGCAGACAATGTGCAGTCGGCTGACGTGGCAGATTAATTTAAATAAATAATAAAAAAAGGGACGAATACGAAATTACGAATACGAAAAAGAGAAACCATTTTGTTTCCAGCTTCTGAGACAAAAATTGCTTCTGAGCTGCGCGAGTCTCTTCTCGTGTGGGTGCAATTTAGGGTGTGAACTGCGTTGGGTGGGTCAACCGAAGGCCGATCTGGTGGGCTTGGTGTGGGTCAGCTTCGTGGGTCAGCCTTGTCCCCATACCATCGCCACCAAACGATACCATCAATCTTGGATGTTTGCTTCAATCTACAATTTGTTTTAACATTTGCACACATGTTAGAGAAGACAAGTTTGGAAAACAAGTTAAACTACAATAGTGAAGATATATGGTTTGTTGGCTCAAAATATATTTCGAGTCACATGTATTTTTTTTTTTTTTTCGAGTCAGTTCCACAAGTTTGAATGTTTGTATGATCTATTTCTAGTTTGTTGGCTGAAAAAATCAATTTTCCGGTTTGTAGATATGTAGATCATCAAAACAGCAGCTCCCAAATGAGCTTTTTATTTTCCTACGCATACAAAACAAGTAATTGTATTAATTAATTACCTAATAATATTAAAAATATTGAAGATTAATGTTGGTAAAGTTTGATCAGTGTGGTCCTTTTAAAAAAAGTCATGCTTGCCCCTTTGAATATATTGCATGGGTTGGTTAGCATCAATCGTTTGGCATTGTAAATCTTATTTGAATTTTTGTCAAATTTTGATCAGTTTTTTTTTCTTGGAAGATATGTACAATATTAGTCTTCACTCGTGGTCGATTGAATCAAATTTCCTGAAAATTTATCAAAGACTGACCTTGGATATTGAAGAACTTGAACAGGGCATGGGAAATGGAGAAGAACACACATCTCAGCTAACACCATCTAGCTCAAATCCGTCAAACTTAGTGTGTCATTTCATAATTAAAAAACTTATTGCAACTCAATGTTTAGCATCCTAATTATGATTTTTATTTTTATGTTAGAACATCCCTCAAACTGGTCTACTAAACTATCCAAATTACATGCATGATTACTTTGGACCAATGCATGTATGGTCACCAGCTTTCCTACCATATCCAGATGGCAACAAAAATCCAAACAACATTCAGGTGGTTTTTCAACTTCGTTATTGTCTTTTAGTTATAACTTAATTATTTTTGAAGAAGTTTAAATGTTTTAATTTTTTTGTTTTCAGCAAAACATTGGTTACCCATTTCAATATGGGATGGGACCTCCGAGGCCAATTATCGCTACAAGCTCCGCAACAAGCGCAAGAGTTAGTGAAGAAGATAGACCCAATTGTTTGGAAACTAAAACTCCGTGTTCTTCTACTAGAGTTGATGAAAAAATTATATTGAATAAACCAGATGAACGGGAAACTGATGATGGCACTACCGGTACACCACAAGTAGTGCCATCATTGGATGGTGATGATATCATTCAGGAGCCAAAATCAGGGATGGAGTTCAATTCGTTTGAAGATTTGTTGAGCTATTATAAGCAGTATGCTAAAAAATGCGGGTTTAGGGTGATGACATAAAGAAGTGAAAGGTCAGAGGATCAAAGTGTCAGATATGTCACATTGGTTGTGCACAGGGAGGGAAGGCCCAGAATAAGAGTTACAATGTCGCCAACCCATGTCCGACGGGAAAAACGGACTTTAAGGCAAGAATTAATGCCTTAAGAGTTGAGGGAAAGATGCGAATAACAATTGTCCATAATACACATAATCACGGCCTCACCCAATAAAATCCCGCTTTTTTCGATGTAACAGAGAAGGGATACTGTGTAGGCATATTTTGGCCGTATTCAAGTCTAACGGTATAAAATCATTGCCTGACCGGTACATTCTAGACCAATGGAGAAAGGACATCAAGAGAAGATACACATTAATTCGTAGTAGCTATGACGCAGGGGATCAGAGGCCAAATGGTAATAGATATTCAATTCTTTTGAATATGTGTTATGGGATGATAACTTATGCGGTGGATTCTAATGAGCAATTCAAAGATGCAAAGAAGAGGATACAGGAGATGACTGAATGTTATCGCAAGCACACACGCAACTTATCTTTGACCCAAACAAGTTCGAAGGCGATGAATTTTAAAATAAGTTAATCTGGTTTAGTTCCTTATAACTACTTAATTTCAACATTTTAATAAATTTGCCCATAACAAGTTCGAATGCTGGTTTGATGACAGAGGACAAAACTACAGTTGGTAGTTCACAACAAGTGAAGAGTCCACTTGTTGTTAGAGGGAAAGGAAGACCCCCATCTCTGAGGCGAGCATACAGGATAGAGACAGACATGCGAAAAGTTAAAGCCAAACAAAAGAAAGCACAAGTCAGAGGGAAACGCAAACAAGTGAATGTTTTAACATTGAGAGAATAATAAAAAAAAGTGTCAATGTGTATTAGATTTATAATGTTAATTCGCAAAGAAATAAAAATTTATTACTTACTTTGTTATTAGCGAGAAGGAGATACACCAGAAGGAGATATACCAGTAGTGGGTACACGCAGGAATTTATTTGGGCCATCATAAGTGAATATCATCAATCCTGGACAAGTGCATGTATCAGAAATAGTCTCAGGTTTTATCAACCAAACAATGATTTTGTCCCCATCATTATTGGTCAATATTTGTATTATGATCAATATGTCCTGCCTTTAATATTTACTAAAAATTTTCTTATTTATAAATAGCCTGTTATAGACAGCTCAGTATTTGACAGTAGTGGAACTCAAAACCAAGAAATAGTTTTTGGTAGCCAAGAAAGTGTTATATTCCTAAACTTTGCATCTACTAATTGTAATATTTTAGATGACATTAATATCATTAAATTTTGCGTGTACTAATTGTAATATCTGCATATTAATTCTAGCAAATTTTTTTGGATTGGATGGCGCACAACCGGACCTCTTTGGGTTCTGATGGATCACAACCGGTGCAAGAAAGTTGAAATTTAATTTTTGCAACCATGGAAGTGATTTGTTTTGTAACTATTTTTGTAAGAAGTTAGTTCGTGGTTATATTTCTTTGTGGGAAGCAAGCTTGGCAAGTGACCTGTTTTGTAATTATTTTATATTCACAAAGCTTGAAAAGTGATAATATGTAGGCATATATTTTAGAGAAAGGAAGACTTTGTAATTAGTTTATATTGAGAAAGCTTGGAAAGTGACATTATTTCCAATGGATTATTTTTGGAAGATGTATTTATTACGGTTGTAATTATTTTTGGTAGTGATAATGCATTGCCATTAGGCCAACAGGTTCATTTACGTGTGCACGGGTATTGAGAATGCATTGTCAATGTGTAACAGGTTCATTTATGTGTTATGGGTACTGAAAGTGCATTGCCATTAGGCCAACAGGTTAATCTGCTTTACGTGTGCATTACTACTGATAGTGTGTTGACATTAAGGCAACAGGTTCAGCCAACTATACGTGTGCGCCAACAGGTTCGCAGCTTTACGTGTTGACATTAAGGCAACAAGTGCATTACTACTGATAGTGTGTTGACATTAAGGCAACAGGTTCAGCCAACTATACGTGTGCGCCAACAGGTTCGTAACTTTACGTGTTGACATTAAGGCAACAGGTGCATTACTACTGATAGTGTGTTGACATTAAGGCAACAGGTTCAACCAACTTTACATGTGCACGGGTATTGATAGTGCATTGACATTAAGCCAACAGATTCTATTGTCTGTGTGTGTAACTTGGTTCCCAGTAACTCATCAGAATCATCTATGCGTGTAACAGGAGTGACTTTTCCTTGGTTCCCAGTAGTAACATTAATATCAAACCAAATAAAAACAAGTATAAAAACTTGTTCAGCCAATTGTAAAGTTCCCAATGGTCCTAATACCTTGTATACTAGTTTTGTCACCATTAAAGATCAAACATTAAAAAAAAGCTTACTTGGTATTTGCCTTTATACAATTAGACATAAATACAAATTCAGACTAATTATACAAATCTAATAACTAATAACTAAGTGACTTACATCACACATAAGTACAAATTCAGACTAATTATAAGAACATAAACCACTAACTTGTCAATAAATAACAACAAACAACTAAAAAAAGATCAAAATACACCCACGATAGCGTGCGTGAATGCCTTAGGACAGATTCTCTTTCAAGAAGTACTAACTCCATCTCTCTCTTCTTAATTTCATCTACTATCTTACAGAGCTCAGTTACTTGGATTTCGACATTGAAGAGTCTCTTCTCGAGCTCTTCCTCCTTCCTTAACAGTTCATTTGCATATTCTTGTAGCTCTATATCAGCCCACTTAAAATATTTACAGTATGGTAATCCCTGATATTTGCATAAAAATTTAAAAAATATTAGATTTACGTAATATTAATGAATCTATTAAACATGTTACATTATTTGGGTTGTAGTTACCTTTGTGTTGTACTTTGGACACCCTAAGAAGGGTCGTTCTGGATTTTCCTTAGTATTTGAGTATCTCAATATAGCTTGAACCTCACAGAAGCACAAGGGAGGAGCCAAAGTACATTTGCCAAAGGATGAAGAAGACAGTGATGACAACGACATTCTAACCTCAACCAGAATCACAATGGAAAGGCACATATATCAAAAGACACACATAAACCAATCCTCTAGGAGTTCCCAGTAACTCATCAGTTACAAAAGTGAAGCAGAAATAAATGGTCAATGAAGCAATAGAAAACTGAAATTCAAAAAATGTTAGCAAAGTAGCAGAGATGAAATTCCATTTAGTAATTTTTAAATCATCCACAGGGTTGAATAAACAAAGTAGTAGTTTTTTTCCAAAAACAGAATTACAATTAATTTTTTTTAGAATAATAATAATAATAACTTCCAAAGATTAAGAACGCCTAATCCAGGCCAGAAATAAACATCCTTGGCAGCCAAGCATGCAGCTGGACGGGTTTGAGAATAGTCATACATATGTGAGCCAAACAAGGCTCTCAAAAGAGAAATTATTGGTAAGTATTTTTTTTTTTTATCATGTGGAACCTCACCAAGGTAAGCCTCTTTGGACTGACCCCTGGGGAGCAATTCCCTGATACACGACCCCACCTACTTGAACCATGTATCAGATAATCCAGAATATGAGTCCATAGCTGAACATGTGAGGATGTAAGTGAATATACAACAAGGATTGCCCATAGAAATGAGAATGTACACTTTCAATTCAGTTAAAATTTTGAATGAAGGTAACTAGGCCTAGGGGTTGGCCAATTGAATAAATAACAAATTTTTTTACTCTTTTAGAACACAACAGAATGATTACCCCTTGACATTATATATGTTGAAATTGTAAAAAATCTCAAGTAAGGTATTATAAATTACTTTGATTGTGCTTCTAATTCGGACAATAACAGTGTTGGTGATCAGTTCATAGTAATAACTGGAGTAGAGATATGAAGAGCAAAAGGAGTGATATATAACAGATATTAAAATTCACTAACACATTCCATCTTATGAGTGAATTTCAAACATTAAAAAAAATTTGTGTAGAATTCTGAAGTATTAGTGGGCCATCTTTCATGAATAAGTCAACAGAGGGCAATAAAAAATGATCATTTTCTTATGAGATTACAAATATGAGGGAAACAAATAAGCAATCGAACATGTAATCATATCTCCATTCAATCAAAAGGTATCATTCCAATTAAGTGCAACTGGATTAGGCTTCCCACATCCAAAGATTAATTTTTTTTCAGAATAATAATAATAATAACTTACAATTACTTTTTGTTTTTTATTTATTTATTTATTTATAGGATCATGACACTTTACTTGATACTCATTATATGTTGGGTATGGGACTTGAGGTAATTGGAGTTTTCTGTGCAAGAGTCTTCTTATTAGATTGGCAGGGGGACCCTTTTGAAATAATTAATGTAGACATTAAGTTCATGAATTCATACAATTCCAAAGTTGCCATTTAGAAATTATTTTATTTTTATTGTTTTTTGGAGCAGTTGATTTATAATAGTGATGGGTCATCTCTGTTGTGATTTATTTGGTCATATAGATTATGCCTCAGCCTAGTAATTCCTCTTTCTTTAAATTAACCATACTACTCCTTCATTTCAGAAGATTAAATAAGAATCATAAACCCAAATTTTTTTTACTGTCAAATCCAACACATTCACTAGTCCAATCATGATCCAAGCATTCAAAATGAATACAATGCACGTATACTGGATGGCACAACCCATTCACTAGTCCAAGTATGATCACCAAAAAAAACTCCAAACCAAAATAGTTGAAAAGTTAAACAAAAGCAAATAACAAAATAAGGAAAAAATGCATAATACAAAAAGAAATGTATTTGCCTTCTACCTGGACCGGACAGGGGCGAGTGTCTTCCTTGGGCCTTGATCACCTTTTTCTAGGGTTTCGGGATGAAGGGAAAGGGGCTAGGTTAGGGTTAGGGTTAGGGTTAGGGTTAGAGTTTCGGGATGAGGGAAAGGGGCTAGTTAGGGTTCGGGTTAGATTTAGGGTTAGGGTTTTAGGATGAAGGGAAATGGGCTGGGTTAGGGTTAGGGTTAGGGTTTCGAGATGAGGGTTAGGGTTAGGGTTTCGGATTAGGTCTACTGGGTCATCTTCGAGGGAGGTGAGAAGTCGAGATGAAGGAAAATGGAAGGGCTTTGCATTTCGAAACACAGAGAGGAAGGAAGGGGCTTCGCTGGAGAGAACATAAATGCCCAGCGAGAAATATAGCTTCTCTGTCTTCGAAACACAGAGAGGAAGGAAGGAAGGGGTTCGCTGGAGAGAGAAAGGGGGAGAGGGGTCTTCGAGGAAGGAGAAACACAGAAGAGGATTCGAGAAATTGGAGAGAATGAGGGAGGGCTGGGGGGAAATGGGACAAATCAATAAAAGTAAAAACGGTGTCGTTTTTACTTTTTCACGTCAGCAGTCGTTTACGTATGCGACTGTAAATAGCATTTTTTAACTTCAAAACCCCAAGGAAGTCTTCAACGTTGATCTCCCGTGAACCATAGATGAACAATCTATTATAAGCGATCTTTTCAGTGTGGACTCCCTCATTAAAAGTCATAACATATAGATATACTAGAGAGTTTAAAAAAATAATAATAAAGGAAAACAAAAGGCAACGATATAGTTACTAGGGAAGCTCATAAGTAATTACAGGTAAATTCATCTTTTCATATGCGGTCAAAGGCGCATACCATAAGACTGATTTATTAAGGGCATGTTTGGATACTTATGATATCTTAAAATTTTGTGAATAATAATTAAATAGTTTGTGTAAAATGTTTTATTAGGTTTTAGGATATGGAAGTGAAAATTTTGAATAAAATTATTATAAAATTAAAAAATCATTTAAATATAATTTTTTATTATTACTTTTAATTTATAAAATTTGTATTGATTTTTGTATCAATACAACTAACACAAAATCCACGTAATAAAATTCAAGCTGTGTCGAGTTAGGTTTATAGGGAAAGTGATAAGTGGCAAAAATAATAGTAAAAAGATAAATAATGTTCAAAACTTTATCACTCATTTTGCAACATGGTGACTAAATTATGAAAGTTGTCACTTAAACTCTTAAAATAAGTGACATTTTGTCTTTTGTATGGATTCTTCTCCTCTATTTGTTTTTTATTTATTTTTTTCATTTCCAATCGCACTTAATTACCATCATGTGGCACATTTTAAATTATTTTTATTTAAGTAATTGACACATAGAAACCATTTAAAATGTACTACACAACAAGTACTGTGACTAAAAATACAAAGATTTAAAATGAATAGTATTACTCTTTCAAGAAAAATGGATAAAACTTATTTATTGTAACATGAAATAATAATAAAATACCCTATTTTATACAACTTGATGCTATCATTCAAAGTGAAATGGACAAGATTCTATTTCATGAATGAAAACTTAAATAACTATTAATCCGACTTTCTTGGTTACTACTCGGTACGTAGACAATAAGAATCTGAAAATATCGTCCATTTTGTGCTTTTATGTTTTTTTTTTTTCTTTTTTGGCTTGATAGAGATATTGCTAAGCTCAATGGGATAAAATTATATTTACATATCATGTGACTGCATCTTTCGAATGTAGAATGCTCTGCGAACAGGCAAGCATGGTAAGCATTCACATTGGTCTATGCATTTCTATATGCAAAGTCATATTTGCATAATATGAGCCTAAATTACTCTATATTGATTTATGCATCTCCAAATATTTAGCTAGCTATGAACATGATCTATATAAATTTGGAAATCAACTATTCACTCTCCAAAATATATTTTATTCATTTTTTCTCTCTCCTCCCTTTCTTGATAAATTTGCATTGTATTGTAATGATGTTGGAGAAATTTGTATTGTAATGAATTTGTATTGTATTTGTATTGTAATGAATTTGTATTGTATTTTCATGTTAATATGTGTTGTTTATGAGCACATGGGATTCATTTTTGGTGTATATATATAAATTTGATGTTTTTTTTTTATAAGAATTTGATGTATTATATTATATATGGAATTGCTAAATTTAGATGCATGAATTTGTATTAATATATGTACTGGATGCTATGAAATTGTATTTAGGTAAAAAATTAATAATGTATGTATTTTATTTTATCTCAAATATGTATAAGCAATGTGAAAGTTTTGTTTAAATGACAAAATAGATATGCAAAAAATATGATCTTGCATATGCATATAACAATGTTAATACTCACAAAGATTTGTTATCTTGGACGCAAATGAAGGCATGTCAGAAGGTTGAGGTGAGCAGAATCCTCGAAATGAAGAGCCTTAGACACGCACAGTCTTGGGCAGGTAAAGCGTCACTTTAGACAAGCAAAGGTGAGACGACCAACATGAACATGAGATTAACACCATGCAAGCAAAGAGTAGAGTCGGTAGGGGAGATTTACAAGGCGAGCAAGTACGGAAGCGAGCAAATATATCGTGGCGAGCAAAAGGTTAAGCGAACTGGAGTTCGAATCGTATATCACAAGCGAGATAAAACATAATGCAGATATCGAAATACATTCCTCGCCTAAGAGTTCGTGCTAAGATGCAGATTTCGGAAGTAAGACGTGACTAGAAGAAATCCAGGAGTGCTTAGAGGGTAGCGGGTGCCCTCATAGAGAGATCAGACTTAAACAATGATGTTTCTACAAGAAGCACGCGTGGGATAGGAAGATCACACTCGAATATGCCCGACCATGCGCAGGAGTTTTCCACCATGTGGGCGACATTCACAAGCAGTAGACTGTGCTTCCCATCTCTTTCGCTGAATTCCTGAAACATGCAGAGCACATCCTTTCCTTCTCTGTCACCCTTCCATCCGACGTACACCTGAAAATGGAGGTTTGCACCAACGAACCTATGTCAAGAACTGTGCAGACCATGAGAGACAAATTTCTCCGTATAAAAGCATCGCATCTCATAGCTTTAACCTCACTCTCTGAATTCTTCAAAGACCTAGAAACTCTCTCTCTCTCTCTCCAAAGAGAATGTGAGACCCTAGCTCCTAAAAGAGGTGATGTTATTCTTTAAAAATGTCTACTTTCAACTTTTAAGATGGGTGTGTGGCTGTGTAAGTAATCACGATCTCAAGTGGAGATGAGATATTATTTCGGTGGAGCTTCTTTGATTACTCGGGAGCGTCTAAGAATCGTTTGACTTCCTCTCAGTTGTTGCCGAGCAACAATGGTTCAGACGAGATGGTAACGCTCTCAGCTAGATGTCGTGGCCTCTCGACTGGAGGAGGCTAGAGGATGTCGTTGTCAAGGACGGGGCGCAAAGCTAGGCGTCACTCGTTACGAAGTCATATGCACAATCATTACCTGTAGTGTGATGAAAGGAGACAAGGTTTGTATACAACCATTTTAAGGCGAGACACGTTAATAAACGAAAAAAGAGATTGGTAACATGGTTTTCATGGTGTTAAAAAGAGTCCATATCCTCGTATTAATTTCTTATGTGATTGTTTGTGAGTATTGGATATTCGGTGACTTTTCTATGATTATGTATACTTTATTTGCCCATAGGCTACCACCATGGGGTAAGTATATCTTTCTTTCTATCTTCCCTTGAGTTTATTTGGTTACTTTCATCTCCATTATTAGTTTTGTCTTGAGTATAACTTACAGAGAATTCCTCGAAATCTCACCCTAATAGTCAAACTACTATTTCGGTCATCGAAACTAGAAATTTTGATGTAGATGTAGGAAACTAGTTTGACATTTATTTCGGGTAATGAACAATCATCGTATGTAATATTTACTTTACAATGGTAAGCTTACGGATATTTTGGTGAATTTAGGGTAGTTCTCTAGTACTTATATTTTTAGATATGCATTTTATGTTTTCCCCTACAACTATTTATACACGTATGTCGACACATGAACACAATGTTTTACTGAACAAAAGCAGTATAACCCGTGTGGTGTACATCCTGACATCGCAGCCTTCTGCCAAATCCCAAGCCGAGGCCGGGGGCGTGTTACATCCTGCGCATATGATGTCTTGGATTGAAATCATAAATCATGCTTTTAACTGTGCAATGGTGATATGGTCATTAACCTTAGGTTATGTAACCGGGGATGATGAACTTCATCAAACATTTCTTCATTCAAAGTCGTACAACATTCTATATGTCAATGTTCACACGGGAAAGAATTTCAATGACCAAGCCTAAGAAATTACACCAAGAAAAGAATACAGAAAACACATATGATAAGGTTACAAGACAAGATATCAAGACATCAATCAGCAGGATAATACCCCAGCAAAGAATCAAAATAAAGAATTTGATCACAAGCTTAATTTCAATTTGGTTCTCCACACGTCTCCAATGACCTTCTTAGGTGATGGATCGTCTGGTCCTTTGTCCCGCTGTCCAGATGTGAAGTACAACCATCCATTCCAATATCCAACTAGAGTGGTTTTCACACGGTATGGAAGTTTTCCGATTACTGACCACTTCTGTAAATTAAGAATTAAAAATCAGATAAAAATAACAATTTGCAATATTACCACTTTTGAATCGCAGGAGTAAAAGAAATATATGTGTACACATTCCCTGTAAAGAAAAACAACTTGTAATTAATATCCAAGGATATAGCTTGGCAGCAGCTGAGTTATTATGGGGTATGTGATTTTAACGTCAGATTTGACAAATTGGAACAATAGCTCTTAAGACACCAGCAGAGTGATAGGTCAACCAATAGCCAGTAAGACAATATACACAGATGTCTACCAGAATGATTTCATGCATCCATCTAAAGGATTTAAACTTAAAGCAACTTCTCTATATCATACAAATTCGAAAAGAAAAGTTCTACTCATCATCTTTTTTTTCATCATTCTCTCATCATCTCATGATATGATATTAAATGATAGGTTCACAAGTAAAACATAATAAATAATCTCTAATCATCTAATGTCACATCATGAGATGATGAGAGGATGATGAGTAGCATTACTCATTCGAAAAAGAACAAAAGCAGTTGGATTACAAAAGAACTACTCATCTACCTGCACAATGCGCGGGAATAATTAAAGTAAAATAGTTAAGAGGTGAGGAAGCCAAAGGGGTAAATAATGAAGAGTCGATAGTTATAGTAAGACAAATACTCGTTTTTATTTATTAAAATGATAGAATAATTGAATTAGTAATCATAAGTAGTAGGAAACCCTTAATCTTCAAAGGTTTTTTATTATTATTTTAATTTCATTAAATCAAGTGTATTGTGGTAATAAAGACAAAACAGTTAAATGTATTTTTAGCATGTGAGTTGTTGAGATAGGTTAATAAAATAAAATTAAATGAAGAGGTGACTCAATAGGATACAAATATGATGCTTAAGAAATTATATATGTAATAACTATGTTTGGAAAATAGAATGAAAGCAAAGTGATCAACAATACAAAAATCGAAAAATAACACATTACACACACACACTCGTTCGTATGTGTGAAAAAATAAACAACTTTCTTGCATAAATAGCTAATACCAAGAAAACATTAGGTGAACAAGTCTTGCAGAGGCTGCTATCATGAACTTCCCGGAAAACAGATATGCTTGATCATTGAGGCTCTCAGGATAATATGGACATTAGACTTCAAATGGATAAGGCAAAATATAACATGCATTGTCTTGTCATTGGAAGTTTAAAGGACATTCCGTCTCCCAAAAATAGATGAAATCCAGACGTGGGAAAACTCTCCAAAATGTAAGAAAGGAACACTAACAAAGTAATGCAATATATATCAGGGTACCCCCACGAGAACTCCTAACAGTCTAAAAATACATAATGACAATCAAAAACCTACTCATACAGTAGAAGGTCAACCCAGCCAGCATTCAAAGAAATAATCCTCGAGCTTCTGGCATCCTGGGTTTAGCAGAATCGAAAAGTAGCTCTATTTTTCACCAGCCATTTTGGGATGAGTAATGCTAATACCTAGGGTGTGTTAGCCCCGCGCACTCCCTTCGAAAAAAAGTGGAGTCCACTATTAAAAAAATAATTTTTTCATGTGGGTCTCAGATTTACCTACTTTTTTCAAAAGAAGTGCGTGGGACTTGTACACTCGAGGATTGTAAATATCATTTCTCTTTTGGGATATAAGCTAAAATATCAGGCATCTATCAAGATGTATTGTTCCCAAGAGTCCACAATATTTTAATATAATATGGGAATCGCAACATCAAGACATGTATATTTGTTGGCCACTAGAGATTCAAAAAAGCACAACTTAATCAGAGGAAAAGAAGATTCTAATCAACAAATAAAGACCAGCCTGGTCATGTGACGCCACTTCAAAAATACACATATAGGAACCACAAATCAAAGGCTTGGATATTCAAATGCAAATTGTGGCAATGAGAACTGTAACATGTTGAACATGTTTTTCAGTAACGTCATATGCATATACTTGAAACATATGAACAAATATATTATCATGTCTTTGAGTAAGGGATCAAAATTCAATACCAGTGTGTCCAAGTTAAACCGGAATACTTCTCCATTTAAAACCATTTTCTTGGTAACAGGGTGCTTATCTGTTGTGCCCCCCACGATAACGATGGAATTGTTAACCACAACCCAAGCAAATTCAATATGGGAATCTGGCTTTGGCATTGGAGGTAACTCTTTCCATTTCATCTCATCATCTAGCATGTAAACATCACCATAAACCACCTGAAGCAATAAATAACATGAAGCCATAAAGAAGCCAAGCTTACAGGATAAAGGGACCGAAAAAGGTGGGGAAGATGAAAAAATTACCAACCTAAACATGATGTGATACTTCATCAAGAATAATAGTTTGAACAGGTTCTTAAAAAACATCCAAAAACTATTAAAACGGTGCTGAAGCAACAGAACATCAACTCCAACTGCAATTATTGAGCTTTTCTTTTTGTTTTATTTTGCTTAAGTGCATATTTTGAGACTCATGTCATCATAATAATATAATCTCTATAAAACTCCAATTGTGCATCAGATACGGCTGCCACCACTGGCTCATCAAAGCATGTCCATATTTGAGACCAATGGTCATCCTCTGAATATTGATGAAGTTTTAATCATACTCTCAGCTTTTGCTGCAATCTTAAAAAGTTTTAACTAATCAATAAATTTATAGTCATAGACTTACTTCAGCAGAAACTCTGTAGGTTTATGCTTTTAACCTAGAAATGAGAGAATTCAGAAGAACACCCGATCGTGTTAAAAATAATAGGAAGTATCCTTGTGTCTTTAAAAATTTGGCACATGGATAACTCCAACTCTAAGATGCAGCTAATATTGCTATTATAACAAGCCTCACTAATGTGTAAGTGAAACATTTCCCCAAAAAGATAAAGAAAATTTTCAGCAATTGAAGGAAATTCAAATGCAAAGGAAATTAGAATGACAATGCAAAAAAAAGAAAAAAAAGAAAAAAAAAACACTACATTAGCATTAACAGAATCCTAAGGACTTATGAAATTAAGATTAAAATTGGCAAAAAGACAAAAAAACAAATAAATAATTCTCACAATGAGTTGGGCTGCTGTCCCCTAAAACTGATAAAACCTTAACCATCAACATATTTTCATTACAACTATTTTAAAGAAGATTATAAGAAAATTAACTCATGAACAACCACTCTAGTTGAATGTTCTAAACATTGAAAAAACAACATTAACTCAAAAAAAATTATTAAACCTTGCTTTACAGTGATATAAAAATCAAAAAATAAAAAAAAAAATCCTCTTATATGTGTTGATACAGATAACTGATAGCCAATCCAATTAATTTTTTTTTTATCAGTAATAGCCAATCCAATTAATTACTTAAGAGATATCATAGTATTCAGATTACCTCGTTCCTACGGGAACATTTGAAAATTGGTGATCCAGGTTTTGCCATAAAATCGCCCTCTTGACCACCAAAAACATAAAGCCGATCTTCAACCACACTACAAGCCCTGCATAAATATGACAATAAAATAATGGAATGCAAGTGAAATTTGTGTGATGGGGCTTAATTTGGAAGTGCTTATTTTATATACACCAACAGAAAATTCAAAAATATTTGACCCGTGCAACATGTACTTTGCAGATGAGTACTATTTTCCATAATTTCGTCCTTTAATGATGCATTGTTGTTTCCATAATTTTTAGCATTTGCTGAAGTAACCTATCAGAGAAATATGTTCTAAAATAACAAAGATCGTGAAGAACAATACTTCACAATTATTTGAGGTTATTACTAATTGCAGGAATAAGCATGCCCTTTAACTCATGAGCAGAAAAAATCTGCAGTTAATATGTAATAGCAGAGAACAAAACTCTACCATGTTACTTTTACTACTACATATTTGCAAGCATAGTATTTTCGGTATAAATTGAAACACAAAAAAAATAGACACGTGTACTCTGCATTAATATTTTCAGCTGCAAATTGAAAACTCCCCTCACCACAAACCCTCTGTAATATATTCCTCTCAGCTAATTCAGAGCCAATTGGTCATAACTAAAGACTCATCACAACAATATAAAAGATAAGGAATAACTCGACAAACAATCTTTGCTGCAATCAAAGGAAAAGAGTGATTTGAACTTATCTTACCATTTTGTGCAACATAAATGAAAGGATACCAATTCTCAGAATTCTAAAATGCAAAAGTTTTACTGACAGAAATCATACCACAACCCTAAAGTTGTGCAATGCCATGGTTGCCACCTTACACAGCTAAGAAATAGATGAAGAAGAGCAAGAGAAACAAAGAAATTTCACAACATATGATAACAGAAGAAGTTCTTGATGTTCAAAAGTATGAGATTAAAACTAACCATTCTAAATACAACATACATAGAAAAAATAACTCCTGATCGAAAAGGCTGCAATCATTCCCAAGAGAAGCAGGCGAGAGATACTATAGAAACACATAAAAACAACTACACCTTCCAATTTCGTTCTTTCAGTGGAAAGGATTGAACATTTTTACTCTAAATTTTAGCATCATTAACAAAAGACAGCTACAAGGATATCTTTGTTATAGAAAATTAAGGAGACAGCCTAGTCTTTCCACGAACTTATTTCACTAGAAATTGTAATGATAATGATGGTCATCAC
The DNA here is from genome assembly GCF_001411555.2 of Juglans regia. Classification (NCBI taxonomy): domain Eukaryota; kingdom Viridiplantae; phylum Streptophyta; class Magnoliopsida; order Fagales; family Juglandaceae; genus Juglans; species Juglans regia. The sequence goes on along the minus strand of NC_049907.1, from coordinate 14,422,785 downwards.
TATAATCACCACACATATGAACTTTGCTATAAAAGTTCTTGATAAATTTCTATGTTTACAATTGTAACTTCATAAATCTGATGGAAGGTCTTCATGGCTGGACATAATTTTTTTTTTTTTTTTATTGGCACCGGGTATCCAAGAACAACATCTTGACTAATCCCGGGGGTGCACAGCCCCTCAACAAAGAGTTTCCCACAAGTGCACCTTGGATAATTCAAGGGGAAAATCCCTCAGTCCAATGGCCCCTAGAGATTGTTTGTACCCAAGGGGATTTTAATTTTGAACCTTAGATCTGGGAGGGAGCATACCCCCAAACCCAAGGTCTTTACCACTTGAGCAAACCCCTAGGGCTGGACATAAATGCCGGACAAGAATAACTTCTAGTGGATTAATGATGTTACAATTATAAACCTAGGAATATATCAAGTGCTATGAAGAATTTGATGCCCTCAAAATTTTTATGTTATAGAATAGTAAGGAGATGTAGTAGTTTTTGCACAAATTTAATTCACCAGAAACTTTAATGATTATGACAATGACGGTCATCATCATAATGACCACCAAGATGAAGTTTCCCTCAGTAGTTCAAGATAAATTTGTGTTTACAGTCCTAACTTTATAAATGCGAGACATGAATAACTTCTGTTAAATTTATGATGTTAGGATTGTAAAGCTAAAACTATTTAATCACTATGGAAATTTTATTGCCCTCAACTTTTTCTTCCTTTTTCAGCTTGTAACAGAAAATATCATTTCCTATTTCCTAAAGTGAAAAAAAAAATTAATAATTAGAATCCAACAGGCAGCAACAACTAATTTCATAACTTTCTCAAAAATAAGACAGCCACAGACCTATGAGGTCCTCCACGGGGAATGGATATTTCAGTCCTCCACTCTTTTTCTAAAGCTTCGCCATCCTTTACAGCAATACTCCAATGCTCTAATGCAGGCGTGTGTCGGTTCTCCTTGCTGCCACCCATCACATGAAGTCTACCTCTCCAAAGTTGAGTTGCTGGTGCATACCTGATAATTGCCATGTGGAATCTTTCAATCGAAATGTGAAATGCCAAAAACAAATTACATAGCATGAATTAAATAGACTATTTGTACTTGAACACCAAAAAATTCCAATATTGCCACACTTGCAAGCTAGTTCACAGTGACATAAATCAGAACAGTCAAGTTAGTAGCAACCAGCAGACCGTGCACAAAAACTGCCAAGTTAATAATAGAAATTATCAGAAAGATATAACTTTGGTTCAAATCCATAAAAAATCCTTTTGAGTATATGCGATCACTAATGAAATCAGTTCAACAAAAATTATGAAAAATGGACTAGTGAAACAAAATTTAGTGTTGATGGATGCATCCTAGTAATTCAACAAAAACAGCAACCTTTAGCCCAGACAGTGCAAAATGACATTAGTAAAGGATTTATTCCAGCATCAAAAGTAACAAAAATCCAAAATATAAATTCTTCAAAATATCAACATTGACTTAAAATAATAATAAAAAGTAGCTTACAGTACAATAGACAAAACCATCATTACTGAAGGTCCACTAGACACCATCTCTTGGAAATTAGAGGATAATAGAACTTATAGACATAAAAATAAAGTAAAACAGAAATATAATGTTATCCAGACTAATCTGACGTGTAGCTCAACACATAACTCGTATCCCAAGATGGAGAAACTAAAACAATATAATTGATGTTTTGCATTCAGCAACAGTAGATTCTAATTCTGTCTGGGAAGGATACAGTAACTTATAAAAAAAATGTGGGTAAAAGATACTTTAAAATTGGGATAGATTCTTGAGGAGAATTGATTTGAATGCTAATTTTCTTTCATTTGAGATAGCGATTTATGTTGAAATATATCTTATACAGATAGACTTGTACAATATAATCAATCACCTTTAAGAACTTAATATCATAAATATTTTAATCATTTGAATGACTTTCTACATTTAATATTTTATAGGATATGTAAATATGTTTAAGAACTGTGTCATTAAGATTTCACTTATTAAAGTGAAATTTCCATGGCCAAACTTTTTTTAGGGGATACTGTATACAAAAATTTTGCTTAGCAAAGGATATCAGCCAATTCCAAGTTATGCATCTGATGGCCAACCAAACAAGTCACTAAAACTCTGTTTGGCTAGGGGTATCAGCTATACATGTGAGTGATGAACCTTTGAGTACCCAATCCATCTATAAGTTTCCATTATAGCAGATATGCAAGTGCATATAGCAGCAATAGTCAAAGTAGGAATTGTCAAAAAATGCCCACGAGAGAACTATGAATTTATTTAAAGCATACGACATACATGAGTTTCATAAAGCTAAAAGCTTTGCTCACAAACTTACTGATATGAACAATTGTGAAGACAGATATCTAAAACCTTTTTTCTCTGTAAAAACCGAAAAACAGATAGCTCACACCTGATGCGTATTCAAGGCAGATCATCTACACTCATACACACATATCCAAGTCCATTCCTTTCAAACATATTTAAATTTTTTCATGGGTAAAATACTAGATGAGATAACGTTTTCTAGTAACTTGAGAAAAACTATATGTTTTCTAGGACTTTAACTATGTGAACGGGAGAATTTAGATTTTAATAAGTCTATTGTCTTTTCATTTGCTGAGCTAAAACAGTGACTTATCATGGAATACAAGACAAGATATGACACCACAGTATCTCATTTTACGGTAGTCAACAGTACCATATTGTACGTATTCAGTTTTTAGCATTGGTATGCATATATAGATGATACCAGAAATCAATTCCCTAGATACTATGGGTAGCGCTTTTTTTATTGGCACCGGGTGTCTAGGAACAGCGTCTCGACTAATCCCGGAGGTGCACAGGCCCTCGGCAAGGAGTTTCCCACAAGTGCACCTCGGGTAAATCAAGTGGAAAATCCCTCAATCCGATACTCTATGGAAAGCTTAATTCAAGGTTTTAAAATTGAAAATAAAATAAATAACAATAAGGTTTGGATTTGAAAATATATACACACGCAGCGCACAAGAACAAAAAAAGTTCAAAGAGGTGAAGATTAGCACAGAGATACTACTTCTCATAAAGGTAAAATTAAAAAAATTGAAAAGAGAACAAGTCATTCACATGCAAATAAATGAATGTTCTTTAACACTAGTCTAACTCTTCTGATGAAGTCGTCAATAAGGAAAATACCTAGGGACTGGTAAAGGGGGCAGGTCCCTCCATTGCTTTGTCTCGGTATCAAGTACAAATGTACTGGCAGTAGGCCCTCTGCACTGCGGACCATATTGTCCTGAGACTACGTAAATGTATCTGCCATCTGTTGCCATTCCTAAATGCGAGTGTGCCATCTGTTTTGGCATATCAAACCTTCCTCCCCATGTATTGTCGGTAAAATTGTATATATCAACATGCGAATGTACCTATTCAAAAATCAGCATAAACAATAACGAGAAATATTCAGTCCCATGGCTCTATTAGCTTAACTATATTGCATATTAAAAGCAGATCACCTTCTGACAATAAGCTACAGTTCAAATGACACACCCCTGTAAAACTGGGGCGGAAACCATGGCTGTGGGTTCAAAACCCAATACTAGGTGTTTGTGTAACATTTTTTTTTTATATATATAAGTAAGAAAGACAATTTTATTCATCTAATGAAATAGGCAAAGCCCATGTACACAAGATGGATACAAAAGAAAACACCTATGTACATTCTATGAAGTAGAAAGCAACAAAAAAAAAATCATGAACTAAACCTCCATTAATCAGCAGAAAACCATTGCAATAAAGAGTACACAAAAAAATTACGAATTTCCTCCAAAGTGCACTCCTTATCATTAAAACACCACTCATTCCTTTCCCACCAAATGCACCACATAAGACAAAGAAACCATCTTCCACACAGCACCCACATGAGAGCAACTATATAGCCCATTCCAACACGAAAGAAGATCAACTACTCTCAAAGGCATCACCAAGCCAACCCAACTCTACTAAAAACTCCATCCACCAAAGCCTTTGCCACCTCGCAATGCAAAAGTAAATGATCCACAGATTCCCCATGCTTCTTACACATGAAACATCACTCCATAACAATAAGGCCGCACTGCCTCAAATTATCCATCGTCAAAATGTTCTCAAGTGATGCTGTCCATATAAAAAAAGCGATTTTGAAAGGCACATGAGACCTCCAAATACACTTCCAAGGAAAAGGAGGACTGTGCTGAACAGTCAACACCTTATAATTCGACCGAACCAAAAACTTTTTACTTCCAATAGGCTTCTACAACATTCTATCCCTCTCATTACCCCCAATACCCAGGGAATATAAGAAGCTGAAAAAGTCTGAAACATCACCAAGTTCCCAATCCTGTACAGCTCTATTAAAACAAACATCCCACTGCAAGGATCCATTAGAACGGACTAACAAATCAGAAACAGATGCGTGCCGATCAGAAGCCATACGGAAAATAGCCGGGAACGCCCTATTAAGGGCCCGATCACCACACCAATCATCAAACCAAAAATGGATCCTAGAACTCTCTCCAACAACAAAGTAAACAAGTTTAACAAAGCTCTCCTACCCCTTTCTAATAAACTTCCAAAGACTTACACCATAGGCACCCCTAGCTTCCTTAGAACCCCAACCCTCCCCCCCCAAAAAAAAAAAAAATTCACTCTTATATTTTTTATCAATAACCTCACTCCATAATGACTCCCCTTCCAATTGATATCTCCATAACCATTTCCCCATCAAAGCCTTGTTGAAAATTTTCAAATTCCCTCATACCTCCATTTGAAATAGGCGTACAAACTCTATTCCAACTAACAAGATGGAATTTAGGTTGTGTTTAGGTAGTGAAGTGATCTACCACTATTCAATATTTTATCATTACTTTTCACCTACTTTTCACTATTATTCACTATTATTTAATATTTTATCATTACTTTTTCACCACTTTTTCACTAATATTTACAGATCATTTGAGATTATCTCACTACCCAAACGTAGGCTTAAGCTCCCGTTTGGATACAGAAACGGTTTCATCTCATCTCATCATTACAATTTTTTCAAATTCTCACACAAAATATAATAAACAATTCAATTTTTTCAAATCTCAAAACAATAATAATATTAAAAAATAATATTCTAACAATATTTTATCCAACTTCCATCTAAAACCATATCATCTCATCTCACTATCCAAATGAAACCTTAGTCTCCTCTCCCATTTCACCCCCACAAAAATGCACGAAATAACTTCTCAATCCGGTTTGCCAACCTAGCAGGCAATGGAAATAAAGATAAAAAACAAGTTGGGATATTGGAAAGTGTACTTTTAATAAAGGTGATTCTGCCCCCTTTTGATAAGCACAACCCCGCCAACCTTTTTCTCAATCTTCTCAACCACCTCAAGTAGCCTTAGCCTTGAAAGAAGCAACTTTATGGCCCAAAAAACTCGCCAAACAATTTACATTCCGCACCTCCCCACCAAAACCATCTCCGACTTACCCAAATTCACCTTAAGGCTCGAGACAACTTCAAAACATAATAACACAACCCTTAAGGCTTGAATCTGCCCACGATCCACATCACAAGAAATAAGAGTACCATCTGCAAAAATGAGGTGAGAAAGTGTGATAGATCCATTATTCACATTTCCCACCGAAAAATTGGAAAGAAACCCCCCCACCCCCCCAACAGTAGCCTCCACCATACAACCCAACACCTCCATGATAATAACAAAGAGAAAAGGGGATAATGGGTCCCCCTGTCTCAAACCATGATAACTATGGAAAAAACCATATGGATTTCCATTAACTAACACTAAACATCGACCAGTAGAAATGCAATGTCTAATCCACGAACACCATTTGTCCACAAAACCACAATCTCCCAAGCATACAGAAAAGGAAATCCCAATTCACAAAATCATATACATTTTCCATATCAAGCTTACAAAGAACACCAGGAACACCTTCCCTCAATTGATTGTCTAAGCATTCATTGGCAACCAGAACAAACTCAAGTATTGGGAATTTATTGTGTAATATATTGATTGAAAAAAAAAAAGTATACCTTTCGATAAACAAACAGATTTCCCATTAACATTGATCTCTCGTGATTCTTCAAAAGTGTTAGTGCCTAGGCTACCCCAAGAATAGCAGACCTTGATGCCAACCCTAGGTAGTTGGGGAAGGCCTTGCCGAATCATATCCACAATCAATCTCATAGTCATCAAGCAGTATTTGATGACAACCTTGAATTACTAGCATAACTTGAATCACTAGCATATGGTTATATCTAGGGTAGAATATGTGTTAACTCTATACTACATTCAATCATTTACAACATCGCATTCAACTGTTGCCTTTAATTTTGATGTATCTTTATGTAATTCAATCTTAGTGCCCTTTTGACCAGAAAGTTATTTGCACGTCCAATCCTCCCCTCAACCCATAAACTTACCTTCCACATAGTTATAATGGAAAGAAGCCATGCCATTTAAGCTAGAGCTCATTGACTAATTCAATATTAGTATTTGAACACTTGCAAAACCAAGAATAACGCTTACAGACTACAATAATGTATTCTAGAAATAATGCCACCATTTAAAAAAAAAAAAACTTTCAGAAGCTACTAGAAACCTAGAAACTAATAAAAGAATGTAACAAGGGGCCTAACCCTACTGAATGTGTGACATACATGTGTGAACAACAAGAGAAAACAAAACAAAATAAGATCTTGAATGGCATTAACTGGAAAAGGACTTAAACAAAATGGACTAGTGGTCCATCTCCAGAGAAAAAAGTCTTGAGTAACTTGACTTGCTAGACATTAAAATTTTTTGGAACTGGCCATTCAGATCGCATAGAAAAACAGAGACTGAAGTAACAGAAACAGCTAATTAGCCTGGAAGAAGCTATTCTCACAGAGTCAATTGTGCCGTATCCTGCAAAAACATATAGAAGATTCTTAATCTGTATTGCAGCCCCATCTAGACGAGGCACCGGTGCAGCTGCCATCTTTTCCCAGTTTAATCCGGGTGCAGGTAAATCAGCAAAAGTTGCTGATAAGACTCTCCCAGAGCCAGCATCCTTACTCTTAACAACAGGTACTCCCTACAAATAACATATTGGTCATCAAATCTTCTGATAAAAAACTAAAAAAGCCCAGCATTTAAAACTTTCTTCTTCCCTAATTAACAAGAATCCAGGTCATAAACCTGAATTAGAAAAACACAAGTATAAAGACCAAAATCAAAAAACAAATGCTGTTTAATATGCAACTCTAAATTGAACAATTGTGAATCCACAAAGCCGACCAATTTCGAGGGTTCCTTCGGCTCATCCTTTCTGGGAAAAATTAGGGTGTTTTGCGAGCGATCATTAGAAGAAGCCCAATCGGAAGGGATGGAGGAGGAAAAAGAAGAAGCGAAGTGTGAAGAGGAGGCCCAGAGAAAATCGGCGACAAGCGCAAATCCTAGTAGCCCCACGCAGATGAGCACAAGCTTCGTGGATCCGTGCTTTCCCGAGCCCGAGGGCCTAACCATTATCTCATTTCAACGCGGAGAGAAATGTAGTGAAGCAGAGCAGTTTATGTTCCGCAGATTTTGAAGGTTTTAAATTTATGAAATTACCGGATGTCATCGAAGGGAATTTATGAATTACGAGTGTGAGATAGCTCTTTCCTTCTTTGATTAATTAAATGTCTCGTTTGGTAAATTAAAATTAAATGTTAAATAAAATATTATTAAATATTATTTTTTATTTTAAAATTTAACAAATTAAATTATTTATTTTATTTTATATAAAAATTTAAAAAAATTATAATAATTAAATAATATAAAATATAATAATTTGTGTGGCCACTAGAAATGAGGGATCTATCCTTTCATCTCTTTATTGGGGAGAAAATGGGGAATTATTGTTTACAAAAGCTGACCTCATCAGCAAGGTAAATTCAAATGTAGAAGAAGCATCAGCAGTCTTAGAGCATTGGTGATGGACTAGTCAAATGTCAATACAAGTTCAAACTTTAGTTAGATGTGAGAAAAAGCCTCCACATTGGACTAGCCAATAGTCCAAAGCTTAAGACTTGATGAATAGTAAATTTTAAGTCCTCTCCAAATATGGCTAGCTATTATTCACAATGGAAAGTAATATTTAATTATTTAATCACTTCCATCTCTCTTTGAATGGTAAAACATGCATAGCATGCACATTATTTCTATTGATTGATAGAGTAGACACATTATTTTTACAAAGCATGAAGATCTAAAAAATATATAAATTGTATTTGCAAAAATAATAATAATAATATTATTATTATTATATTATTATTTTAACTTTATAATGGCTAGTTCAATGTGGACTCACCTAGTCAAAAATTGATATTATAGCCAAAAATTAAGATTCTAGCTAAATTTTAGACTTGGCAATGGCTATACCATTACCAATGCTCTTAAGTGGCTATTAAAGAAGCTGAAAAGTTGAAGTTGGAAAGAATAATCTTAGAAGGGGATTCAAAAGTCACCATCCAAGCAATTTTAAATATCTCCCTCATCCAAGAATAGATCATGTGCTCAGTTATCAATGATATCAAACACCATCTTGACTCATTCAAAGAATGAAAGGTGAGAAAAATTTATCGATCACAAAATCTATGCGCGCATAACTTAACGCAGTGGGCAACAATAATGCAAGTCTTTGATAATATCCCTCTAATCTAAATTTTTCCTTCATTTCTGTAATTTCATAGTGGAAAGGCTCCTCCCAACAATGACGTATTTTATTAACTTCTAATTTTCAGAACCTTATGTATGCATCTTTTATTAATATCATGCAACTTGTCTAAAAAAAAAACCGAGTGCACGTAGGAAAGGATGTGTAGATTTTTTAATGATTTTTGAATTATTTATTAAGGGAAGAAAATGTCGGTGGTCAGAATATTGGTTTAAAATTCCAGAAAGTTTTAACTTTGAATTATTGCATTGGCAAAATTGAATTTCAAGACTAAGGTTAAAGGACCAGTTTAGATAATTAGAATATTTTAGTATATTTGTGAATAATAATAAAATAATTTTAGTTAAAATGTTTTATTAAATTTTGAGAAATAAGAGAAAAAAAATTGAATAAAAATATTATAAAATTATAATATTATTTGAATATTATTTTATTTTAAAATTTGAAAAATTAGTATTATTTTTTGTGTTTAAAAAAATTACAATGATTATGTAATGATTACATTAAAAAGTTAATATTTGAAATTAAAAGTGTTTGATATGTTAGTGATATTTAGAAATGAATTATATAAAAATATATTAGAATACTTTAGAATAGTTATATTATCAAACAGATCCTAAGAGCTTGTTTGGATTTAAGATAGGTTCGTGAATAATGTAATATTCATGAATATTGTAAAATATTTTTAAAATTATAATTTTATTGAGCTTTAAAAAAGTGATGAACCTATTATAAAGTAAGTTTGTAAGATGGTTTTAGAGAAATATTGAGAGATAATATTTAAATTATAAAAACAATCATATGAACTCGACCACCCCGTGGTGGCTGAAGTATATTTTTTTAGTTATTTTATTTTATTTATTTATTAATACCGAAGGTATTGAAATTTGGGAATAAAACTCTTTTTGATTTGGAAAATAGTCTTTAACTTTAAAGATTGTCTCTATTGTCAAACAAGCTTATCTTAGAGCATTCTCATTGGATTAGCTAAAAACTAAATTCAATAAGAATTCAATAAGAGTTAAAAAAAAAAGTTAGATT